>NC_134354.1:32951698-33256698 GCF_048569485.1 Anomaloglossus baeobatrachus | reverse complement strand
AGGTGCCACGGAATGCCTGCAGGAAGTCCTGGATGTTCGTGGTCACAGGATCCCCCTTCTCCCACAAGGGGTTCATCCACGCCAGTGCCTCACCCTCTAGATGGGACATGATGAAGGCGACCTTGGCTTGATCAGAGGCAAACAAATGCGGCAGCTGCGTGAAATGGAGGGAGCATTGGTTTAAGAATCCCCTGCAGGTCTTGGGGTCTCCGGCGTACCGGGGTGGTGAGGCCAAACGAAGTCTGGAAGTATCTGAAGAAGTCGCCACGGGAGCTGGAGCCGTGGCTTGACTAGTGGAGGCCCGGGATGCTGAAGACGTGACTGCCGCTTGTAGCGTGTTCAGGCGGGCGTCCACAGAAGACATAAATTGCAGCATGCGGGTCTGAGTCTCACGCTGGCGTGTGAGTTCCTCCTGTACGGCTGCTAGTGCTGCAGCGGGATCCATGGCCTGATCTTACTGTCAGGGCCAGGTGGACGGGCAGACCCAGGAGGTGGATCCACTGGGCCGAACTCCTAGATGATGGTAAGGGGTCCGGTAGCTGGAGCACTATAGGCAGCAGAACAGTCCGTGCACAGGAGTATAACGGAGAAGTCCCTGGGACTACGGAGTCACTGGTGGTAGTCCGGGTGACGCAGCTCAGGTTCGGAAGCCGAGAAGATGTCAGGCGGGGTCCGTAACCTTTGGAGCGAGATGACAGGTCACCGCAGGGATCCGAGATGGTACGGACTGTCAGGATGGCAGATGGACTGCGTTCGGGGTTCGGGATTCGGTCTGGACCGGATGGCGAGGCAGGCACGGCTCTACAAGAGAGATAGGTGAGTATATACACATATACACCAGGAGACCTGACTCCTAGCTTAAGAAACACGAAGATCAGGCCCCGCCCCCTTGGACATAAACCCCCTTTATACCCTGTACCTGTTTTGCATCATTTCCTGTTAATGGACGCTGGCCCTTTAAGAAAGGGTCAATGACCGCGCGCCCTAATGCACATGCGCGCGGCCCGAGTGCCAGAAGCCAGAGCAGGAAGCTGCGAGGAGGAAGCAGCAGGGCCAGGATGGGGCTGTGAAGCCGACGGACGCCGGGTGCGGGGACCAGGACGCTGGGGACGCGCTGGCAAGGGGTGCTGGAGAGCGGGGAGCGGCGGTGACCGGACCAAGGAACCGGGAAGCGAGACGGGGGACCCGGGGAGCGTGACAGGTGAGCCGGAGGGCAGCACAGGGGACCCGGGGAGCGTGACAACATATGACGTCCATTTTCATATGTACTGGAGACACGGACATACACAGGCCCATTAAAATCAATGGATCTGCACACACATCCCTGTTTTCTCACGGACGTATGTCCGTGTGGAGCAAACATGTCCGTGTGATCTACAGAGCAACATGTCCATTTTTCTTCGACAACACGGGTGTCACACAGACCACACACTGATGTACGTACCAGAGAAAGCACATGTCTTTGAAAAAAAATCATTTTCTATATTCACCTGTCTCCAGCCCTGCTGTTTTCGGCGCTGCTGTCACTTGCTTCCGGGTCCACTCATTATGCTCATGAATATTCACAGCACCTTGGACCCAGAAACAGCAGCACTGGAGAAAGCAGTGCTGGGGACACGTTAGTATAGAAGTTCCTCTATATTCACAAATAGCACACAGAAAGCACACTGACAGCACGCACTGAACACACACACAAAACATGCATAAACATACGCACCCACACCACGGAACGTGCAAAATGTGTGTGTTTTGCATGGATGTGTGAAAGAGGCCATAGTGAGCACTTCTCCTTTGTGGAGATAGTGCATCCACATCACAGGTGTGACATATCAAGATGCTGATTACACGGCATGATTATTGCACAGGTGTGCCTTAGGCTGGCCACTATAAAATGCCACCCTAAAATGTGTGGGGAACATTTAAGACTGTGTGCACACAGTGCGTTTTTAGTACATTTTTTTGTGCATTTTTTGTGCCGTTTTGTCACAAAACTGCAAGTAAATACTTATTCCAGCAACGTCAATCCTGAAGTGTAGTGCACGTTAAGTTTTTTTTCTCCTTGCAGATTTGGTGCAGAAAATAATCTGCAGCATGTCAATTCTTTCAACATTTTTGCTGAGTTTTTCACCTTTCAAATCAATGAAAAAAACGCATGCAAAAATGCAGCAAAATCACACATTTTTGTACATTTTTCCTGCTGAGATGCAGAATTGGTGCAGAAATTTCTGCGACCAAATACTCAACATGTGCACATCGCCTAAATCCCACGCTGAACATCAATGAATGAGAAAGAAAATCTTTACTGATCTAAATTCCAGAATTTATTGACTATAAAATAAATAGGAAAACAGCATCATTACATAGTTGAGGGCTGAATTCTAAATCACTCCAAAAACAAGCAAACAAAAACATTTACATTACAGACAGATCCAATTTGCATGAATTTTATCAAGTTAAATCAAGTGACTCCTATGTTCCTGTGTGACCTCTGGACAACGTCTGGGCATGTTCCTCATGAGACATTGGATGGGGTTGTGGTTGACCTCCTCACAATCCTGGATCAGGACATAACTGAGACCTTGGACAGGCTGTGGCGACACTCAGCAGTGTTGGATAAACTGATACATAATGTGATGAGTATTGTGTATGATCCCCGTGGTCCTGTGTCACTTCTGGACAACGTCTGGACATGTTCCTCATGATACATTGGATGGAGTCCTGGGTAATCTTCTCCCAGATCTGGATCAGAACATGCTGTGGCGATATTTGTCATATAAACTGATACATAATGTCCTCAATTGGGTTTAGGTCTGTGGAATGTGAAGTCTGGTCAATTGCATCGATGTCAACATCATCCAGGCGCTGCCTACACACTCTGTCTACATGAGGCCAGGCAATGTCCTGCACTAAGATAACCTATGAGCCCACTGCACCAGTGTAAAGTGCCCGTTACACGTTACAATTTATCTGACGATCGCATGTGCGACGTGACACGCCGAGATCGTATTTACGATTTGCCAGTATCGCTTATAGGTCGTTTATTTGCTGTCACACGTAACGATCTCAAAATCGACACATCAGTGATCAACGATATATTGTTGGACCCAGGCGGTCGTTTGAATGTTGTTCGATGTTGGCAGTGTGTCAAACGGAGCAATATGTCGGCTGCTTCCCCAAAACGAACAATTTTTTAAAAATGAACGAAGTGTTAACGATCCACAATTTTCATCCTATTTGTGATCGTTCAGAGTTGCTCGGAGGTGTCAGACGCAACGACGTCGCAAATGATGCCAGATGTGCGTCACGGAATCCGTGACCCCGATGACATATCGCCAGATAAATTGACGTGTGTAACAGGGCCTTAAGGTCTGACATTAGCTCTGAGGATTTAATCTCAGTCTATAACAGTAGTCAGGGTACCAATGGCCACAATGTGGAAGTTGGTGTAACCCTCCATAACTATACATATGTACCTGAAGAAAGACCTGAACCCCATTGAAAACCTCTGGAATGTAATCAAGAGGTAGATGGATGGTCACAAGTCATCAAAGAAGAACTGTTACATTTTTGCACCAGGAGTGGCATAAGGTCACCCAAAAGCAGTGTGAAAGACTGGTGGAAAGCAGCCAAGACGCATGAAAGCTGTGATTAAAAATCATGGTTCCATATTGATTTGTGAATCTTCCTGAGGTAAAACATTATTAGTATTGTTGTTTCTAAATGATTCTGAACTTGTTTTCTTTGCATTATTTGAGGTGTCTGAAAGCACTCTGCCTTGTTTTGTTATTTTGACCATTTCTCATTTTCAGAACATAAATACAAAATGTATTGCTTGGAAATTCGGAGACGTCGTCAGTAGTTTATAGAATAAAAGAACAATTTATATTTTACTCACAAATATAAAGAGAACAATCAGAAAAACTGACAATTTTGCAGTGGTCTCTTTATTTTTGCCAGAGCTGTATATATGGTATATATATATATATATATATATATATATATATATATATATATATATATATATATATACAGTTAGGTCCAGAAATATTTGGACAATGACACAAGTTTTGTTATTTTAGCTGTTTACAAAAACATGTTCAGAAATACAATTATATATATAATATGGGCTGAAAGTGCACACTCCCAGCTGCAATATGAGAGTTTTCACATCCAAATCGGAGAAAGGGTTTAGGAATCATAGCTCTGTAATTCATAGCCTCCTCTTTTTCAAGGGACCAAAAGTAATTGGACAAGGGACTCTAAGGGCTGCAATTAACTCTGAAGGCGTCTCCCTCGTTAACCTGTAATCAATGAAGTAGTTAAAAGGTCTGGGGTTGATTACAGGTGTGTGGTTTTGCATTTGGAAGCTGTTGCTGTGACCAGACAACATGCGGTCTAAGGAACTCTCAATTGAGGTGAAGCAGAACATCCTGAGGCTGAAAAAAAAGAAAAAATCCATCAGAGAGATAGCAGACATGCTTGGAGTAGCAAAATCAACAGTCGGGTACATTCTGAGAAAAAAGGAATTGACTGGTGAGCTTGGGAACTCAAAAAGGCCTGGGCGTCCACGGATGACAACAGTGGTGGATGATCGCCGCATACTTTCTTTGGTGAAGAAGAACCCGTTCACAACATCAACTGAAGTCCAGAACACTCTCAGTGAAGTAGGTGTATCTGTCTCTAAGTCAACAGTAAAGAGAAGACTCCATGAAAGTAAATACAAAGGGTTCACATCTAGATGCAAACCATTCATCAATTCCAAAAATAGACAGGCCAGAGTTACATTTGCTGAAAAACACCTCATGAAGCCAGCTCAGTTCTGGAAAAGTATTCTATGGACAGATGAGACAAAGATCAACCTGTACCAGAATGATGGGAAGAAAAAAGTTTGGACAAGAAAGGGAACGGCACATGATCCAAGGCACACCACATCCTCTGTAAAACATGGTGGAGGCAACGTAATGGCATGGGCATGCCTGGCTTTCAATGGGATATACTTTCAGCCCAGATTCAGCCAAAAGCCGCAAAGTTGATCGGACGGCGCTTCATAGTACAGATGGACAATGACCCCCAAGCATACAGCCAAAGCTACCCAGGAGTTCATGAGTGCAAAAAAGTGGAACATTCTGCAATGGCCAAGTCAATCACCAGATCTTAACCCAATTGAGCATGCATTTCACTTGCTCAAATCCAGACTTAAGACGGAAAGACCCACAAACAAGCAAGACCTGAAGGCTGCGGCTGTAAAGGCCTGGCAAAGCATTAAGAAGGAGTAAACCCAGCGTTTGGTGATGTCCATGGGTTCCAGACTTAAGGCAGTGATTGCCTCCAAAGGATTCGCAACAAAATATTGAAAATAAAAATATTTTGTTTGGGTTTGGTTTATTTGTCCAATTACTTTTGACCTCCTAAAATGTGGAGTGTTTGTAAAGAAATGTGACAATTCCTACAATTTCTATCAGATATTTTTGTTCAAACCTTCAAATTAAACATTACAATCTGCACTTGAATTCTGTTGTAGAGGTTTCATTTCAAATCCAATGTGGTGGCATGCAGAGCCCAACTCGCGAAAATTGTGTCACTGTCCAAATATTTCTGGACCTAACTGTATATATATATAAAAAGCTGAGTGTATGTATGTGTGTGTGTGTATGTATGTCCGCTAAAGCAATCCGCACCGTCGCATTTACAATCTCGAAATTTTACCTCATGTGACTCAGGGAACGTCATAGACTATGTTTTGACCGGAAAATTTAACCCCGCACTTTACAGTTACTCTAGCAAAGGACATTCTTAGTATAACAAGCTTATGTGTGAAGTAATATGATATCGGTGGGGAGACGGATAGACACAGACAAAGACAGACAGGGAAAGAGAGAGAGAGACAGACAGAGAGACAGAAAGAGAAACAGAAAGAGACAGACGAGGAAAGAGACATATGTGGAAAGAGACAGACAGAGACAGGCAGACAGGGAAAGACAGACCTGGAAAGAGACAGACCTGGAAAGAGACAGAAAGATAGAGACAGACAGAGACAGGCAGACAGGGAAAGAGACAGGCAGTAAAAGAGACACAGAGATAGAGAGAGACTGATACATAGACATACAGAGAGATAGACACAGACAGACACACAGAGACAGACAGACAGCGACTGAGAGAAAGACAGGGACAGTTACTATTCCGGGCAACGTCTGGGTACTACAGCTAGTATATATATATATATATATGTGACGCCCTGGACTAGCCAGGTAGTCACAGGTAGGTCCTTACACAAACACCCCCCCTAATAAGGTGACAGCAGCCAACCTACAAAACTCTTGTCACCTCTCTCAGGGTTCAATGGTCACACCAGGGGGGCGGAGCCAGGTGGTTGGCCATGCCCACCTAGGAGTCCAGAGGGCCTGAGACAGGAAACAGTAGTCACTTGGTGCTAGAGTTCAAGTTCAAGTGCAGCAGGCCTGAGGCTCAGGTCTGCGGCGACAACACTGACCGGTGCCGGGGTCGTAGCCCTGGTATCGTGGCAAGGAGGCAGACGGTGGTGGCCGCCTGCAGGAGCTGGGATTACAGCCGGTGGAACCGTAAGGGACTGGGACCAGGTAGTGGCCCGCCGATACTGAACCGGGGAATCGATTGGAAAACGGAGCACCAGGAGGGGTACTCAGACCCAGTATAAGGCCCAGACCCCACTGGACTGAGTCGAATTCACTGATTGGGGTCTGGACTTTAGGTCCTTTCCCACCCAAGACCCGACTGAAGACAACAGCCCAACGATAGGGGTAGAAAGCCACCGCCCAGGCATCGAGATCCCATGAGCCAGCGTCTGGGGGCAAACAGGCTCTACCGGCGCACACAAAGCTGGGGAACAGACTACCGTTGCTTAGGCATAGGAGTCATCATTTCTATCAAAAGTGAGGTGCAGGAGAAAGGCGGAAACCACCAACCTGAAAAAGGGGAAAAATGCAGCCGGCTGCGGGCACCGTCCACCATCTTGTTTGGTTTACCAGAGACTCCAGTGTGCCTGTAATAGTGAGTACCACAGTGCCCTCGGGCCGCGCACCGCGCCGCACCGCACCGACACGCCAGCACGCATCCATCCCCCCGCCTCAGCACCTCCCTCGGGCCCCCGGGCCCATCACCCCTTACCCACGGAGGGGTCAACACCAAGCTGCACAACACAGTCCCCGGGAGCCTAGTCAACGGCAGCGGTGGTGTCCATCCATTCACCACAACCCATGGGTGGCGTCACGAAGTCAAACGCGGCTCCGGCCGTGCACCTACCTACCAACCCCCTACGTAGCGCCAGCATCCTTTCAGAGTGACGTGACCCCGGGTCCGGAGGCGTTCGAGCCACCCACCGACGAGCCCGGATCCGAGCGGCTCGGCTGCGGCCGAGAGCGGGGCGGTACATATATGTCACGCTCCCCGGGTCCTCACCCCCGCTCCCCAGCTCACCTGCCACGTTCCCCGCTTCCCAGCCTCCGGGGCCCGTCCTTCCCAGGCCCCCTGGTCTCCGATCCCGGCGCCCGACGGCTTCCCAGGCCCTGGCCGGCTCCCCTGCGTCCTCCTCGCAGCCTCCTTCCCTGGCTTCTGGCACCCGGGCGGCGCGCATGCGCATTAGGGCGCGCGCGCGGTCACTGACCCTTTCTTAAAGGGCCAGCGTCCATTAACAGGAAATGAGGCTAAACAGGTACAGGGTATATAGGGGGTTATTGTCCAAGGGGGCGGGGCCTGATCTTCGTGTTTCCTAAGCTAGGAGTCAGGTCTCCTGGTGTTTCTGTGCATGTACTTACCTCTCTCTCTCGTAGAGCCGTGCCTGCCTCGCCATCCAGTCCTGCCGTATCCCGAACCCCGAACGCTGTCCATCTGCCATCCTGACAGTCCGCACCATCCCGGATCCCTGCGGTGACTCATCACCTCGCTCCAAAGGTTCCGGACCCCGCCTGACACCATCTCGGCTTCCGAACCAGAGCTGCGTCACCCGGACTACCACCCGTGACTCCGTGGTCCCAGGGACTTCTCCGCTATACTCGTGTGCACGGACTGTTCTGCTGTTTATAGTGCCCCAGCTACCGGACTCTTTACTACCATCTAGGAGTTCGGCCCAGTGGATCCACCTCCTGGGTCTGCCCGTCCACCTGGCCCTGACAGTAAGATCAGGCCATGGATCCCGCTGCAGCACTAGCAGCCGTACAGGAGGAACTCCAACGCCAGCGTGAGACTCAGACCCGCATGCTGCAATTCATGTCTTCTGTGGACGCCCGCCTGAACACGCTACAAGCGGCAGTTACGACTTCGACATCCCGGGCGTCCACTAGTCAAGCCACGGCTCCAGCTCCTGTGGCCACTTCTTCAGATACCACCAGACTTCGGTTGGCTTCACCACCCCGGTACGCCGGAGACCCCAAGACCTGCAGGGGATTCTTAAACCAATGCTCCCTCCATTTCACGCAGCTGCCGCATTTGTTTGCCTCCGACCAAGCCAAGGTCGCCTTCATCATGTCCCATCTAGAGGGTGAGGCACTGGCGTGGATGAACCCCTTGTGGGAGAAGGGGGATCCTGTGACCACGAACATCCAGGACTTCCTGCAGGCATTCCGTGGTACCTTCGATGAGCCCGGACGCGCCTCCGCGTCTGCTTCGTCTCTTCTCCGCTTACGTCAGGGGACTCTGACGGTGGGTCAATACGCGATCCGGTTTCGCACCCTGGCCTCAGAACTAGGGTGGAACAACGAGGCCCTAACCGCCGCCTTCTGGGAAGGACTCTCAGGGCGAATTAAAGACGAGCTGGCGGGTCGTGACGTACCGACCACCCTAGATGCCCTGATTGCCCTAGCGACTCGAGTGGACATTCGCTTTCAGGAGCGATCCAAGGAAGCTTCCCGTGAGAGACGTCCGGTACGGCATTCCCCTCCTCCGCAGAAACCCTCCGTACTTCAGTCATCGACAGCTGGGGCTCCCGTCCACGAGCCCATGCAGATCGACCGAGTGCGTCAGTCTGAACAACGTCGAGCAGAGCGGCTCGCCAAGGGTCTCTGCTTTTACTGCGGTGAGGACACACACCTGCTACGCTCCTGTCCAGAGAGGCCGGGAAACTCCAAAGCCTAGGGTTGGTAGGAGAGGCCACCCTAGGTGCTGGGACTCTCTCTGACCCGGTTACATGGACAGTGCAAGTGACAACGGGAGAGACGCGGTTCACGGCTGATGCCTACCTCGATTCAGGGGCAGCAGGCAATTTCATCCAGCAGACCACGGTGGACAAGTACCGGGTGCCTGTTACTCCACTCGACAAGCCCCTTGTGATTGCCTCGGTGGATGGGAGACCCCTCTCTGACACCATCTCCTGGATCACCAGGCCGGTCGAACTGCGTATCGGTGCCCTTCACACCGAGAACATCGCTTTCTACGTCCTCCCACACATGTCCCACCAGATCCTGCTGGGACTTCCATGGTTGCGGACACACGAACCATCAGTCAGTTGGGGCACTGGCGAAATCACCCGATGGGGCTCTTCGTGTCAAGAGAGGTGCCTAAAGTCCATACAACCCATCCGACGACCTCCGGTTCCAGAGAACCTACCGGGGCTGCCCTCGGCCTATTGGTCCTTTGCAGATGTTTTTGATAAAAAGGAATCCGAGGTACTGCCGCCACATCGTCCATACGATTGTGCCATCGACCTGCTCCCAGGAACAACACCACCACGAGGACGGATATATCCTTTATCTCCAGCCGAAACAAGGGCCATGTCTGCTTACATCTCAGAGAGCCTGGCAAGGGGGTTCATTCGGAGATCCTCCTCTCCTGCTGGAGCAGGTTTCTTCTTTGTCAAGAAGAAAGAGGGCGACTTACGCCCATGCATAGACTACCGGGGTTTGAATCAAATCACCGTAAAAAACAAGTACCCACTGCCGCTCATTCCCGAATTGTTTGACCGGCTTAGAGGAGCACGTGTGTTCACCAAGCTGGATCTTCGGGGTGCTTACAATCTGGTACGCATCCGATCTGGTGACGAATGGAAAACCGCGTTCAATACGCGCGATGGACATTATGAATACTGCGTGATGCCCTTCGGCCTGTGTAACGCTCCTGCCGTCTTTCAAGAACTGGTGAACGACGTGTTCCGGGACCTTCTCTACATCTGTGTGGTAGTGTATCTAGATGACATCCTTGTCTTCTCTCCGGACCTCCAAACCCACAGAGAAAACGTACAGCTGGTGCTACAAAGACTGAGGGAGAATCGTCTGTACGCAAAGTATGAGAAGTGTGTCTTTGAGCAGTCTTCTCTCCCCTTCCTGGGGTACATCATCTCTGATACCGGACTGCAAATGGATCCCAAGAAGGTCTCCGCCATTCTCAACTGGCCTCCTCCTTCTGGACTGAAGGCAATCCAACGCTTCCTGGGATTCGCCAACTACTACCGCCAGTTCATCCCTCACTTCTCTGCCTTGACTGCTCCTCTCTCCGCCCTGACTAAGAAGGAGGCTAATCCTAAGGACTGGTCACCTGCGGCTGACGCCGCGTTTGGCTCTCTGAAGCGGGCATTTGCCTCCTCTCCTGTACTTCACCGTCCGGAGTTAAACCGCCAGTTCACCTTGGAGGTGGATGCCTCCTCCTCAGGAGCCGGAGCAGTGCTCATGCAAAAGTCCTCCTCCGGGAAGATGGTGACTTGCGGATTCTTCTCCAAGGGCTTCTCAGCGCCTGAACGCAACTACACCATCGGTGACCGAGAGCTCTTGGCAGTCAAACTGGCTCTGGAGGAATGGCGCTACCTTCTGGAAGGAGCAGTGTACCCCGTGATTATTTACACGGATCACAAGAACTTGGAATACTTGCGGTCCGCTCAGCGACTGAACCCACGGCAAGCCAGGTGGTCCCTATTCTTTGCCAGGTTTGATTTCCAGCTCCACTTCCGACCCGCGGACAAGAATGTACGGGCTGATGCCTTGTCCAGGTCTTTCATGCCCATGGAGCAGGAGGAAGAGACTACCCAACCCATCATCTGTCCTAGCAAAATCATTCCGGTGGCCCCTGTCACCCTGGCCCAGATACCGCCTGGGAAAACCTATGTCTCCGAGGTAGACAGGGAAAAAGTGTTACACTGGGGTCATGCCTCGAAAACAGCCGGTCATGCTGGTCAGAAAAAGACATGGGGTGCGATTGTACGTCATTACTGGTGGCCATCCCTTCGCACGGACGTCGCTGCTTTTGTATCCGCCTGTTCCTCTTGTGCCAGGAACAAGACGCCCAAACACCTCCCATATGGCCGTCTTCTGCCTCTGCCGATACCGTCAGTTCCGTGGCAACACATAGCAATGGACTTTATTACGGACTTGCCATTGTCCTCCGGACACACAGTCATATGGGTCGTGGTGGACCGGTTCTCTAAAATGGCCCATTTCGTCCCTATGGCTGGACTGCCCTCTGCTCAGGAACTCGCGGACGCCTTTATACAACACATCTTCCGCTTGCATGGCTTTCCATTACACATCGTATCCGACAGAGGAACTCAGTTCACCTCCCGCTTCTGGAGGGCTCTCTGTAAACATCTGGGAGTGACTCTGGACTTTTCATCTGCATACCATCCTCAGTCTAATGGCCAGGTAGAGAGGGTCAATCAAATCTTGACCTCTTTCTTACGTCACTATGTTAACGCCCATCACGACGACTGGTCCGCTCTTCTTCCGTGGGCTGAATTCTCCCACAACCACCACGTCAGTGAGTCCTCCTCCAGCTCTCCCTTCCATGTCGTTTACGGACTTCAGCCTTCCATCCCATTGCCTGTATCTCCTTCTTCGGATGTCCCTGCTGCAGATACAGTAGCCCGTGACTTTGCAACCATTTGGGACTCTGTCAAAGCGTCCCTTGGGCGTGCTTCCCTGCGGATGAAAAGACACGCTGACAAGAAACGTCTGGACCCTCCGTGTTTCTCTCCTGGAGATCTCGTCTGGCTTGCTTCCCAGTACGTCCGCCTGAAGATACCATCATACAAGCTGGGTCCTCGCTACATTGGGCCGTTTAAAGTCCTCAACAAGATCAATGAGGTCTCCTACAAGCTACAGCTCCCGGCCACGATGAGGATACCCAACTCATTCCACGTCTCCCTGCTCAAGCCGGTTGTCCTTGGTCCCTTCTCCGCTGCTGCCAGTCCGGCTCCTCCACCTATTGCCGATGACGACATCTATGCGGTAAGGGATATCGTGGCCATGAAGACCGTACGAGGTCGACAGTTCTTCCTGGTGGACTGGGAAGGGTATGGTCCTGAGGATAGGTCCTGGGAGCCCAGGGAGAACGTGGGCACTCCTCTGATCCGTGCCTTCATGTCCCGGTTGCGGGGAGGGGGGCGTGGGGGGGGGGGTACTGTCACGCTCCCCGGGTCCTCACCCCCGCTCCCCGGCTCACCTGCCACGTTCCCCGCTTCCCAGCCTCCGGGGCCCGTCCTTCCCAGGCCCCCTGGTCTCCGATCCCGGCGCCCGACGGCTTCCCAGGCCCTGGCCGGCTCCCCTGCGTCCTCCTCGCAGCCTCCTTCCCTGGCTTCTGGCACCCGGGCGGCGCGCATGCGCATTAGGGCGCGCGCGCGGTCACTGACCCTTTCTTAAAGGGCCAGCGTCCATTAACAGGAAATGAGGCTAAACAGGTACAGGGTATATAGGGGGTTATTGTCCAAGGGGGCGGGGCCTGATCTTCGTGTTTCCTAAGCTAGGAGTCAGGTCTCCTGGTGTTTCTGTGCATGTACTTACCTCTCTCTCTCGTAGAGCCGTGCCTGCCTCGCCATCCAGTCCTGCCGTATCCCGAACCCCGAACGCTGTCCATCTGCCATCCTGACAGTCCGCACCATCCCGGATCCCTGCGGTGACTCATCACCTCGCTCCAAAGGTTCCGGACCCCGCCTGACACCATCTCGGCTTCCGAACCAGAGCTGCGTCACCCGGACTACCACCCGTGACTCCGTGGTCCCAGGGACTTCTCCGCTATACTCGTGTGCACGGACTGTTCTGCTGTTTATAGTGTCCCAGCTACCGGACTCTTTACTACCATCTAGGAGTTCGGCCCAGTGGATCCACCTCCTGGGTCTGCCCGTCCACCTGGCCCTGACAATATATATATATATATATATATATATATATATAATGTAATGCAAACTATATGTCTATGACCTATAGTTGTCTGATGAAGATTGCAATTTTTATCAGGTCCATGATTTAATAATTTAGAAATGAGTAAAGATCCAAACTGTACGGTCACCGCTGGTATGCACTGTTCCTACCACAGAGAAATTAAATGTAGAATCCTGGATCTTTGTAATTATATTACAGCCCAATGTGTTTCCCGTGCTATTGCATCAGTACCAGTGTACACTATTCAGCTGTCCATCAGCAAATGCTTCCCATTAATTTCCTGCCAACAGCTTTGTCATCTGACTTCTTATACCTCCCTCATCAAGGTATGACGGATGACCTAGTTTCTGGCCGGTAGGAATTACTTGTTGCCCCTAGGACTAATGTTCAGCTTTTATAGAAGCTTCATACTGACTCACTCATATTAAGTCATTAATGAAGTCTGTTCATATTGTGCAGTACGATATGGGGATCACTAACACTCAGAGGTCATAAGGTAGAAGACGTGTTTCGTGATCAAGTGACCAATTCATTAGTTATTGGTTCATGGCTTAGAAAAAAAAATGGACTTCGCAGCCATTTTTATTACTATATTGCAAATTTAAAATTTTACAAATAGATCTAATTTAAAAAAATATATATGTGTGTGTGTATGCAACCCCCTATATCGACCACGTGTAGTCAAACTATACATTTTTGTTTTCACATACAAAAAGAATAATGCTCCTGTATGTGAGGAGCTAATGTGTCGCCCAGAGTTATGGGGTACTCGGTCCCGGGCAGTGTATATCTGGGGAATGTCACTTTGGTCGCCGTTGCCCGGTTCCGTGCCCTGGGCCCTTTTTGAAGAGGGGAATATTTACAGGTTATTAGAATAATGTTCACATGTGACGCCACTTGTGGTGTTGCGGATATGTAGATGGAGCCGCCGCTGCACAATGTCCACTACTGGGGCTAGTGTTAATGGCAGCCTGATGAGCGGGACGTAACATCCCGCCCACCTCCTTACTTCCGCATTGCCGGCGGGACGCAGGTAAGCTGTGTTCGTCGTTCCCGGGGTGTCACACGGAGCGATGCGTGCTGCCACGGGAATGACGAACAACTGGCGCGCAGAAGGAGGGACGACTTTATGAAAATGAACGATGTGTCAACGAGCAACGATAAGGTGAGTATTTTTGCTCGTTCACAGTCGTTCGTAGCTGTCACACGCTACGATATGTCTAACGATGCCGGATGTGCGTCACAAACTCCGTGACCCCGACGGCCTATCGCCCGATATATCATAGCGTGTGACGCCACCCTAATACAACCCACAACCTAAGATCTTCACACTGCATTTGACTGTAACTCTTTACCCTCTGTAACTCTTACGTTGCCGATTTCTAAATCCTCCCATATACATTAGAGTAAAGTTGGACAAACCCGGTAATTCAGGCCAACTAATGTGTATGGGGGCTCCTGACTACAATAGACTGGCTTGAATTCAGACACCCCATCTTTTTGTTCTCAGGGCAGATAGCAAACTTGGGACCACTTAGCGGACCATTAATGTCCGTGGAGCAGTTGACAGTGATTGCTGTCGGCTGAACAAACATCCGCCCAACAACAAAAAAAAGTCCTTTAACTGTAAACGTGGCACACTGCCTGGTTACTAAATTTTCTACAAAATGTGACATTAGTCAAAGGGAACTTGAGCAATTACATAATACATTGCTCGAATGGTTACTCCATTCAATTAAGGAACAAAGTTATCTAAGGACCATATTACACATGCAAAAAAGTCACTGCCCTCTTACATTTAGTTTCACAATTTTTAGTGGCTATAACTGCAACAAAATATTTTCCATGTCTTCATTTATTTCCAATTTCACTTTGCAGTTAACTGAATCTAAACTTAAATATATGGTATATTGAATGGCACTATAGGTGTGAATTAGTCGCAGCAGGAAAAGCAAAGAGGAGCTAAAAGTTACTAACGTAGAGTATGAAAAGGGAATCGGGAAAAGGATCAACTTGGTGGATGAATATTGGCCTACTGTCATGATCCAGGACCAGTATTCTCCACTCCACTGTTTCCCAGAATCAGCCTGGTCATGTCAGGGGTTAACTCCCATCAGCCTCGCTCTACACTATATCTGGTCTCTGCCTTGCATTCCTGTGCTGGTTATAGTTTTGCTCTGCAGCCTGTGTGTGGCTGCGGTGTGCGGCTCTGGTGAGATTTCCTGTTTGATCTGACTCCTTGTTACTGTCCCCTGACCTGTATCCTCCCCCATTCATCCATCTGTCCCAGCCCATGACTCCCGCTCCTGTCTGTTGTTTGTGTTTCCCTCTGCACACCTGATCTCCTGGCTTCTGACTCGGTTCTGTTTTCTGACTTGATTTTGATCCTCCCTTTGCAGTGACTTGACTTTCCTGGCTGACCCTGACTGTTTGGCTACTTTATTGCCCCCTGGTGGTTCGCCTGTTAACTGCCTGCTGTAGTTACTCTGCTGTACTTCAGCTGCCTTTCTGTTACAGTGATACTTTGACTCTCCTTTACTAAACTGCTGCCACCTAGTGGGGAATATGCTGTACTAGTCTTACTAGACCTTTGTACAGTGTGACACCTACCAAGGACAGGCCATCAATGTAAAAGTAGTGCTCTAAAAGTATAAGTTGCAATCAGGCCTCATAGCTGAGTGGGCCCAGGTGAGTTCTCTTTCTTATATACTAACTTAGAAATAACTTAGAAGTAAGATTGTAATTATATGGTCACTGCTGGTAGGATTTGTTCATGTCATGGTAGATGTAGGACCCTGTTATAGATTATGCATTGGATCCAGGATTTTTAGGTTACTCCACTAAATGGCATCCAACGCAAAGTTGCAGAATTTACAGTTTTGCGCTCCTCTTGGGTCTTTTCAAACATCTTAGCCCAGGTATCAATCTGCACCCTTCTAGTTACACGGCTGACGACATTATACTATAAACTATCTCATTCAATGAGGTGTGAAGGGTAATGAATATAATTCCAGAGGGAAATGAGTACAAACACGGAACCTATTGCACAAATTCCCAACTTTGTACACAACTCCCGGGTGTAATCGGGTTATTGAGATGACCTTGATGAATCCAACGTATAGATTTGTGTTCCATACATATTGTACTCTACCTTCTGTTTATCATACGAGCGGCAAATAATGAGCCTGTCTGAATCACAAGGTGTGTTACCTGAGCCCTGAACTCATTGATAAAGAGAAAACATGAGTAATCCGGTGCTCACAAGACACAACATTCCTACAACGGCAACAACACTATTTACTTTTACGGCCTTCGTTGTATCGGACGTGAATGTAATATTCATCCAGAGAACAGTCATCCTTCACCCTCAAAGTCATACGGGTTCCAGTTCAGAACAAAGAAAGTGAGGTGTGATGAATCACCCCTCTTTGATGTCTCCATGACAGGGACAATTATATTTACTCTTTATTCAGAGACCTGTCCAAATTACCAATGATTGACTACTATTAGGAGTGCAATTAACACGGCAGTGCCGAGGACGGTGATCCAATGCATAAGAGCATCAAACTGAATTTTTTAGTGTGAAAAAATAAAAAATTTTTACAAAACGTTTTTTGGGGGCTTCAAGTATATGGGCTGAGTCACAGTATCAGACACAGCCCATCGATAAAGAAGGGATTATGTCTTTAAGATAGAATTTAGGATAATTAGTGCTGAACATTCGAGTGAATATCAGATTGCACATACAAGAATGACCCTTCAAAAACATGCTTGACTAAATTGGCCACCACTGAGGCCACCACAGATGCCATTTATTTTCTTCCTGGTAGGATAATCACTTGGTTTATTTTCAAGGTCCGAGTGGGCACACAGTCCATGGGAGTCAGTGAAGAAGGCAGAGGAGGCATGCGGGAAATGAGATGGCAGAGACTCTGGAAGCCACAGGCATACATGAGATGTCATGGAGACCACAGAAAGGTAGCAGAAGTCGTGGAAAACTGGGAACAGGTAGCAGAGATAATGAAATCTGCAGGCAGAAATGAGACGTCATGGAGATCATAGAAAGGTAGTAAAGGTCCTAAAGGTTGTAGGGGACCAGGAACAGGTAGCAGAGGTAATGGAAGCCGAATGCAGACAAGAGACCTCCTGGAGACCACAGAAAGGTAGTGAAGGTCCTAGAGGACTGGGAATAGGTAGCAGTGGTGCTGGAAGCCACAGGCAGACTAGAGACCTCCTGGTGACCACAGATAAGCTGCAGAGGTCCTGGAGACCACACGCAGACAGGAGACCGAGAACAGATAGCAGAGATCTTCAAGGCTGCAGGTGGATAGGTAGTCTGTAGCAGAGGAACTGGAAGCCATAGACAGACAGGACTCAGGATCACTAAAGTCTTAATACCAAGACATAGCTTTGTGTCTTGGTGAGAATATATAGGCCCAGACACGGATATTAGAAATCTTCAAAGCTGCAGGCAGATAGGCAGTCAGTAGCAGAGGAACTTGAAACCTTAGGCAGACAGGACCAAAGATTACTAGTCTTAATACCAAAGCACAAGTGTGTGTGTGTCTTGGTGAGATTATATAGGCCCAGGCATGGACTAACTTATGTAACTATGGTTCAATGAAACTCTATAGGTAAGTGTGCTGACTGGACAGCACTAGGCTAGAATGTGTCACAAGAAAGTGTGAATATAGCCTTAGCCTATTTAGATCCAACTTAAATATCCACAAAAAAATGATTATGAAGATGATTTTGAGCTAATATTTATCCTAAGCCTTAGCACAGTGAGTGATCAGGTGTAAAAAAAAGATGTAGACTTTTTCCACAATATGACCAAAAATGATGGATGTTGACTATATCACCTAGGCAAACAATGCTAGCATGAAAACGATGATCAGAGAGGGACTCTATTGCCAATTTTAAGGAATTTTCTATGGTTACCATCCTTGCCAAGAATTTATTAAACTAGGACGCAGTTTAACCTCCTGATATAAAGGGATTTTCCATCAGGATAACTTTTTTTTGTCGTACAACCCTAAGGAATTTGGTTCCTTGATCACTTCCATCATTATTGTTGTTATTGTCAGCTCACGCCTCTCAGCCTGTTTCACAATAGCACATTCGCAGTTTTGGTCGGCGCATGCGCTGTTGATCTTGGACAGGGATAAAGACAAAGGGAATTGACATAGAGTACATGGAAGAAGCCCTAAGTTGCCAACACATTAGATAATATATATCCAAACATACCTGTTATTTGAGGCTCGACCTACTATCATATATGTATGGGGCCTAGGCATCCTTCTATTGTAGCTGTATATGAGCTGTATTCGTATGATGTAACAGTAATGTCATGCAATGGTTTTATCAGGATTCCAAATCCCAGCGCCATGAACTCCACAGGGATCTGATGTTTCATGGCATATTTTGTGGTTCCTCTTAGGTTCCAACATATTACATATGAAATTAGAAGTATATGGAGGGTATCTAAACTTCTGAAGGGAGAGCAAAATATCTTCACGTGTGTGGCCTACAGATAAAGGTTCCCTGACCCTAAAGCTTTATTGACTGTACGAAAAGGCAGAAGAAACAAGTAAAAGTGACTCCTTACCTTTACGAGCCGTATATTTGTTTGTAGACCACCTGGACCTGATAGTGTCTTTCACTCTTCTGTTTACACCTGTTCCACACTCCAGCAACAAGTATCTGTATACACAGCTGCCATTTTATTGCCCTGGAGCCGTTAACCTCTTATCTCAGATAATAAAAAGTGAATTCAATATTTTTGAAAAGATAAAAGAAAAAACAAAAAACCTGAATAAATAATACAAAGTCAACGTTGGCCAAACAAAAAATGTGAAAAAAAAATAATTGTGGTGGATGGTTCATCTATATGGAAACGCCATTTTTGTCCATGGGCTTTCATGCTAATACAAAACAAATTTCGCAGAATATACTTGTGTGGTGACCAATTGTGTAGGAAGGTGCAACAAAGTGTGAGTACCTGCAAAATGTCAGAGGGACACATTATTAGAATTCTTAAGACTTTAGGGGGTTTATGGCCTTGCTCATCATACACTTGGAAGCATCTCCTGGCACATACATTAAGAATACATGCGTTGTTCACAGAGACTAAAGAAAATCTCCTTAAAGGGGTTGTTTTAATTCAATAATGATGCTCTACGAAAAGAACGGAGCCTTTTCGAGAAGTGTAGTGGCCGCTCCAATCATTATCCAATTCCGGTACTCCGTTTTCTCCGGCAGTCCGATAGAAATCAAATAAAGCCTAGATGAAACAAGTCTACAAATAGATCATTATTTTTATCCCCTAGGTAACATGGCCAAAAATTTTCAGGAATGTGGAATCCATGGGATACAGATCCTAAATGCAGTAGGGTGCAATTGTAGGGGGTATCCCTACAAGAGGCACGCGTCGCCTTTAAGAGACAGTATCCTTGTTTTAGTTCTCTTGGACTTGTCGGATTAGCCGGCGCTGTTTATTTCTCCCCTGTGCAGTTGAACCTGCTGAGAGCGTTCGAAAAGGAGGAGAGAGAGTTCTTCATGAGCGGAAACAGGTGGTTGAGGAGTGTTGTAGGATGTGCAAAGGAGACAAATCATCCCGTGGAATAGCTTGGAGAAGAATGGTGTTGGCGAAATTACGGGACTGGTGCAAGAGACTTACCATAGCCGGACCGTGAGGGACCCCTGAGGTCAGTGGTGTAAAGCCAAACCAAGTGGAAGAAGCCCCCAAGGATGGTGAAGTCCAATCTAGGAGCCAAGAAGGGAGAACAGGCCCGCGATAGAGGAGCAGAAACTTGCCCCACTTGGAGAAGTGTGGTATCGGAGAAATTACTGGACCTGTGCGAGAAACTTACCGTAGCTGGACAGTGAGTGACCACTGAGTGCAGTGGTGTAGAGTCAACCGATTGGAAAAAAAACTCCAAAGCCAGTGAAGGAGCAAAAAAGGGAGAACAGGTCTGAAACAGAGGAGCAGAACCTTGCCCCAGTTGGATAAGCTTGACACTGGGACTAAAACCCTAGGGCTTACAGTAGGCTTCATCAGCTAGAGCGCGGTGTCCACATGGCCAGTTAGGTTGTAGTGTAGCATAGTAAACATATTATTTGTGTGTGTTCCGCAATTGTGATCTTGCATCTGTGATAGTTGTGGATATGTGCAGTTGGCCGGCGCCACCAATTAGCCGAAATTTGTAAAATGTATTGTTCCCTGAGCAATATCCCCCTGACTACTTTTACCTTTGTTGTGTGTCTCGCCTGTAAATAAATCAACCTCTTGTTTTCTGTGACCTCATCTTGTGTTTCGTAGTCGTACTCTGCATCGCGGTGGTCTGTCAGCCATCGATACACAATAAGGGGCGTAGAGGTAGCAGTGGCACACCTCCATTGCTATTACATAAGTTCAGTGGCTTCTTTGCTTGATAAGAAGACACCAGTAGGGCCCATTGCACATTTTGCATATTTTTGCCTCTGGCATGAACCCTAAAGAAACATCTGGCCTCTGACTGAGCCCCAAATCTGGTATGCTTGATCCTGCCGCTCGAGTTGTAATTTATTTTGGCTGATATGTGACTTTAATCTGCTGGAAATCTTACAAAAAAAAGACACGTATCTCTGGCCTTGTCCCGGCACATAAAATTTACTCTGACAATTCAACCATAACTAAAAAGAACGTTTTTCTTAAATCAACACTAAGCAATCTGAAAGTTTAAAGCTAGCTGCTCCTATAAAACAGTTTTTGCTCCCTCGGGCCTTTAAATATTTTCATCTGTTTGGACAAGACTTGGAGAGACTTGACGTTTACTGGAAAAAACTACTTGAAGCCGGTAACTCATGAGTAAATCAGTTTCGCGAGAAGAAAAAAAAAACATCATAGAACTAAGGTGGTGCCGTCAACTGTCCGTAAGGTTGATGTATTTTTGTGTTTCAAACTTTTGATCACATTCCCAACACGCCCTAGAAATACAAAAATCTTATAATATGTTTACGGGCAATACTAGTCGAGGTAATCAGAGCGTAGAGGCACTGGTCAAGAATGGTTCCTTCTCTAGTAGACTCAGTGCATCCATGTGCCATTCACTAAGGCAGCCATTTCTAGGAAGGAGGTTCCAAGAGAACCCTTTCTCCATGGATAAATTACAACTTCCCTTCCTTCATTTATGGGCCATAAATGAAATAGCAGGGTGGAATTGGATCCTATGAAGTTTTTTAAAATGTTTTCTTCATCTAACACGATCGTATCCTAACCACTCCTTGACACAAAATCGCTTGCACTATGACCGTGTGCACAAATACTAAGCATTAAATTGAGGAAAACTCAAAATAATGTTTAACTATAATGGGTGCAGACCTTACATTCTGCGGGAGCCAAATGGTCGCTTTGGCTGTCATGGGTGTGTCACGTGTGACAGACAGTCATGTGGTTTCTGGCCATCGAAGGTCACAGCGTTTGGCTGCATAGAATGCTCCCTGATTTTCCATTGTTCCTGCTGTCAGTATTCATGTGTATAGGTAGCTTTCCTGCTGGATTCATCTCCCTCTCTTTTGGAGACAGGAGGGGCTCAACTTCAACCCAGCTGTTGATCATCAGTGCTTCTGTGTCGCCCGGGGACCAGGGGGTACTCAGATCCGGGCCACAGAGTCACTTCTGTGGGTATCACGGTGGCGTGACCCGGTCTGTGATCCCAGGCTTCACAGTAAAAGGGGATTTGGTAAGGGGAATTGTCCGTGACGCCACCCACGGTTGTGGTGATTGTGGACACCACCGCTGCTCTTTATGGGGATCCCGGGAGCGATGGTATGGAGCAGCTAGATGTTATTTCTCCCCTCCGTGGGTAGGGGGTTGGTTGTCCCGGGGCCCGGTGATGGGGTAAGCAGGGAGCAGGGCGCAGTGCTGCAGTGCGGTGCCCGAGGGCACGGGTGTACTCACAAGAAAGTCACACAGAGTCACTGGTGAACTAAGAATTGCCGGTGTCCGCGGCCTCCGGTACGGGGGTGTTAGTGTCCCACACACGGTGCAGCAGCCCTTGTTGTTCCTTCCCTGCAGCCAAGTGCCTTTTTCTCCTCTCTCTTCCTCTTTCTCCTCAGCCGGGAACGGGGAATCTACTCCCCTGTAGTGATCCGGGTACCCAGGTACCGAGGGGCCACCGCCCTGCTCCGGCTACCTGTTCTGGCCCCTTCCTCACTACGGCCTGCCCCGGCCCTTTTGGAGAACGCTTCACTCCCAGCCTGGGAGCTACCACTCCAGACTTCTGTCCTGTCTGCTCTCCACACACTCTCTGCTCCAGCCCCTCCCCTCTCCTCTGCTTTTCTCTTACACTGGGGCTGTGGCTTGTCTGGCTGCACCAGTGTGAGATCAGATTACCAAGGAGGATTAACTCTTTCTGTGACAACCTGGCTGTGCCAGGGCGTCACACACCCCCTTGGTAAAACACGGCCCGTCCTCGGGCCGTCTAGGCACCGACATTTATTAAAACTGGAAAAGGATAAAACATTTTAAACATTTTCAATCTTCCCACAGCGGGATGCACATTGCTTCAACGTTGCAACAACAAACAACACTTTTAATAATGTCAACGTAACGGGTCCTTTAGTCACCCACCCAAACAACCTAGCCTTGGTGCTGCCCCTAAAACCCAGGCAGCACCCCTTGACCCCAGTCCAGGAACGGTTCCAGATTGGTCAACGGGACCGGAACTTCGCTGCCGTTGCGGCCGGGCGGACTGCCGGAGCCGTCATCATCTCCGTCGCGGCCGGGCGGACTGCCGGGGCCGGTGGCAGGGCGGTGACAAAGGTGAGGCCTGGGGACCCCAGGTCTGGGTCCTCCCCAACAGGCGCTGCGGGCTCCGCTACCGGTAACAGGGGTAACGGGTCGGTGCATCGCTGCGGCGGCCTCTCCAGGAACCAAATGCTGGCAGAGTCCTGGCATCCCTGCCTTTACAGTCCTGGTCACATGAACGGCAGTTCCTTCCTACTGCTCCCCCTTGGTACTCGGGAGCAGTCCTTCCAGCAACTTTTAAAGTTTCCCTTTCGCTTCCGGTCCTCCGGAGCTTCACTTCCGCCCGCGTTCTCAGGGGGCGGAGCCTCTTTTTCGCGCCCGCCGCTCGGAGAAGAAGGCGCCAAGTTGTTGTTTTTGGCGCCTAAAATGGCAGCTAAAATGGCGGACTTCGGGATTTTTCCTCAGCGGGACGCCGCTGACGGACGGGGCAAGGCGCACTTCCTCCAGGTAACTGGATGGGTTCGATCCTGTTCGTGACGCCAAATGTGTCGCCCGGGGACCAGGGGGTACTCAGAGCCGGGCCACAGAGTCACTTCTGTGGGTATCACGGTGGCGTGACCCGGTCTGTGATCCCAGGCTCCACAGTAAAAGGGGATTTGGTAAGGGGAATTGTCCGTGACGCCACCCACGGTTGTGGTGATTGTGGACACCACCGCTGCTCTTTATGGGGATCCCGGGAGCAATGGTATGGAGCAGCTAGATGTTAGTCCTCCCCTCCGTGGGTAGGGGGTTGGTTGTCCCGGGGCCCGGTGATGGGGTAAGCAGGGAGCAGGGCGCAGTGCTGCAGTGCGGTGCCCGAGGGCACGGGTGTACTCACAAGAAAGTCACACGGAGTCACTGGTGAACTAAGAATTGCCGGTGTCCGCGGCCTCCGGTACGGGGGTGTTAGTGTCCCACACACGGTGCAGCAGCCCTTGTTGTTCCTTCCCTGCAGCCAAGTGCCTTTTTCTCCTCTCTATTCCTCTTTCTCCTCAGCCGGGAACAGGGAATCTACTCCCCTGTAGTGATCCGGGTACCCAGGTACCGAGGGGCCACCGCCCTGCTCCGGCTACCTGTTCTGGCCCCTTCCTCACTACGGCCTGCCCCGGCCCTTTTGGAGAACGCTTCACTCCCAGCCTGGGAGCTACCACTCCAGACTTCTGTTCTGTCTGCTCTCCACACACTCTCTGCTCCAGCCCCTCCCCTCTCCTCTGCTTTTCTCTTACACTGGGGCTGTGGCTTGTCTGGCTGCACCGGTGTGAGATCAGATTACCAAGGAGGATTAACTCTTTCTGTGACAACCTGGCTGTGCCAGGGCGTCACACTTCCTTGGTGTTTATATACCCCTTCCTTACTTGGACTGGTCCTGGGGATATTATTCAGTTCCTTCAAGCCTAGGTTACAAGCAGGTGGCTTGTACTCCTCTGTGGTATTGTTGCTGAAAATTCTGCTGAATGTCTACCTGAGTCATATAATGATAAGTAGTTCATGCTCTTCCCCCTGTTTCTTCTATAGTGTTTAGTGGGGTTGACGAAGAGCTAATCCCATCCGTTCATTATTTAGAGCCCAACACTAGGGATATCTAGGGTCAGGTATCCGGCTCGTCGTATAGGTGCGGAACCTATCTAGGGTTGTGAGGGACCACAGGGACCAGCAGTAGGTTCAGTCAGGGGTTACCATCTTCCCAATCCCTACACACAGGGTTTCCCTTCCTTTTCACCGTGCTCTTGGTACTTCCCAGTACCTAGCATGACATTGACCTATATGAGAAGAACAATATTATAATAATCCTATGATGGTTGGCTGCCCTATTGGAGATATTGTTTTGGGCGCCACAAGCATCAAAATACTCCATTGTATAGAGCAGAGGTCCCCAACCTTTCTGACCATGATAACCACATTCAGCTCTAAAAGAGGGTCATGAGCCACATTTTGCTCTGAGAGAGGGTGGTGAGCCACCTCCAGCTCCTGCCCCCTCATGGTAGTGACACCCAGAGACCCATAAACAGTTTAATAATAGCCAAAGCACACCGAGGTAGTATATCAAGATTCAGGGGTTCCAACCTTACCCCCATTCAGAATTGCTCTTCTGTGTGAGGCTACATCTGAAGCCCTGCTCTTCATAGCTGTCTGCTAGACCTGGGGCTTATACACCAAGCTTGAAGACAGCCGTGAGCCACACACCGCAGGCCCATGAGCCAAATGTGGCTACAGGTTGGGGATCCCTGGCATATATTATACAATGCTTCCGGTTGCATTCGTCCTACTTGCCCAATGACTTTTGTTGTCCCAAGAAGAATCAAACTGCTGAAGGTTCGCTCATCTACTGTATACTCTTAACCATAAATAGAAACTTGATGGCACCATGTCATTGACAATTACTGGTTTTAAGCCAAAAAGAAAAGAAAATAACATAAAAGCTTAAAAAAAAACCCCAAGTGTGGCCACACACTAAAGGTTTGGTCCTTCCTTACATGGCCAATTTTTGATAATCGCACTTAATTTTTTTACCTCCTCATCTTCCAAGAGTCATAACTTTTTTATTTTTTGAGCGCATAGTGATGAGGGCTTGTTTTCTTCCCGGCCATTTTTTTTTTAGTTTTGAATGACTTCATTCATTTTTCATATAAATGACTGAAAAATGGGGAAAAAATCCAAGTGAGGTGAAATAGTGCAAAAAATGCAATTCTGACACTGTGTTTTGGGTTTGGTTTTATGGCAATTATGGTGCAGTATATATGACCTCGTAACATGATTGCCCAGGTCAGTATGATTATGCCGGTGCCGCACTTTATATAGTTATTTATTTATTCACTTTGAAATTCCATTACCAAAAAGGAAATGTCATGGAATTATGGAAAACACAGGATGGAAAGACATGTTAATAATCCGCAAATGTTGAAACAATAGAAACAACATTTTGAAAGCCTCTCGATTTATTCATTATGGAGTATGAGCACTATGTGCAGAAATCCTCGCATTTACAACCTTGACTGCTATCAGTGAGCAAATCATCAAGATCCTCTGCTGGCAGCTCCTGTGCAATTGCTGAACAATGACAACCCAGATGTGCTTGATGTGAGACAAGTCCGGAGACGCTGCAGGCCATGGTAGCATGTTTAGGTCACGCAGACTGCTCACTGTAGTATGAGCAACATATGGCCTGGTGTTGTCATGTCGAAAAATGGCACTTGGGATACCTTGTAGAAATGGCCAATCCACCAGTTCCATGACTGTACTTCAAGTGAAATTGGACGTCACATGAAACATAAGCAGATTGATCGTCAGTGTAGATTGACCTCATGCCACTGTTCTTAAACACTATCATGATGCAGAAGAAGATGGCAGTGGAGGCTGGAATGAAGGTCTGTCCTTCTCGACTTATGAGTCCCACATTTGTCTTGGGTGCAATAATAGCCAGAGATTGGTCTGAAGACCATGTGGGCAACTTCATAAAGAGTTCATCACAAACTAAAGTCACATCCTTTCTACTCCCAGGAATATAATGGGGTAGCATAAGGTATGGTAACCGGAGCCCTAAAGCCTCTAGTCCTCATTCCAGGTTCAGTAACAACTCGATTTTACATTGATTTGGTGTTTCGGCAATTTTTCCAAAGTGGGCCAGGAGCAGCTTTTCAATACGACAATGTAAGGATGCATGTTAGTCATTCTACTGTGAGCAGACCGCATGGTCTATACATGCTACCATGGCCTTCAGAGTCTCTGGACTTGTCTCAAATTGAGCACATCTGGAATGTTATTGGTCAGCAGTTGCCCAAATGGGCTTCTCACTGGGATCTCATCAATTATGGAACTCGGCTGTTGGGGAGGAGTTAAAGTCAGCCAACCTCTCCAGTTTCAGCGGAACAGATGACCATCTGATCTGCATGGGGGACTACAACCTCTCCCTCAACATATGATGTTGGGGAGATATGGACCAAGGCGCAGTTTGAATTGAAAAGCCAAATTATTTTGTTTCCAGGGGAGATAAGTGGATGTCTGAGTTGTCTGGCAGCGGCTTTCTCCCTTTCCCTCATGTAGTCGGGAGAGATAGTTCTTCTCTACTACAAAGGATGGCAAAGGTGGCCAACATTGGATGATGACCTAGGCCAGTGTTTCTCAACTCCAGTCCTCAAGACCCACCAACAGATCATATTTTCAGGTTTTCCTCAATCAGGTTTTCAGGATTTCCTTAATGTTGCACAGGTGATGGAATTATTCCCTGTCTAACATTGAGGAAAACCTGAAAACATGATCTGTTGGTGGGTCTTGAGGACTGGAGTTGAGAAACACTGACCTAGGCAGTATCTTCTGCTCATATGCTAGGTTTTCTGTGGCGCCCTATTAATAGGGGCGCGGCTGGTATAACATATACCTTGGGAGAGACTTCCAACCCCAAAGATTGGACCTAATGGCAAATGGGAGCCTATAGGCACTATCCTTCATTGCTTGTTTGGGAGTTATGGTGGCAAGGACTAGCTGAAGGAGGGAAGGCCTCGATTTTAACTGTTGCCACGAGGCCCCTTTTTTTTCTTCCATGTTTCCTCTTATACAATATTTTTTTTCATTAACAATTCAGACAACGTCTGTATCGAGTGTGACATTGTAAGATTTATTAAGAAGTAACATCATATTTCTGAAAATTCAGTCTTGAAGGTCCCTCTGACCCGGTGATGATTCAGTTGTACTTATTGAAGATTTTTACACAATGGTCCCTGAATGCGACAGTGACTAAACAATATGTAATATAAAGCCTTTCCTCATCAGGTAGCGGAGGACGGGAACTGTGTGTTAGGGAATACACAAGCATTGTGTCCGCAGGAAGCTGTATCATACCGTACGGGCAATAGAACAACACTATGAATAATAATGACGGAATATGGTGCTTTATTGTAGAGTGAATATATTATGAGTCGAAATATCACTGAATATCTCCCTCTAAAAATAAAACAAAATCCTCATATAAGTCAATACAATACCTACAGATCTCTGAAAGTCATTCATGTGCCAGATTTACGAAAACTGAAGAAAACTATTGTATTGGTTCCCCATGGAAAACAATCACAGCACAACTTTCATTTTTCAAGAACAGAATATGACACACACACACACCACACACACACACACACACACCAGACACAACACACACACACACAACACACACACAACACACACAGTTACTCAGGTTGAAAAAAGACCTAGGTCCATCTAGTTCAACCTTCCTCCACCAGTTCTACATTTGGTCACTAAGTCATTTATAACCTACAATGTTGTGTGTACTGAAGAAATCATCCAGCCCTTTTTTAAAAGATGTTCTAGTATCTGCCATTACGACTTCTTGTGGTCGGCATTCCACAGCCTGACTGCTCTAACTGTAAAGAATCCTTTCCTATTTAGCTGCCGGAATCGCTTTTCTTCCACTCGCAGTGAGTGCCCCCTGGTTCTTAGTGTTGTCTTTGGAAGGAATAAGGCATGTGCCAGTCCTTTATATTGACCTCACATGTATTTATACATATAAATGAGATCTCCTCTGAGACGTCTTATTTCTAAGCTAAATGTGGCGCGCTGGACTAGCCAGGTAGCCACAGACAAAACACACACACACACACCCACCCCCGGACAGTTACATTAGTCAGACACAAAACCCTTGTTTCCTCCCTCCAGGGTCTGATGTCCACACCAGGTGGGGAGGAGCCAGGCGGTTGGCCCCACCCACCAAGGAGTTCACAGGCCTGAAGGCGGGAAAAGCAGACAGATAGAGTTGGGAGGTGAAAGTGAGAGGTCATGTACTGCGAGTGTCTGGGTTGGAGCCCAGGCACTGAGAGCAAGGTTTGCAGATGGTGGTGGCCGCCTGCAGGAGTTGGTGGAACTCCGCAGAGCCGTAAGGACCGGGGCTGGGCGGTGGCCCACCGGTACCGGACCGGGGAACGGAGTGAAGCTAAGCACACACAGGCAGAGCCATCGGACCTCGACCAGGCTTGGAGCCGCCATCAATAGTCAAATCCGAATATGACAGGAACCCCCGGGGTTCCCTAACAACCAAGTCCCGATTGAAGGCAACCGCTCACACCATGAGGATATACAGCCACCGCCACCGGCTAGAAATCCAAGGGCCAGCGCCTGCGGGCAAAACGGGCTCCTCCGGTATCTATACACTGGGGAGCGGACTACCGTTGGGAAGCCATTGGAGTCAACACAGTACACAAAGGTGCAGGGAGAGACAGCCACCATCACCTGTCCGGGGAGAGACGCTGCAGCCAGCTGCGGGACCCGTCCATCCAGCCGTTTGGTTCACCGGAGACTTTGTGCCTCTATTGCTGAGTGAGTACACCCGTGCCATCCAGCACCGCGCCGCACTGTCCCTGAAACCCTGCACCTCACCGACTCTGCCTCCCCGTCACACCACCGGGCCCCGGGACCACCAACCCCTACCCACGGAGGGGGAAAACAACATCCCAGCTGCTCCCTACCATCGCTCCCGGGATCCCTGTCACCAGCAGTTGTGGTGCCCATCTTCACCACAACCCATGGGTGGCGTCACGGACTAAATCCCCAAAACAAACCACCCCCTTTTCACTCACGGGCGAGGAGCGCCGCTCGAGTCCCCGGATCCGGCCCACCGCTCGAACCACCGAGCAGCAGCAGCGCCAGACCAGAGCGTTAGTGAGTGCAGCGCCCCGCCGCCCGCGACATAAACATATCTAACTTTTCCAATCTCTCATCATACGGGCGGCCTCCATTCCTTGTAGTAGTCTAGTTGCCCGCCTTTGTACTGACTCTAAAGCGGGCTTTACACGCTACGACATCGCTAGCAATTGCTAGCGTTATCGAGTGTGTAAGCACCCGCCCCCATCGTGTATGCGATATCATGTGTTCGCTGCCGTAGTGAACATGACCCTGGAATTGTTGACTCCGGTCTTTCCATGTTTCACCCATCCTTTCCCATTTCTTATCTAAAATGACTGCACAGACACCAATTTTTATTTGGATAATTTTGGCCATAGCAGCCATTTATTAAACAAAATACATAACAAATAAAACATTGCAATATGGTAAGGTCCTTGAAGCTACAAACCCTGGTGATTCCTACCAACCGAACCATAAACACCAACTTGCCCCCAGCCGTTACCCACACTGGCTCAGGAGCACCAAACGGTAAGGGTTAATCCTCCGTTAACCCTAACCACCCACAGGGGCCCCGACATACCCCGTCGGGAATCCCCACAAAATCACCAGGTGACCAGCCATTCTGCCAATGAGGGGATCCATACCCAGATGGATTCCTCGAACCAATTTTCAACCAACTTCAAGGACCCACCAATAAAACCGCCAACCAGCTACTACGACCCGTAAACAACAACGCACCCCACCCCCTGAACATCCCAAACATACCCCAAAATATGAGGGAGGGCGGGTGGGACTCTCACTTCTGTCCCCAAGAGCGGGAAATGTGCCGCTCCTCCCCCTTGGTCATTACTTTATTTCAAAATCGGGCTCGCTCTCCCCCTCCCCCCATGACGCGTTTACCTCCCCACCAATCAAGTGTCATGAGGGCCTCTGCAAATGCCCCGGGGGGAGGAGGGAGGCAATGCTCCGTCCCTTCTTTATCGCTACGGCAGCGTCACACGCACTTACCTGGTCAGCGGCGTCGCTGTGACTGCCGAACAATCCCTCCCTCAAGGGGGAGGGACGTTCGCCATCACAGCGACGTCACCGCGACGTCACTAAGCGGCCGGCCAATCAAAGCGGAGGGGCGGAGATGAGCGGGACTTAACTTCCCGCCCACCTCCTTCCTTCCGCATTGTGGCCGGCGGCAGGTAAGGAGACATTCCTCGCTCCTGCGGTGTCATACACAGCGATGTGTGCTGCCACTGGAGCGACAAACAACATCGAAAATCAACCATTACCGATTTTTGGTTTTAGGACGACCTCTCCATGGTGAACGATTTTCACCATTTTTGAGGCCGCTTAAGGTCGCTGGTAAGTGTCACACGCTGCGATATCGTTAATGACGCCGGATGTGCGTCACTAACAACGTGACCCCGACGATAAAACATTAACAATATCGTAGCGTGTAAAGCCCCCTTAACTTCTGAATGTCCTTTTTAAAATGTGGAGCCCAAAACTGGATCCCATATTGCAGATGTGGCCTTACAAGTGATTTATAGAGGGGTTACAAAACGTTGGGATCACGGGATCTAATCTCTCTTTTTATACACCCTAAAATCTTGTTTGCTTTAGCAGCTGCTGCCTGACATTGAGTGCTGCTGCTCAGCTTATTTGTAATGAGAATACCCAAGTCCTTCTACAGAAACCAGAAGTTTCCCACCGCTCTCTATAAAGACACATCTGCAGGTTTTTCCCTCCGCTATAATTCCTTTCTAGGTTTAGTGTTCTGTGACGCCCTGGGCAAGCCAGGGGTCACAGGTCATTGCACCACCACACCCTACATCCCAGTTAGGAACACCAAAGCTAAACAGAAATCCTTGTTGCCTTCCTCCAGAGGCTGATGTTCACACCAGGGGGTGGGCCAGGCGGTTGGCTCCACCCACCGAGGAGTTCACAGCTCTGGAGGCGGGAAGAACCAGAGAGTCCAGCTAGGGACGTGGAGGAGTTGAAGTCTAGCTGAGGGCTAGAGAGCAGATTAGCCCAGGCAGGGCTCGAGTGAAGTTGAGTTTGGAGGAGGAGGAAGTGGAAGTGAAGGAAGAAAAGTGGTAAAGGAGGAAAGTAAGAGTGGTGACAGGAAAGAAAGAGAGTGAAAAGCCTAAAGTTGGTCCAGCTGTGTGCAGGACCGGGTCAGCAAGGTCAGCAGCGACGGTGACTGTCCAGAGGGGTGACTGTTCGGGAGTTCCTGGAAGGACCGCGGACGGGTAGTGACCCGGCGGTCTGGAGCAGCGTGCAAAGGACAGTCAGCACCAGGGCAGGGGCCTCTCGGACCCCGGCAAGGCTAGGAGTCGCCATAATTTGCCGAATCCGTCAGTGAAGGGAACGTAGATCCCCCAACAACCAAGTCCCGATTGAAGGCAACAGTCCAACCATTAAGGAGGAACACCGCCACCGCTAAGGCACCAGTTCCTCAGGGCCAGCGTCTGCGGGCAAAGTAGAGCTCCTCCGGTCCAGCTTGAAGCCGGGGAGCGGGTTACCGGTGGGGACCCATCGCTACCAACACAGAAACACTAGGTGCAGGTCAAAGGGACATCACCGTTACCTACTGGGAGAGCAAGTGCAGCCGTCCGAGGGAACCGTCTTTCCAGCCGTGTGGTTTACCGTAAAACTGTGTCAACGTCTCAGGCTGAGTGAGTACCACAGTGCCGCAAGGCACAGCGCTGCCCCCGCGTCCCTGCGCCCACCAGGCCCTGCACCTCCCTCACCATCACCGGGCCCCGGGATCACCAACCCCTACCCACGGAGGGGCAACGCAACATCTCGCTGCTACGCACCAACGTCCCCGGGCCTATAGAGCAGCGGTGGTGAAATCACCACAACCGTGGGTGGCGTCACGGACAATAAACAATCCCCACACCCAACAACCCCCCTTTCACTCACGGGCGAGGAGCGTCGCTCGAGAACCCCCGGGATCCGGCCCACCGCTCGAGCCACCACTGAGCAGCAGCCGCCGGACCCGAGCAGAAGGGGTGAGCGTAGTGTGCTGACACCCTCCTCCCCGCCCGCGACAACTTGGCGTCACCAACAGGATCTTACCGCTCTGCCGTTTGGTAGAGGTGCGCCTTGTTACCGCCGGAGGTATCCGGCTGGATAATTTCAGAAGCCGCCATCTTTGGCGCGAAAAGTTCCCGCTCGAGCGTCTTCTCGAGTAGCAGAGGCGCGAAGGCCAAAACCCCGCCCCGAGAGAGGAGGGGCCGGAAAGAGCTAAGGGGGACGTGATGGCGGCTGGCTGCATGTAGCTGCAGCTATAAAAGCAGGGACGCCAGGACTTTGCGGACATACCGCTCCTGGAAGAAGAAGAAGTCACCATGTGGATGCCGTCCCGCGACACCGTAGCCCCCGCGCCTGGAACCGCGGCGTGGGTGGAAGTCCAGACCGCGCAGCTCTACCAACGGCTGCAGGTGAAGACGCAGCTCCTCATGGAGGAGTGGGAGGCAGACATGGCGGATGTTATAGCCACCGTGCGGAGACGCGAGGAGGAAGCGGAGAAAGGGAGGGTGAGTGACCCACGCCCCTATGTCCCCGAGGGACCGGTCGCTGCGGCTGAGGGACCCGGTCCAAGCCCTCTCCCCCCGCTGCCTCCCTCGCCACCCGTCCCGGGGGCCGTGACCCCGCCATTAGGCTTGCTACCACCGCAACCGGTACCAACACCCAGCGTCCCCGCCCAGGCGGGCCAACCTGTAGCCAGAGCCCGCAGTAAACCGGAGGTGTTACCATGGAAGATTCCGAAGGTTGAGCCTGAGGCATCTCCTGAAACGTCCCCCGAGCCGGAGCCGATGACCCGCTCCGAGCCGAAGGCCCAGCAGCGGAAAGCCCCTATGCCCATCCCCCACACCTCGGCTGAGGTAGCGCCGGGTTGTTTCTGTAAGGCAGCGCCCAAGGCCAAGACACCGCGGGACACGCCGCCCAGATTCCTGACAGTGGGCAACGTCCAGAATGTCCCGCGGGGCCCGACCTGCGTGCCGGCGCTCGCAGCAGCGCCGTATTGGGATAGGGAGCCGGTACAGCTGGGCCTGGAGATCGGAGAGAGGGAGAGGAAGAAGGCCGAGCTGGTGGCCCGAGCTATCCGGGAGAAGGAGAATCTCCGCCAGGCCACGTTCCGTGTCCGGGGTCCGCTGTACGAGGGGCAGGTGAGGCGGTTTGATGTCCGCCGGGGCTACGGGTTTATCTATGAACCGGGCCTGGAGGCCGAAATGTTTGTAGCCCGGCGGGATCTAAATGCCGACCTGCCTGAAGAGCATCCCGGCCGCAACCTAATGCCGGGAGACATTGTTCGGTACACCCGACACTGCGGAGAGAGGGGGTGGTTTGCCCTGGATGTGAAACTGCGGGGCAGCCAGGAGAGCAGAGTGAGTCCTGCAATCCCTCCCTCGGATGAAGCTGAAGGCCAGGAGTAGGGCAGCGGAGCACCGTTGTCCAGTCCCCGTTGGGACCACCATTGTGTTTGAAAGTTGAAAAAGTTTACAGAAAATGATAAGAAAAATGATTACCGTGTACTTCACCTGATTGTCTGCTTGATTTGCAACCGGCCGGAGCCGGCACCGTTGTCCCAGTGGGGACCGTTTAAAAAGTTTGCATGAGGAACTACTCATGGACAAGCCCGTGAACTTGCAGGGCAACCACAAACGTTAAGTGGCTTGTAAATAAGTTGTTTGCCGTTACCGTTTCCGCAATGCCGCCTCCGGAGAGGCAGGTTGGAGGGAGGGCCCTCAGCAGAGCAGGCTGGGGCCCAGCCACCAAAAGAACCGGTGGCTACCCTCTGGAGGAGAAGGACAGATCCCGCTCGGGTACCGTGTGCTGGACTGTGGGTCAAGGGGTGCTGCCTGGGCTTTAGGGGCAGCACCAGGGCCAGGTTGCTTGGGTGGGAGAGAGCGGAAACCGTAACCGTAAACCGTTTGCAACGTTTAAGAAAAGTGCCTCCCGTTATGGGAAGAATTATTAAAAATGTATATATGTTACCGTTTACAATGTTATATTTTTCAGAAAAATAAAACCGGTGTTGGACGGGCAGCCCGCGGACGGTCTGCATTTTGCTAAGGGGGAATGTGACGCCCTGGGCAAGCCAGGGGTCACAGGTCATTGCACCACCACACCCTACATCCCAGTTAGGAACACCAAAGCTAAACAGAAATCCTTGTTGCCTTCCTCCAGAGGCTGATGTTCACACCAGGGGGTGGGCCAGGCGGTTGGCTCCACCCACCGAGGAGTTCACAGCTCTGGAGGCGGGAAGAACCAGAGAGTCCAGCTAGGGACGTGGAGGAGTTGAAGTCTAGCTGAGGGCTAGAGAGCAGATTAGCCCAGGCAGGGCTCGAGTGAAGTTGAGTTTGGAGGAGGAGGAAGTGGAAGTGAAGGAAGAAAAGTGGTAAAGGAGGAAAGTAAGAGTGGTGACAGGAAAGAAAGAGAGTGAAAAGCCTAAAGTTGGTCCAGCTGTGTGCAGGACCGGGTCAGCAAGGTCAGCAGCGACGGTGACTGTCCAGAGGGGTGACTGTTCGGGAGTTCCTGGAAGGACCGCGGACGGGTAGTGACCCGGCGGTCTGGAGCAGCGTGCAAAGGACAGTCAGCACCAGGGCAGGGGCCTCTCGGACCCCGGCAAGGCTAGGAGTCGCCATAATTTGCCGAATCCGTCAGTGAAGGGAACGTAGATCCCCCAACAACCAAGTCCCGATTGAAGGCAACAGTCCAACCATTAAGGAGGAACACCGCCACCGCTAAGGCACCAGTTCCTCAGGGCCAGCGTCTGCGGGCAAAGTAGAGCTCCTCCGGTCCAGCTTGAAGCCGGGGAGCGGGTTACCGGTGGGGACCCATCGCTACCAACACAGAAACACTAGGTGCAGGTCAAAGGGACATCACCGTTACCTACTGGGAGAGCAAGTGCAGCCGTCCGAGGGAACCGTCTTTCCAGCCGTGTGGATTACCGTAAAACTGTGTCAACGTCTCAGGCTGAGTGAGTACCACAGTGCCGCAAGGCACAGCGCTGCCCCCGCGTCCCTGCGCCCACCAGGCCCTGCACCTCCCTCACCATCACCGGGCCCCGGGATCACCAACCCCTACCCACGGAGGGGCAACGCAACATCTCGCTGCTACGCACCAACGTCCCCGGGCCTATAGAGCAGCGGTGGTGAAATCACCACAACCGTGGGTGGCGTCACGGACAATAAACAATCCCCACACCCAACAACCCCCCTTTCACTCACGGGCGAGGAGCGTCGCTCGAGAACCCCCGGGATCCGGCCCACCGCTCGAGCCACCACTGAGCAGCAGCCGCCGGACCCGAGCAGAAGGGGTGAGCGTAGTGTGCTGACACCCTCCTCCCCGCCCGCGACAACTTGGCGTCACCAACAGGATCTTACCGCTCTGCCGTTTGGTAGAGGTGCGCCTTGTTACCGCCGGAGGTATCCGGCTGGATAATTTCAGAAGCCGCCATCTTTGGCGCGAAAAGTTCCCGCTCGAGCGTCTTCTCGAGTAGCAGAGGCGCGAAGGCCAAAACCCCGCCCCGAGAGAGGAGGGGCCGGAAAGAGCTAAGGGGGACGTGATGGCGGCTGGCTGCATGTAGCTGCAGCTATAAAAGCAGGGACGCCAGGACTTTGCGGACATACCGCTCCTGGAAGAAGAAGAAGTCACCATGTGGATGCCGTCCCGCGACACCGTAGCCCCCGCGCCTGGAACCGCGGCGTGGGTGGAAGTCCAGACCGCGCAGCTCTACCAACGGCTGCAGGTGAAGACGCAGCTCCTCATGGAGGAGTGGGAGGCAGACATGGCGGATGTTATAGCCACCGTGCGGAGACGCGAGGAGGAAGCGGAGAAAGGGAGGGTGAGTGACCCACGCCCCTATGTCCCCGAGGGACCGGTCGCTGCGGCTGAGGGACCCGGTCCAAGCCCTCTCCCCCCGCTGCCTCCCTCGCCACCCGTCCCGGGGGCCGTGACCCCGCCATTAGGCTTTCTACCACCGCAACCGGTACCAACACCCAGCGTCCCCGCCCAGGCGGGCCAACCTGTAGCCAGAGCCCGCAGTAAACCGGAGGTGTTACCATGGAAGATTCCGAAGGTTGAGCCTGAGGCATCTCCTGAAACGTCCCCCGAGCCGGAGCCGATGACCCGCTCCGAGCCGAAGGCCCAGCAGCGGAAAGCCCCTATGCCCATCCCCCACACCTCGGCTGAGGTAGCGCCGGGTTGTTTCTGTAAGGCAGCGCCCAAGGCCAAGACACCGCGGGACACGCCGCCCAGATTCCTGACAGTGGGCAACGTCCAGAATGTCCCGCGGGGCCCGACCTGCGTGCCGGCGCTCGCAGCAGCGCCGTATTGGGATAGGGAGCCGGTACAGCTGGGCCTGGAGATCGGAGAGAGGGAGAGGAAGAAGGCCGAGCTGGTGGCCCGAGCTATCCGGGAGAAGGAGAATCTCCGCCAGGCCACGTTCCGTGTCCGGGGTCCGCTGTACGAGGGGCAGGTGAGGCGGTTTGATGTCCGCCGGGGCTACGGGTTTATCTATGAACCGGGCCTGGAGGCCGAAATGTTTGTAGCCCGGCGGGATCTAAATGCCGACCTGCCTGAAGAGCATCCCGGCCGCAACCTAATGCCGGGAGACATTGTTCGGTACACCCGACACTGCGGAGAGAGGGGGTGGTTTGCCCTGGATGTGAAACTGCGGGGCAGCCAGGAGAGCAGAGTGAGTCCTGCAATCCCTCCCTCGGATGAAGCTGAAGGCCAGGAGTAGGGCAGCGGAGCACCGTTGTCCAGTCCCCGTTGGGACCACCATTGTGTTTGAAAGTTGAAAAAGTTTACAGAAAATGATAAGAAAAATGATTACCGTGTACTTCACCTGATTGTCTGCTTGATTTGCAACCGGCCGGAGCCGGCACCGTTGTCCCAGTGGGGACCGTTTAAAAAGTTTGCATGAGGAACTACTCATGGACAAGCCCGTGAACTTGCAGGGCAACCACAAACGTTAAGTGGCTTGTAAATAAGTTGTTTGCCGTTACCGTTTCCGCAATGCCGCCTCCGGAGAGGCAGGTTGGAGGGAGGGCCCTCAGCAGAGCAGGCTGGGGCCCAGCCACCAAAAGAACCGGTGGCTACCCTCTGGAGGAGAAGGACAGATCCCGCTCGGGTACCGTGTGCTGGACTGTGGGTCAAGGGGTGCTGCCTGGGCTTTAGGGGCAGCACCAGGGCCAGGTTGCTTGGGTGGGAGAGAGCGGAAACCGTAACCGTAAACCGTTTGCAACGTTTAAGAAAAGTGCCTCCCGTTATGGGAAGAATTATTAAAAATGTATATATGTTACCGTTTACAATGTTATATTTTTCAGAAAAATAAAACCGGTGTTGGACGGGCAGCCCGCGGACGGTCTGCATTTTGCTAAGGGGGAATGTGACGCCCTGGGCAAGCCAGGGGTCACAGGTCATTGCACCACCACACCCTACATCCCAGTTAGGAACACCAAAGCTAAACAGAAATCCTTGTTGCCTTCCTCCAGAGGCTGATGTTCACACCAGGGGGTGGGCCAGGCGGTTGGCTCCACCCACCGAGGAGTTCACAGCTCTGGAGGCGGGAAGAACCAGAGAGTCCAGCTAGGGACGTGGAGGAGTTGAAGTCTAGCTGAGGGCTAGAGAGCAGATTAGCCCAGGCAGGGCTCGAGTGAAGTTGAGTTTGGAGGAGGAGGAAGTGGAAGTGAAGGAAGAAAAGTGGTAAAGGAGGAAAGTAAGAGTGGTGACAGGAAAGAAAGAGAGTGAAAAGCCTAAAGTTGGTCCAGCTGTGTGCAGGACCGGGTCAGCAAGGTCATCAGCGACGGTGACTGTCCAGAGGGGTGACTGTTCGGGAGTTCCTGGAAGGACCGCGGACGGGTAGTGACCCGGCGGTCTGGAGCAGCGTGCAAAGGACAGTCAGCACCAGGGCAGGGGCCTCTCGGACCCCGGCAAGGCTAGGAGTCGCCATAATTTGCCGAATCCGTCAGTGAAGGGGACGTAGATCCCCCAACAACCAAGTCCCGATTGAAGGCAACAGTCCAACCATTAAGGAGGAACACCGCCACCGCTAAGGCACCAGTTCCTCAGGGCCAGCGTCTGCGGGCAAAGTAGAGCTCCTCCAGTCCAGCTTGAAGCCGGGGAGCGGGTTACCGGTGGGGACCCATTGCTACCAACACAGAAACACTGGGTGCAGGTCAAAGGGACATCACCGTTACCTACTGGGAGAGCAAGTGCAGCCGTCCGAGGGAACCGTCTTTCCAGCCGTGTGGTTTACCGTAAAACTGTGTCAACGTCTCAGGCTGAGTGAGTACCACAGTGCCGCAAGGCACAGCGCTGCCCCCGCGTCCCTGCGCCCACCAGGCCCTGCACCTCCCTCACCATCACCGGGCCCCGGGATCACCAACCCCTACCCACGGAGGGGCAACGCAACATCTCGCTGCTACGCACCAACGTCCCCGGGCCTATAGAGCAGCGGTGGTGAAATCACCACAACCGTGGGTGGCGTCACGGACAATAAACAATCCCCACACCCAACAACCCCGCTTTCACTCACGGGCGAGGAGCGTCGCTCGAGAACCCCCGGGATCCGGCCCACCGCTCGAGCCACCACTGAGCAGCAGCCGCCGGACCCGAGCAGAAGGGGTGAGCGTAGTGTGCTGACACCCTCCTCCCCGCCCGCGACAGTTCTATTCAGTGTAGGGACAGATTTAGGTTTTCTTAATATGGTTAATATGGTTAATGCATAGAGCAGTTGAGTGAGGTTTATAGGCCCCGATCATATGGCGTTAACCTTCCTGTAAAGGGAAGTGTGACTGGAGGATACAATGCCACAGGAAACTGATCTAAGAATACTTCCTAGAGGTTAATATAACTTTTAAGATAGGGCTAAAAAGGTCAACCAGAGGATCTTTTGATGAGCCCATGTTTTGATGAAAGATGAGGTTTTCCATAGATCACATGATCCTGAAGTATTCAACTTTTGGGGGATGACTGATAACTTTTCCTGGTTATGTAAACAATGTATCACCATGTAAATAGTCATAAAAAAAAAACCCCTAATATGAACTGTAATAGCAGCCGCTTCCTTCTGTTACCTTTTATAACAACGGGCGGCCTCCATTCCTTGTAGTAGTCTAGTTGCCCACCTTTGAACTGACTCTAACTTCTGAATGTCCTTTTTAAAATGTGGAGCCCAAAACTGGATCCCATATTCCAGATGTGGCCTTACAAGTGACTTATAGAGGGGTAACAAAACGTTGGGATCCCGGGATCTGATCTCTCTTTTTATACACCCTAAAATCCCTTCACTGGCTTCCCATCGCCCAATGACTCCAGTTCAAAACATTAACCATGACATACAAAGCCATCCACAACCTGTCTCCTCCCTACATCTGTGACCTAGTCTCCCGGTACCTACCCGCACGCAACCTCAGATCCTCACAAGATCTCCTTCTCTGCTCCTCTCTTATCTCCTCTTCCCACAATCGCGTACAAGATTTCTCCCGTGCCTCCCCCATACTCTGGAACACTCTACCTCAGCATATCAGACTCTCCCCTACCGTGGAAAGCTTCAAGAGGAACCTCAAGACCCACCTCTTCCAACAAGCCTACAACCTACAATAACCCTCAGTCCAGTACACCACTGCGCAACCAGCTCTGTCCTTACCTATTGTACCATCACCCATTCCCTGTAGACTGTGAGCCCTCGCGGGCAGGGTCCTCTCTCCTCCTATACCAGTCTGTTTTGTACTGTTAATGATTGTTGTACGTATACCCTCTTTCACTGTAAAGCACCATGGAATAAATGGCGCTATAATAATAAATAATAATAATAACAAATGTGAAATGCGTTTTCAGAAGACAAAAAGTTGGCAAAAACTTTTGATGGGGTTTCTATCCAAAAATGGACAACCCCTTTAAATGACAAAAGTTGTTTGCTTGATTTTTGTAAACTAAAATAAATAAAAAAATGCAGTCCGGTCTCTCCAGTCGGAAGAGTTTCTAATGTGACTCACGCAGCAAAGAAAAGCAAATTTCTTCAAAGTCAAAAAGGTGAGTGGAAGTATTTTCATCTGCGGTATTTATAGTTTATACTGATGTATAATGCGATGCAAAAAACTGACAGCTCATTCAGCAAACTCACACTCTGACATTTCTGAAGAATCACTCGCATACTCACTAAGTAGTGGACGTGGCGACTGTCAGAACAAAGGTGTCTGATGGCTAAGAGAAAGCCATTACATATGTAAAATGAAACTTCACCTTTCAAAACCTTGTATCCCTGTTCTGAATAATTTCTGGGGTATCGTTATAGCCTTTAAAGCTTTTTATTCATGGAGCTCCATTTTTTTTGCACACTGAACTGCTGTCTTTATTGATATCATTTTGATGTTCATGTTCTATTGCATTTTTTGGGGGGTAATGTTGGGACCAAAAACAAACAATTCTGGAGTTTCAATTTTTTTTTCAGTGGTTAGTATATGGTTTAATCAATTTTATATTTTGACAGATTGGATGTTTATGTATATAAATATACTAAATATGTTTATTCTTTTAATTTCTCTAATTTTGAACCAGGAAAAGAGGAGTAAACCTCTTTGGGTTTTTTTTGCCTTCCTCTGGATCAACATGTTAGGCTACGGGTTGAACTAGATGGACTTAGGCAGGCTTTGCACACTACGACATCGCAGGTGCGATGTCGGTGGGGTCAAATTGAAAATGACATCGTAGTGTGTAAAGGCTCGATGATACGATTAACGAGCGCAAAAGCGTCGTAATCGTATCATCGGTGCAGCGTCGGCGTAATCCATGATTACGCTGACGCGACAGTCCGATGTTGTTCCTCGCTCCTGCGGCAGCACACATCGCTGTGTGTGAAGCCGCAGGAGCGAGGAACATCTCCTACCGGCGTCACTGCGGCTTCCGTAGGATATGCGGAAAGAAGGAGATGGGCGGGATGTTTACATCCCACTCATCTCCGCCCCTCCGCTCCGATTGGCCGCCTGGCGTGTGACGTAGCTATGACGCCGCACGACACGCCCCCTTAACAAGGAGGCGGGTCGCCGGCCAGAGCGACGGTCGCAGGACAGGTGAGTCCATGTGAAGCTGCCGTAGCGATAATGTTCGCTACGGCAGCTATCACAAGGAAATCGCTGCTGCGACGGGGGCGGGTACTATCGCGCTCGGCATCGCAGCATCGGCCTGCGATGTCGCAGCGTGCAAAGTACCCCTTAGAGTCTCCCTTCAACCTTAAAAACTATGAAACTATGAAACCTTTATATATTTTTTCATATTTTATGAAAATGTTTGCACCAAATCTTCTACGTGCGCATAGAGCCTAATATTGTGGTATTACAAGATATAGTATAACTAATTTTCTTCTATGAAACCCTGCAACAATTTACTGTGCCCAGTTCATAAACCCCGCACTTGACCTGTGAAAAAAAATGAACATCGCAGATAGTTCAGAGGTTATGGGGGCATTACAACCTTAACAAGTAAACATATGTCCAGGTAATAATAAGCGGATATATAATTGGTGCAACCGCACAGGGGCCCAAGAAGTTGGGAGACCATTTCTACCTCCAAAGTAGGTGGAATTGTGCTTTTTGATTGGCTTTTAGGCTGCAAAGGGCCCATATATTGTTATTGCACAGGGGCCATTTTCTATCTGTGTCCACCGCTATTGAGGATCCTAACACTGGGACTCCCTCCAATTGCTAAAAAGAGAGACTTTAGTCAGCTCTTACCTCTCGGATCTCTCTCAGCTACAAGACCGCGACTAAGAGGAGTCGAATGTGTGACACCCTGGACTAGTCAGGTCATCCCAGGTAGTCACACACAACACCACACCCCCTTCCGATTAGGTGACATCAGTCAAACTAAAAACCTTGTAACCACCCTCCAGGTTTGATGTCCACACCAGGGGGCGGAGCCAGGTGGTTGGCTCTGCCCACCGATGAGTTCACAGGCCTGGTGGCGGGAAAACACAGACACAAGTTCAAGTTGACAGTGCAGAGTAATTTTGACAGTGAAAGGGAGAGGTTGAGTCCAAGGGCAGACCTGCGCCCAGGCCTGCCATAGGCTACTCCGGTGGCTGGGTCGGAGCCCAGTCACCTTTGGCAAGGAGGCAGACGGTGGTGGCCGCCTGTAGGAGCTGGGATTACAGCCGGTGGAACCGTAGCGACCGGGGTCGGGCGATGGCCCGCCGGTACCGAACCGGGGAACCGATTGGAAACCGGAGCACCAGAAGTGGTACTCAGACCCAGACGAAGCCCCGAACTGACAGGGCCGAGTCAAATCAACTGATTGCGGACTGGACTTAAGGACCTATCCCACACAAGACCCATTAGAAGACAACAGCCCAACCATACAGGGTAGAGCCACCGCCAAGGCATAGAAACCCAAAGGGCCAGCGTCTGCAGGCAAATGGGCTCCTATGGCATATACAAGTCGAGGAGCGGACTACCGGTGTCTAGGCATAGGAGTCAAACATTAACACACAGAGGTGCAGGAGAAAGGCGGAAACCACCAACCTATACCAGGAGAAGCTGCAGCCGGCTGCGGGCCCCGTTCATCACTCCGTTTGGTTTATTAGAGACTCCAGTGTATTGTGTCAGAGTGAGTACTCCAGTGCCTTCGGGCCACGCACCGCACCCGCCTCTAACCCGCTCTCCCGCCTCAGCACCTCCCTCGGGCCCCTGGGACCATCGCTCCCCTACCCACGGAGGGGTCAACACCAAGCTGCGCAACACTGTCCCCGAGAGGCCTAGTTAACGGCAGCGGTGGTGTCCATTCATTCACCACAACCCGTGGGTGGCGTCACGAACTTACAATCCAAACCAAACAACCGCGGCCCCGCAGAGCGACGAGACCCCCAGGTCCGTGAGAGGCTCGAGCCACCACCCGCAGTACGAGCACAGATCTGAGCGGCTCGGCGGTCGCAGCCGAGCCCGCGGGGCGGTACAAATGCGTAGCCGGTTGTCCATGCCTCCAATCACTCTATTCAAAGCGATGACATTGGCATAGAAATTGCAGAAAAAGCTAAGTTCCCATCCATGTCTTTATGTAGTGTAGGCCCACCTATGATGGCCAGCTCTTAGATGCTCAAATTCCCGTCTCACCAAGAAAGACAGAGATTAGAAAGACCCCTTAAAGGAAATGTGCACTAAATTTATGATACCCAGGTGCTACCCCGCTCTAATCATGTCCACCACCATCATGTCTGAGTGTTGGTGACTCGCCCACCCCAGGGCTGTGGGACACCCGGTGCCGGGCCGGACTAGTCCGGTGGTAGTCAGTGGTGGCGGGGCCCGGCTCTGTGGCCCTGGTGGGTGTCAGTTAAATATGGCTGATGACTTGGGGTTTGAATTAAAGTTTGTGTTCGTGACGCCACCTGTGGTATGCGGCTAATAGGCCGCCGCTGCTGTATGAGGCCTCCGGGGGATGATATGGCAGCAATGGTGGTACTACTCCCCACAGGTGGAGCAATGCCCCGGGGCACACTGTTGGTGCTTGTGAGTGTCTATGCAGATGAAATAACAGAGGCAACTTCAAGGGTACAGTTTCAAGTTCTTTACTCACAATTCTTGTCACAGTCCTGCAGGGACCCTCGGACTGCTGGGACCACTGTCAGGGACCTCCGCCGTTTCTGGGTGATTCTGAGAGTAAAAGCCGGTACCCTTCTCTTAAGTGTCTCTACCTTCAGCTGTCTTCCTTAGCCTTGCCTTGGCAGGTTGAACCTGGCTTGGCCTCCACAACAGCCTCCGGGCTGGGGGGTCACCTGTCGGCTGATTATCCCTTTTCTAGAGGTGCTGCTGTGGGCTGTGGCCCGGGGAGTTTACAACATTCCCTGGGCCTCGGTTTTTACTGTTTGGAGATGATTTTGCACTCCTCCGGTTTCTAGGGACCGTCCCCTGTTGCAGCTTGATCCCTCCACCGATGTTCTTGTGGAGCAGGCCACCGCAGCTCTACAACTACCCGTGGTACCTCTAGGACTACCCGTGGCCCTGGGACCCTTTCTGTTCTCTGCGTGGTGTCACCTGGACCCTCTGAGTCCCAGGATCTTCACCAGGAAGCGTCTCTTTCTTTCTTTCAGCTCCTGTCTGACTTGGAGCTCTGTTTCCTTTTTCTTCTCTTCCTTGCCTGCCTGAAGCAGGCCTCCTTCTCCTTCTCCTCCCTCTCTTCGACTAACTAAACTTGACCTTCCTCTCTGTGTCTGCTCTCAGATGGCTCCTCCCACCTCCCCAGTTGCTCTGATCTACCCTATAGGAGCAGGGATGGGTCTTATGACCCCCTCCCAGCATGCAGCATGGGAGGGTTGTCTGCCACTTTCCCTGGTCCCAGTGTGTTCCTAGCAATGGGTGTAGTGTGGATTTACCAGGGGACCGGAGTTCACTCTCTTCCTCTCCCAGAATGGGGCATCACACCGCTGGATGGGGTGCAATGACCTGTGGCGACGGAAGCCTCAGGGGCGCCACATTGGCCTACTGTGGTCACCTGCCTGTGTAAAGAAAGCATGATGGTCAGAGGAAGCCTCTGTCCATCCTACTCCAATCTATTGGATCAAGCTACAATTTTATTTTTCCTGTTGGCTCATATGGAAGCTCAATTCACATCAAAGATGCTATGCTGTAATACCAAACACGACCCATAGACTGGAGTTGTGCTGTTTTTTGGAACCATGTCTTTCTAATCCTGGACAAGCCCTTTTTAGTGACATGGCCCCATGTAGATGATTGTAGGCCACACACTGTACCAGCACTGGGCAGAGATTTTTATAGGCCAGCATTGCTGCACCATAGGCAAGTACATGGGTGTAGTGATCAGTCAGGCTGTGTAATGGAATCTAGGAAGGATGCTCATCGTGTGCGAGGTTGCTGTGATTTGTACAAGCCACAGGAACGGCGCACAAAATGAGCATCCTTCCTAGATTCCATTACACAAGCTGATTGATCACGACACCCATGTACCAGTCCATACCATTGGACAATCTGTGTGCATCTGAGGAAGGTCGATAGGACCGAAACATTATTCATTGTCAGATAGATATCCTGCCTGTAAATACATTTCCAAGAATACCAATTTTTGAGTGCCGGATTAATATTTCACATTTACAAACGGGGTTGGACCCTCTCCGGGCACCAATTTTCATGATCAGGAGTGCCGTACTCACATGATAAATAGCAGGGCCGGACTGGGACTAAAATTCAGCCCTGGCATTTGAGGGTGCACAGGCCCACTTTTCGCGTGGTGAATGTGTAATATATTTCTGCACTTGTGTATGTGAGTACTGTATGGCATTATGTGAGCCCTGTATGGCACTATGTGACACTGTATGGCACTATGTGACACTGTATGGCACTATGTGACACGGTATCACTCTATGTCACACTGTATGGCGCTATGTGAGTACAGTATGGCACTATGTGAGTACTGTTTGGCACTATGTGAGTACTGTATGGCACTATGTGAGTACTGTATGGCACTATATGAGTACTGTATGGCACTATGTGAGTACTGTATGGCATTATGTGAGTACTGTATGGCACTATGTGACACATTTTTGCAGTGTGTAGCAGACCTTGATGTATTTTCTGCTCTTTGCTTCCCTGATTTGTGGATTGTTCCGCCACATACCTGTGCCCTAATCGCTCTACAAGCGCTGCAGTCACTAGAGGGGATTGTACCTGTGCGGACATGTCCAAGACTAATATCACTGATATCACACTAATTAGTCCTCGATTAATGACTCCGCACCTCTCCCCACACACACAATACAATCCACCCCCATTACCCCTCCCCCCCCACACACACACACACAATACAATGCACCCCCATCACCCCTCTCCACACACACACACACACACACACACACACAATACAATGCACCCCCATTACCCCTCCACACACACACACACAATACAATGCACCCCCATTACCCCTCCCCCCACACACACACAATACAATGCACCCCCATTAGCCTCACATATACACACACACACACACAAACACACACAATACAATGCACCCCCCATTACACCCTCCCCAGACATAATAAAATGCACCCCCCCATCACCACCTACACACACACACAATACAATGCACCCCCCAGCACCTCCTCCCCAGACATAATACAATACACCCCCATCACCCCCTACACACACAAGTTACACTACCTCATCACTACACACTCCTGCCTCCCCCCTCCCTCAGAATACAGTACTCCCCTTCTGCCTGTCACAAAGCTGTGTTCCTTCACAAATGTTCCCCATTATGTGTCCTCAGCCCCTCCCCACTCATCCCCATTAAATAAACCTGTCTCTTCGGCTCCTCCATGGAGCCGTTACCGCTGCCTGATGTCTCCTGTGTGTCGGCGCCCGCAGCACTGTGATGACGTCAGCAAGGTGCTTATCTTATCACGTTGCTGCATGTTAGGGTCGGGGCCAGTCCCGGCGCACTGTTCAAATGTATTTACGTCTGAAAGACGCAAATACATTTGAATAGGAAGGAGGATGCTGTGGTCACCACCACCACTGTGCTCCTCAGCAGTGTGTGCATGCCGGGCCGGCACAGCACAGTGCTGCCTCCTGCTGCAGCTAGTGTGCCCGGCATGCACACACTGCTGAGGAGTGCGGCGGTGACTGCAGATACAGCTGCCCACTACAGGCACCGGCCCATCATAGGGACCGGCCCATCTGGCATTTGCCAGAATTACCCTATGGTCAGTCCGGGCCTGATAAATACCATAGGCAAGTACGTCAGAGAGAAACCTATAGGTCAACTACAAAAAGTGCAATAAATATGGTGCAGGAGTCTAAGGATGAATTGACTGTCCATCGTTATTTAGTCAGTACCATGATCTGATCCCATATTTTCTACATGTGTGTTTGGTTTTGGCCCATGTGAGATATTCCAGGCAGTCATCTAAGGTCAGGCTGGTGCAGCAAAAGCTTCGATACTGTAAACAATCACCCGACAGCTGCTGGACTGTTCTATATTGACCGGACGCAAGGACATCATTGACGTCAAGCATCTCCTTGTAGGCCGCATCCTAGTGACAGGCAATGAGGCTGCGGCATAAATGAGCGAGCAGATGTCACGTAAATAATTACAAGGTATATTGGATTATATTGAGTCATTCGCAGGACACAATTATCTGCCCGTGCAAGACAACATGGCTAACCAGCTTTACATTTTGTTGCTTTCCGTATGTCTAAAAAAGGCGGAAGTGGTCCCTCCATCATATATTAACCACATTCACCCTTAAGCCTGGGTTTGGGCCACAGGCCCTGACTAACATGATGCTATCATGAACAATTTGATTGTGGTGATGAAGGGGCGTCCATATAAAAAGGCTTTTTAACGACCAATGTACTCACAATAATTAATTTTAGGTTTTATCAAAACCATTTAACAGTAACAACATGTTTTTGTTGCTCATAGTAACCAATCAGTGCTCAGCTTTCATTCTTTATACTGCGTGGATAAAAACGAAAGCTGAGCTCTGATTGGTTGCTAGGAGCAACTAATACAGTTTTCTCGTCAGGTTATCTTTACACAGAGGGCCGCATGTATAAAATGTATCATTGTTGCTCATAGCAACCATTAAAAACTCAGCTTTCACATTGTAAACATCTCCAGTAACAGGAAAGCTGTATTGTGATTGGTCGCTATGGGCAACAAAGACAGGTTTCTCTTTTAGATAGTTTTTATAAATGAGGCCCAAGTCCTTTTTTTTTTGTTTAGGCAGTTTTTAGACGTAGATTTTTCAGTTATGGAAAGAAAATTACATACAAATGCCTTTTTTACAGCAATTTATGCACGAAACTTGTGCAAAGAATTGACATGATGCTTTTTATACAAGTGTTAAACCCCCCCCCAGGACATTTGAAGGATATGAATGGTATTTATTATCAAAGGAATAGGAAGCTTGTTACAAGCGTTTTTATGTGGATTTTTGAGAAGATTCTGCCCCCAAAATCCACATGGAAAATCAATTATAATGCCCATTCATTTCAATGGGAAAACACAACTATACTGCACATAGCGCTATCTCATTTTTTGGTTTGTTTTGTTGGGGTTTTTTTTGTTTTTGTTTAACACATGGGAAAAGCAGTGATATATTAATCTCTGAGGAATTTTACCCAGGAAAAAAACACAGAAATTTGCCACTGAATCAATTGAGACAGAGAAAAGGAATATATCTAATATATAAAGCTCAGTGTATGTGTGTGTGTGTGTGTGTGTGTGTGTGTGTGTGTGTCCGATAAAGGAATTTGTACCGTCGCATTTACAATCAAGAAATTTTGCACAGACACCCCATGTGAGAACATCATAGACTATGTTTTGAAGGGAAAATTTAACCCTGCGCTTTTCAGTTACTCTTCAAAATCCTGCCTCCATTAAACTGAATAGAGGTGGGAGCTACAGGCTATTAATAGCAACTGTCAGTGGTTTCTATAGGAACAAAATAAACTGTTAGTATAAGAAGATTATGTGTGAGGTAATATGATGTCGGTGGGGAGACGGATAGAGACAGACAGAAACAGACAGAGAGACAGAGACAGACATGGAAAGAGACAGACAGAGACAGACAGGGAAAGAGACAGATGGGCAAAGAGAGAGCCCTGGAAAGAGACAGCCATGGAAAGAGACAGCCCTGGAAAGAGACAAACTGGGAAAGAGACAGCCCTGGAAAGAGACAGCCCTGGAAAGAGACAGCCGGGCAAAGCGACAGCCGGTCAAAGAGACAGACCTAGAAAGAGACAGACCGGGAAAGAGACAGCTAGGCAAAGAGACAGCCAGGCAAAGCGACAGCCGGGCAAAGAGACAGCCCTGGCAAGAGACAGCCCTGGAAAGAGACAGCCCTGGAAAGCGACAGACGGGCAAAGAGACAGACCTGGAAAGAGACAGCCCTGGAAAGAGACAGACGGGCAAACAGACAGATGGCCAAAGAGACAGCCCTGGAAAGAGACAGACAGGGAAAGAAACAGCCCTGGAAAGAGAGAGACGGGCAAAGAGAAAGACGGGCAAAGAGACAGACGGGCAAAGAGACAGACGAGGAAAGAGACAGATGGGGAAGAGACAGACCTGGAAAGAGTGTATGTGTGTATGTGTGTGTGTGTGTGTGTGTATGTCTGCTAAAGTAATCCGCACCGTCACATGTACAATCATAAAATTTTGCACAGAGGCGTCATGTGACTCAGGGAGCGTCATAGACTATGTTTTGACTGGAAATTTTAACCCCGCGCTTTACAGTTATTCACCAAAAAACCTGCCTCCATTAAAGTCAATGGAGCTGGGAGCCACAATGCAGCCAGAACTTAAGAAGAATGTGCAGCCACGCCCTTGAATTGAATGTTGGCGTGTCACAATGCAGTCAGGGAAAGAGACAGAGACAGACAGAGACAGATAGACAAAAAGACAGGGAAAGAGACAGACAGGGAAAGAGAAAGAAAGGGAAAGAGACAGACACAGGTAAAGAGACAGGGAAAGAGACAGACAGGGAAAGATACAGACAGACAGAGATAGGCAGAGACAGACAGACAATAAAACAGACAGACATAGAGAGACACAGACAAAGAGACAGGCAGGTAAAGAGACAGACAGAGACAGACAGGGAAAGAGATAGAGAGACAGACAGACAGACGGGGAAAGGGACAGACAGACAGTGAAAGAGACAGACAGACAAAGAGATAGAGAGACAGACAGAGACTGGGAGAGAAGCAGAGAGACAGTTACTATCCCGGGCAATGCCGGATACTACTGCTAGTATATATATATACTGTACATATATATATATATATATATATATATATATTCTACTGCAAAAACCACAGCTACAATACAGGCAGTATGCAAAAAATGGTGCTGAAACAAAAGCAGTATGTGCCCACAAGCTTGTTTTGAGTGCGTTTGAATCATTTTGTAATGTGTATTTTGGCTGCAACAAAACTGCATCAAAGCTCCATGTGAACATACCCTTCCGCCTCCTTCACACATCCGTGTCTCCGGTATGTGTAACATCCGTTTTCACACATACCGGAGACACAGACTCACGTAGACCCATTAAACTCAATGGGCTTGTTCACACATCGTGTGTCCATGTAGAGGCGAGTGCACCACATGATGACATGTCCGTTTTCCGCCGGCTGCACTGGTGTCACACAGGCCGCATACTGATGCAATCCATGTGACGCGTACCGAAGAAAACACGTCACTTAAAAATAAGGAATTTTTATACTTACCTGTCTCTGGTGCTGCTGTCTCTGCTGTTCCTTCCGGGCTGCTCATTACGCTCATGAATATTTACTGCACTCAGCACGGACCTGGAAGTAACTGCAGCGCCGGAGACAGGTACAGTAAGTATACCAGCTCATGTTGTCCGTGTGCTATGTCACACACAGCACAGGGACAGCACACGGAACACACACACACACACATACGCACCTACATCACGGATTTGAAAAGGAAGCCTTAACACAGTCTAAATGAGGCTCAAACATGAGTGTCTTATATTGTCTTGAAAAATGTGAGACTTCCATTTCTTTTATGGGATGGCTGCTTATTGCTAACCCATTTCAGCAATTTTAGAGATTGTGTGGAATTAGAAAGACATGGCCGCTCTCTTTTAGAGGCAGCACCACCATTAACCATTTAATCTGCCTCCATTGGCATTACACCACTGGTTGTCACCTAACCAAAGGGATTATTATTAGTGATAAAGTTGCTGGGCTGCAATATTAGATAAAGCCAGTGAAGAAGTGTGTGGAAATTGCTGTTTGAAATCAGCCGTGTTTTTTTTAGTGTCCTACAATAACTATTTAATGAACCCCAGGTGTAGTGTTCCCATAGAAAGATAAACCTATGATTAATCCCGTATAGACAGTGATGTAATCAGCTCGGTGAATGCCAAGGTGACACATTTGTATTATTTTGTTGATAGGGCACCACCTCGCCCTTCCCATTTATTGACGCACATGCTCCATATTGGATAATAGCACCATACACTGAGCCCCTTTAGGTACAAAGACTAATTTTAATAATGGCAATCTCTGTACAGTACCATGGATTTTATAAAAGCATTGAAAATAATTATGGGCATATTCTGTTTACAACAAGTTATCGCCACAGGGTGATAACTATAGCAAAGGTCCAAATTGGGGTCACATCAGGTTCCCATGCTCATGTGTCAGTTGCTCTTCTGTCCTCTGATCCAACCACTTAGATGCCATGGTGCCTGTAAACCATAGCGTCTAATGGGTTAAACTTCTACAATCAGAACTAGCTCCAATCACAGAAGTTACTGGCATCTGTCTGCTGTGTAAAACAGTAGTTACCCACCGGCTAGGAAGTGCTCCATATTAATCCTCCCAATTTGTACCGTTCATATAGACCGGATATCGGGAGAAGTAGGAGGATGTCTCACACGGGCAAAGCTGTCTATCCCCTGCTCAAAAGGCAAACAGGGCTTATGTGATCTGCAGCCATTTGCGTTACACCACTGGTTATCATCTAGCCAGGGGATAACTAGTGAAAACTACTAGATCAATCAGGTTTGACTGCCGAGGTCACCCCCTATGGCCAGAACAAGAGACTTGGTGTAGGTGTTGTCACACTTTTCAATATCTATGGGACTGACGGAGATAGTTGAGCATTGTACTTGGCCATTTCAGTTGTCAGACCAGATCAAAGATCCTGCGGATCCAGTTGTCAGACGCCCGTTGATCTTCAGAATGAACAGGCTGTGGATTCAGTTGAGATTTTTCGGCACAGTGATGGCACCAACAGTGCAGGGAAGTGGGCCTGTGCTCTAGTTCTCTGCAGACCCAAGATTACCCCAAAAGTGATTAGCATTATTATAAAAAAGTGATGATTGTGCAATGTTACTCCACTGGAGACCATAAAATATCAAAACAATGGGGCACTTTTGATTTTTTTACAGAATTGCACCAAATGTTGATGGAAATTGTCACATCTAGTTTCAAACCTATTGACGACGATGGAATTTATGAAGACCTATCCAACAGTTAAGAGTCACGAGTTTAAGTGCACATTTTACAAATTGTTCCAATTTTACACCACTTTCGTCATTTTTAAAAAATGTAGGTGGGAAAATGGACAAGGGTAGCAAGGCCAACAGGTTTAACTGGGTTCTTCTCAACTTTTGTGTGCACAACTTTAACTTCCTTGTCTCGGGTAGGGTGAGAGTGAGAACGCCTTCTTGAGTGATACCGTAGTTACGGTTCAGTAATTGCGTCTCATTTCTAACTTTTGCTTTCTACTGTTACATATTAAGGTCTAAAAATTGATTAAAAATACTTGTGCAGGTGTGGGTGGTCAAGCTCCTTGGTAAAAGCTGTACACTATGTAAGACAAAAGCTCTCATAGCACAAGAATAATAGCAACACGTCATTCTTCCTAATTAGATATACCAATTTTAGAAATTGCAAATAAACCTTTAAGCTAGATATATAAATTGCCCATTTTTGAAGAGTTACAATTTTCACAATGCAGCAAATTTATCAAACATTTGTGAGACAATGTTAAATTCGGCATAAACAATGTCAACGCAGCTTCATGCAAAACTGGCATAAAATGATCTGTACCTAACTTGCACAGGGTTTCTGAAGGAAGGTGTTAGTTTCAATATGACATTATGTACCAAAGTTTTGCAGCACAAACAAATCAAGTTGTGATGTTTATAGGATAAAGGGTCACTAAATTCATCATAAGCATGAGCCACGGTGATAAATTTTGGCCATTTTTAGACTGTCTAGTCTGTCTAAAATATATAAACATTAGTAAATCTGACACATTTTGCTAATTTTTAGCCTATCTCATGTTATAAGAAAATGGAGTTCAACCCCTTCCTGACGTGACAAAGATGTTGGGGGTATAGAGCGGAAATGTCAACATCGTATTGATGCTACTTTGAAGCCAAATTACAGTTATTTTCACCAAGTATTGCATATATTGTGCAAGGGATGAAATAACTGATCACGTCTGTAGAGCGTTGTGGAATAAATTTTCGACAAGTGAGAAATCACTGATGATAAAAACTGATCAAACACTGTTGAATCTGACACAAAACACTGATTAACGACGGTCTGTGTTTTTATTTATGAGAATTATCACCAGGGGCGGAACGATCGCGATCGCAGGGGTCGCCATCGCAACCGGACCCGAGGGTTCAGGGGGCTCAAGGACCTCAGCTAATGGTAGCAGGCCACACAACTGCTATGGGGCCCGGTGTTGAGGTTCCTCCGCTGAGGATCACATTTTCAATTGTATTGGCATCACAAATGCAGAAACAATTGAAAGCGTCGCACTCCCTCTCTTATCATTCTCCCGCTGTGTCTGCGCTCTGACGTGTCAGCACAGCAGAGCGCGATGTCATCACTATGCAGTAGCTGTGCTGAGATATGCAGAGCGGAAGAACAGTGGACACGCTGAGGAGACCGGAGCAATGGGGGAACGAGGAGAAGTGAGTATATGTATTTAATTACGGTGGACAGATGACTAAGGAAATTCATTAAATGATATGGGTGCTGTATACTACTGTAGTATAGTATATAGTATGCTACTATATGGAGAAATATGGGGCTGCATAATGGTATATGGGGGCTGCATAATACTATATGGGGGCTGCATAATACTATATGGGGGCTACATGATACTATATGGGAGCTACATAATATTATATTGAGGAATATGGGGGTGCATTAAACCATATGAAGGAATATGGGGTGCGTAATACTATATGGGGGGGGTGTATTGTAATATATGGAGGATAATATCGGATATTATATTTGGAAATTGGAGTAAAGGAAAGCTGGGTGCTGAGGTTAAGAGCCAAGTGTCAGGGTAATTATACTGTACCACGAGGGGGGCAGGGATGGGGGGGGGTCCCAGGTCCAAATTTTGCATCAGGGCCCGCTGGACTCTAGTTACGCTATCACAGACGCCTAAATGAGACATTACTTACAGCAAGATGGAATTGCAGCTGTATATGGCTCAGGCCAAAAGACTACTACCACTCCAGCAGGATACAGCTAAACCCCCACTAGGTGGAGGCAACACAGGTGCAGGTGGAGCCATTCACACGCACTTTTAAATATGGAGGAGGTGATGGCTGGATGGTAAAACTGCACACTAGTGGCTTGCATAGAGCACTGTTCACACCAGCAGACGCACAGTCACAAACCCGCAGCCTATTAGGTGACGCCCATACTATTAGATCAGGCGGGCTGCCAAGCCGTACCCCCACTGCGCGCTACGTAGGGACAGAAACTCTGATAGCAAGGACCTACAAGCATGAGGTTCCCGTGACGAGGGTTGTAGGCTTACGTCTTATGGCCATAACGCTAACAAAAAACCTCAAAAACTATTTTGTACAGGATACAGCCAGGCCCCTTTTTGTTAGGCCTTGCTATCAGAGTTTCTGTCCCTACGTAGCGCACAGTGGGGGTACGGCTTGGCAGCCCGCCTGATCTAATAGTATGGGCGTCACCTAATAGGCTGCGGGTTTGTGACTGTGCGTCTGCTGGTGTGAACAGTGCTCTATGCAAGCCACTAGTGTGCAGTTTTACCATCCAGCCATCACCTCCTCCATATTTAAAAGTGCGTGTGAATGGCTCCACCTGCACCTGTGTTGCCTCCACCTAGTGGGGGTTTAGCTGTATCCTGCTGGAGTGGTAGTAGTATTTTGGCCTGAGCCATATACAGCTGCAATTCCATCTTGCTGTAAGTAATGATATATTCTTTTTTGCTTTTTTATACTAAATGAGACATTGTTACAAACGTTTTTAAAAAATATTCCAAAATGAAAGTTTCAATAACTTGCCTCTATCCATTTCAAAAATGAAGATAAGCTTGCTACCACTCAAATATTTATAGGCTTCACAAAAAAAACCCCAAAACAACCTAGTGTGAACATAACCTCATCATGATAGAAAAAAAGCAGCAAGAAAAATATCTCAAGTGTGCAAATCACACCCCACTTGACACAAGCCCCCAGTGTGTGACCCCCGCTGCCCCAGGTGATTAGTATATGACTTTCTGCTTGGGAGAAGAAGAGCTGATTGTCCTGGGAAGCTGCATCTCCAGGAGGCTTCACACCTGGTGGACAGCAAGAGATAGCAAAGGAGGAGGGAGGACATGAGTGAGTGTGTGAGCTCTCCCAGGCTTTTATTCCAGCTGCTGCTGAGGAGGGGTGTGCTCCACACAACAATGCTCCTCCTCGCTGCTTGTGCTTAGAGCTGGACTTCCCCTAGCACAGCCAGATACAAGGCAGCACTAGAGCCAGAAGCACACACTTGGAGGGTCTCCTCCTTCTCTGGGGTCCCTTGGGATACTTTACACCCCTTATTCCTGCACGCCCTGTGGACTATAATCTAGGAAGTTCTCTTTTGGGACTGTATTTTGGACTGGATCTTGTTTCTTCAGGTAGGAACATACATTGTATCTTTTCTGTGTATTCTATAGAGGATGTTGTTTATGTTATTGTCTATGGCTTTTATTTTAAAGCTCAATGGGCCCAGGTTATCCTGGATTGGGACCTATCCACTGGTTCTAAAGTTGTGTAACTGCTGTCCCAACATTGCGTGACCTCATCTGGCAGGCTGTGGGGGCATCAAATAACTTTGGGTACTTTTCCATTTTTAAGTTGTGTTGTGACCCTATTGTGTAACTGCAGATGGGGGGATGTGCCTGTGTTTATTGTTGTGTAAATATATTTATAAACACAGATGAGTTTTATTGTTCACAAACAAAAGTGTATATATTATATTTTGAATTTCACCCCTTCTTCCTCTCTTCTGTTCTTGTTCACATGTCACTCATGGACAGTTGAGTCTTATGTCTTCCCTTTTAATGAGTGTCTTTTTAAAAGGCTCTTCTTTTTTTAGATTTGAACCTCTCCATAATATAGTATAATTGGCCCAGGTTTAGTGTTGTCAGCCCTTCGTGATCTGCGCACCTCGTTCTACCTGTTAAAATTCCTCCCACGCCTACACGGTTTATTAAATTAATATTTTATTTTACTATGAATGGATTAGTCATTGCTTATGGCCACTACATGATTGCTGGTTAGATAGACTCTGAGCCATGAGTATACAGCCATGAGTATACAACCAATCATTTAGTTGGCGATAAGCTCTTGGAGTTGGGCACATGCCTATGAATAAAATATAGAAAAGTGTGTGTGTGTGTGTGTGTGTATATATAAATTAAATACACATATATCTATCTCCTTTTATTTAAAGGAGGAAAATAAAAAAAAAAAAAAACCTCCTTGCATTGGATGAGCCAAATGGGGAGTTGACCAAAATACAATTATTTTTTAACTGCATCCAAATTTAATATTTTTGCATGTATGTAAATGCAAATAAATGGTACTTAGAATTTTAGAGAATTTTTTAAAACATTTTTTTTGCGTGTATATATTTCTATTAAATTATATATTAAGAAAATCTCATTCTTAATATATAATAGAAATTGTGTAAAAAAAAAAAAAAAAAAAAATGTTTAATAGAAATTTATTTTTTATATATTAAACTCCAAAATTCTTTAAAAAAATATATATATTTTTTTTTTTAAAGAATTTGAGTTTAATATATAAAATTTCTATTAAATTATATTTAAGATCATATAATTATTTATATAATATATGAAATTTTTAATATATGATCTTAAATATAATTTTTAATAGAAATTCATTTTTTATATAGGTTTTTTTTTTTTTTTCCTTCAATGGAAGCATATTAGATATTACTATAGGCTAGGAGGATTATGAATTACGAGAAAGCTACGTCACCGTCTGCCTTTGGAGTGGGGAGGCTAATGGATTCTAAGTGGACTTTTAGGACTTTAGGGTCGGATACAATTTAGCTCCTACAATTATGTGGTTGGTATTGATGTTGATGATCTGTTTCATGTAAGCTGAGGGCACTTATAGATAATATCCAATTCATATATATATATATATATATTATTTTTTTCTTTTGGGGGGGCATCTAAGTTGAGACCCCCCCCCCCCCCCCCTCCCCTCTTATACATGTCATTTCTCTGCACGTGTCTCGCACATGGATATTTCTCAGTGACCTTATTAAATTGAAAAAGAAAAAAAAAATCCATAGAAACTGCAATTGTTTCCACACTAAAGGTTCGAAGTCTTGCATTTTATATTTTGGAGGTGGGGGTTAGTTTTGGTTGCTATGTAAATACCCCCCCCCCCCCCACCTCTTGTAATGACTAATGTCAGAGAAGAGGATATTATCCTATTTGTCACATTGTCATGTAAAATGAGGATAGAGCTGGGGATGTTTTTCTTCTTTTGTCCTTATTTAATATTATAACTTTTTATGTTAGAGCTGTCTGTATACATTAACTTCTGCACTTTGATAGCAAAGTCTTTGTAGTTTTAAAGACAAAAGAATCTAATTTCGTAGCTGCAGATGTGGGCTTTGATGTGGTGAACCCACCCCCAGTGTAAAGTGCAGGCCCAGCTTTTCAATTGAAGTCTCCAGACAAATTAATTTCAAGGGGTGATGGTTTGAAAGGGTTTTTCACTTCTCTATATCATTTCTTGATATTACTGTTGTACTTTTATTTCTATAGGAAGGCCCCTAAATTGTCTGTGTTTTTTTGTTTTGTTTTTGTTTTTTATTTTTTTTTTCTCCATTGGTATGAACCAAAAAAAAAAGTAATGCTGGTTCTTCTGTGTTTTGAGGGATAACTTTTTATGAGTTGTAGAATGTACATGAATGACCACAAGAAAAACTTCCATTGTGAGGAGCCACAATGGAAACTAATTGCTGATGCAAACTATGAAGGCTATATATTGCATAGATTAGTGAAAGCTTATTCTGTTTTGCACTGTACTTGCATTGCTCGACAGGCATCACTCTCCCCATTGGGGCTCACAATCTACGTTCTCAATTAGAAAGCCTAAAGAACCTGGAGGAAACTTATAAACTTCTTGCAGATGTTCTCAGTTCTGCAAAGTAACCACAGAGCCAGCTGGCGTTACTGTAACTGTTTTTGGGTGTTGGTTTAAAAAAAAAAATTCCCCTCCCACCCCCCCCCCCCCCGAAAAAAAGTGTGTATAATATATTTATTTTTATTTTTTTTTGGGGGGGGGGGTGAGAGAAGAAAATCTATTATATATTGTTTTTTATTTTTAGATTTTACAATTTATTTATTTTTTTTTTTTCTGGAGGGGGGGAGAAGAAATATAATATATACATTTTTCTCCCATATAAATATATATTTCTCCCAAGCCCCCCCCCCCCCCCCCCAACAAAAACTAGGGTGGGAAAAACATCCCTTTTTAAATATGCTTAAAATGTTAGTAATATAAACCATCTTGGTAAACACAAGCACACTTGGCTATGCGCACATGATATAATTTCAGGGGTCTCCTTGGGGGTGGAGCTTGTCTGGGGATAGGTGGAGCTTCTTGGCTGGTGTACTGAGTAATTATTAAGGAGAGGATTGAGAAGCTTCGGTGTCTTCTTGCAGGTCAGTTATATGGTGGCACTTTGTTTTTTTGTAATATTATTGAAGCTTTTCCAAAACTTAAAGTCTATAAACAATCTAATTAGTATGGCTTCTTTTTCAGAAAGGGGCAATTTGGCCCGGGGAAGTTGACCTACTGCAGAGACTCTTAAGACATATGGTTGCCCTTAGGGCAAATTCATGCTAAGAGAATGCTGTGATTCATGCGGGTACCATAATGCCGCACGTGGTACCATAGGCTCTTGGAGTTCATAGGGCCCTGAGCACAGGATTTTGCTTTGTACTCAAAGGTTAAAAAGGTGTTGAAGGTGAAGTGGGCCAAATGTCATGGCTGGTAGTTTTTTAACTCTCCATATTGCACCACTTATGCAGTCATTGCCTTAGGCTGACTAATGTTTCTGATGAAACTGGGTCAGCAAATTTTATTTTGTCCTTATTCGCATATTTTTTTTTTTTACTTCTGAATTGTCTTTCAGCCTAGGGCTGGGTGGGAAGTGATGAATGAACCAGGTCCGCCCGTGACCTATTGACTTCCATTCACAAACATACTGGGCCCTGCCCTCGTTGGACTTGTGCTCATTGTAAATCTGAGATCATGAATGGGGAGAGGCGCTGCAGGTAATCTGTGTGAGTGGTTCACTGGTCACGTGCTGCAGTGATCCTGCTGTCTGGCCTGTGTACACAAAGGTGTGTCTGGAGCTCAGGATCAGGCCTCTGTTGTGGATATCAGCCCCTGCCGGATCACATCCTCACTGTTCTTAAGCAAAACTGGCTTTACAGAAGGGGATGTTTTGGGTTGTTGGGTCTTTTGTTCGTTCCCCCCCCCCCCCCCACCTCGTCATACAAACTTTATTTTTGCTCATCGCATATATATATATATATATATATATATATATATATATATATATATATATATATATATATATATATATATATATATATATATATATTATAATTTTTAGTGTGAGTGTTTTTTTTTTTTTTTTTTTAAATTAATAGTTTTAAATTTTTTTTTTTTTTTTTTTTTTGTTTTTACATGGCCTTTAAGTGTCACGACATCTAGTAAGACCTGTTTGCACATTCTAGTGTAAGCTTTGAGAACTATGATGCCCATTGGGCATATGAACATTGGCTGCCCCAATATGAGGTTACCCCCCCCCCCCTCCCCCAACCATAGGAATAAGGATAACTTACTAATTGCTTGGGATCCCTCCTCTTGGTAACCCATTAACCCTGACAATAACGAATGGAGCATGTGTACCTCTGCGTCACTCGGTTTACCGGATTGATTTCCACCCCTCCCCAGTTGATCAGTACTTTGTCCTCCTTCTTCATGATAGGGGATAACCTCATATTTTTGGAATACCCCTTTAGTGTTTACAGATCTAGTTGCCCATTATAACATGGGATGGTACCATTTGCTTTTGGTAATAGATTTAATTGTGCTTGTGTGTCCCACACCCCATTTTCTGGGGTAAAAGAGACCCTTAAGATTTGTGATTAAATTCAAGAGTGGATCCAAAAAGAATAAGACATAAAATGCTATAAAAGTCCACGCCTGTCTTTTGGATCCGCAGATGATTGCGCCTCATACAGTACAGCCTAATCCCATTACTGTAAGTAGAGATTTTCCTCTGTACAGTGGGGCCGGCCCTCCGAATGGTTAATAGAATCCTGAGATTCTGAATGAGTTTGTTGCTAGGCAACCCCCATACATGTGTCATCTGGCCAGTAACATGCTTTCCTGGCACGTGAGGCCTGTGTTGTCTTCCTCCGCTTCTTGGTAACGCTGCAGATTTCAGAACTGAAGCGAATGGAATTTGGAAGGATTCGTTTCTGATAACTTCATTTAAAATCTGCAATCTGATGAAGCAGAGCTGAATTTGTACTTGATAACACCCTGGGGTATGGGGCGTAATGTCAAACTCATGGCTGCTACATCTGTTGAGGGGGGTGGGGGGGAATCAATTTAGAGGTTTGATGTCTGTTCCGGTTCCTCCAACCATTGACTACATAAAAAAAAACGCATATTTCGAATACGTTTGGTGCCTTTTAGTAAATTTTAAAATAGTTGACCTAAATAGGTAGACCTAATTTACCTATATAGGTAAATCTGCATTTTATAAATGTGGGTGCACTTACCAGGAGTTTCTTTCTTTCTTTCTTTTCTTTCTTTCTTTCTTTCTTTCTTTCTTTCTTTCTTTCTTTCTTTCTTTCTTTCTTTCTTTCTTTCTTTCTTTCTTTCTTTCTTTCTTTCTTTTCTTTCTTTCTTTCTTTCTTTCTTTCTTTCTTTCTTTCTTTCTTTCTTTCTTTCTTTCTTTCTTTCTTTCTTTCTCCTGCACAATAAGGGAACAAACATGGGGTGAAGTCCAAAAGCTGATGGTGGGCCTTATTTTGATATGAAACCCACCAATAGTTCAAGGGACCACAGGCAGTTGGAAGCTGCAGTTTCGCGTCTATCGAGCCAATCCATTTGATGACTGCGCACACGTTCCCTCCATGAAAAGTTTACAATTTATTTAAATTAAACAAAACTGTTAAATTTTACAAAATAATTGTATTTCTTCTGGAATGAAGCCCAGCTGGTGGTGTATTGTGGGGGATGGGTGAGATTTTCATCAGGTCCCTTTTGTGACATCAATCTCAACACCTCGGGCCCTTTAAAGAGTGAGTCACATCACATCTGTCCCCTCCAGTGCGTTTGTCACTTTTCTGCCTTCTAATAAATGCAATTACTTTAGGATACTCCATAGTGGTGAGGCACAGGCTCTCCTGTGGGGTGAGAGGGGGAGAGTGTAATAAATATTGACAATCGTATTCTGTTCTCTTTATACAGATCCAATGACTGAGTTTGAAATCCGGAACATGGATCAGGTGGCTCCAGTGTACAACATGCACCGGGGAATACTGAAGGTAAGGTCCATTCTAGTCATTTTGGGAATGATGTGGGTTTTGTTTTGTTTTTTTCTTTTTAATTCCCCACCCCCTTAACCTTCTGCTAAATTTGGCAAGTTTCCATCTGTTGCATCAGACAATGGAATGGGCTGTAAGGCTATGTGCCCACGCTGCGGAAAATGCTCGGATCTTGCCGCGGATTTCTCGCGGAAAAGCCGTGGATTTTCCAGAAATCTGCAGCACAGCTACTCCCCAGCCATTCCTATGGCATTTGGGAAATGCTGTGCCCACGCTGCGGATTTTTCCGCAGCGGAAATCGTGCGGTTTTTTTTGTGCAGAAAAATCTGCAGCATGTCAATTATTGCGGATTTTGCCTATTCAATTGATTTTAAAAAAAATCGCAAAATCCGCACCTATGAAAAGGTGCGGATTCCGGGGGAAAGCTGCGGAATTTGATGCAGAAAAATCCGCAGATACAGAGCCCCGTGGGCACATAGCCTAATGGTGGAGGTGTGTGTGTGTTCTTGTGTTTTTTTTTTTTTTTTTTTTTTTTTTTTTTTTGAGCCGCACCCATCTTTCTTGAAACTAAAGAATCTTGCGTTGTCGCCTGTAGGTATGTGATTTTTGCATACAAAGTGCCTGTGATGTGAATGGAGGTCACCTTGCAGCCCATATTTGCTGCTTGTATTTTGTCACACAAAGGGCTTTGTGTGGTCTGGTGCTTGTTTGCTAAATTGAGGAATTTCAGGCGGCCATTTGACTATCCCTGCAGGTCTTATCTGTTACACAGATCTGCATATTTACCAATGGTATAGTGGTCCGCCCCGCCCAGATCGTTACACTGCAAGGTGTGAGTCAGGGCTCCGGTGGGGTGTTTAATATATATATATATATATATATATATATATATATATATATATATATATATATATATATATATATATATATATATATATATATATATATATATATATATACTGTGTATGTCTCATTTCCCATGGTTTGAAGGCTGGATAGTTAGAAAGCCTTGATTTACAGAATCTTTAGAAAGCTGGGTATACATATTGCATTAGCCTTAAAATTATTTTATCTTAAATGGTGATGTACTGATTGGGCTCCCCAGCGATCTTCTGTAGTAAGTGTTCTGTTTTCTTGCGGTGCCTCCGCAGGGCAGATGAAGCATTACACTAATGCTCCTGAAAACGATTGGCTCCAAGTCCTCTGTTCACAAGCTCCTCAGTGTGAAGACGTGGTCCAGCCGGTCTCGCACACCTCTCGCCCTCTCCGGATTTGTTGCCTACGCAGCAGATTTCTCTAGGCGTGTTCCATCTTCTCTTCTGTAGCTAATGACTATAATGATGTGATTAAAAGGTTTTTTTATTTTTAGCGCTCGTGTAGCTGTAGTGAATAGAGGCTTGTTCATGTGAAGTGTAGGAGCCCACACAATGTGATCTGGAGCATAGGAATGCACACACGGGTGACAGAGCCGGTTCCTGCCGAGCGGTTGTCAGGAGGCCATAATTATAAGGACGGGAGGCGCGGCGTTTACTATATTATTTTTATACAAGACGTTGCTTATTAGTCCTCCAATTACTGGCAGCTACAAATGGCTCTGTTTAACGACAGAGCTCAGTGACCGCATTGTATCCTGGTGCATAGATGTGATCTGTTTGTGGGTGTGGTTGGTTTTTTTTTGTTTTTTTTTTAAATTTCTTATTTTACGAATATTTATTTTTAGGGATTTTTGTGGTTGCCAGTATTATAGCATCCTGGTTGTGTTTACATCTTCTCCTTTACATAGTTTTGTAACTTTTAGTGTGGTGTGTGTATAGAAAGATAGTGGTACATCTTGTAATATTTGCCAATCAATGGTCTTGAACAACCCCAGTGTAACTAACAGCTATCCCTCACCCTACACGGTCCATGTAACGTATCCGTTTCAACCCTACACGGTCCATGTAACGTATCCGTTTCAACCCTACACGGTCCATGTAACGTATCCGTTTCAACCCTACACGGTCCATGTAACGTATCCGTTTCAACCCTACACGGTCCATGTAACGTATCCGTTTCAACCCTACACGGTCCATGTAACGTATCCGTTTCAACCCTACGCTGTCCATGTAACGTATCCGTTTCAACCCTACGCTGTCCATGTAACGTATCCGTTTCAACCCTACGCTGTCCATGTAACGTATCCGTTTCAACCCTACACTGTCCATGTAACGTATCCGTTTCAACCCTACACTGTCCATGTAACGTATCCGTTTCAACCCTACACTGTCCATGTAACGTATCCGTTTCAACCCTACATGGTCCATGTAACGTATGTTTCATGACATTCCTGTTCCATCTTCACTGATGGCCCTGTCTCCTTATCTGCTGAGCTATGTGGAACATCTACAGTAAAGTCTTATTACTATTATGTTTTCTCTCTTGTACATGCAAGTCATCAGTATTAAGATGGTTTCCTTGCCTGTTTACAGCGGCAGCTGGCATTTGACAACGTAAACCTGTCGATATTCACTGGATTGTACTCTACGTACGATGCTTATGAAGAAGAGCAGGCCGTGCCTACAGGGTTGGACTCCTTATCTCATGGTAAGTCTGGTAAACCTTGCCCACTACTTTACTCTATTGGGTATTTGTAATGCGTAAACTAGTTAGCATAATGCCTTACAACCTTAAAGTATCAAAGACTGAAATCTTTGCAGTGTATGCTGCCACTCTCCTTTTTTGGTTTGGTGTAATGACCCTGTCATACAGTGTCAAACACAGCGATGTGTCCTGCCCAGCAGGACATCGCCTTTGAAGAAAATGGCCTGGACCATTCTGCAACGACTAGAGATCTCACAGCAAGGGCCTGATCGCTGGTAGGTGTCACACATAACAAGATCGCTAACTGGATCGCTACTGCGTCACAGAAACCGTGACTCAGCTGCGATCTCGCTAGTGACCTCGTTGTTTGACGGTACCTTAAGGGCACAGTTGCTTTACAGATTTCTTTGCAACCTTGATTTCTAGGAGGTTGGCATTAATTTTAATTTTTCCCCTGGCAATTCCAATCCACTTATTGGATGAAGTTGTAACCTGTATTGGCTACTGCTTTGCTATAGAAAAACCACATGTACTTTTTATTTTTCTGGCTAAAAGCCCACCGAAACGCATTGGATTAAGTCATCCAAACGTATTACTCAACCAGTTGTGATGGAATTATCTGATGTGGGGCCTCCTGATTGTCCTTGACAGATGTTGGTGAAGAGATGGATCGTTAGTTGCAATTCCAGCCCCCAATCCTTCCCCCCCCCCCCCCCCCCTTTTTTTGGGGGGGGGGAGGGGGGGCATTGTCTCCCGATAACCAAAAAAAAAACAAAAACACATGACAGCTTGGTTGGGCCAAATACTTGTGGAGTGGAGATGAGCAAGACTATGTACACTACCTTAACCCGGAAATTCACTTTAGTTCTTTGTAGCAGTGTTAATCTCTCTCGGCTAACTTTGGGTTTGCATCTTGGGGAACTCTGCCACATACAAGACCCTTTAAGACTTTACAGGAGCTTAGTAGTCCAGTAGAGGTACTCGAAATGCCCGGCCAAAGATTTCCGGCACGGAAATGAACTCTGGCGTGGAGGCCTGTAGTGGACGCTGGACGAGGGTAGTTCTAGTATTGTTGCTCCGGTCTTGTATGGGGAGTTCGGGTTTGCTCTTCTCTAGCACGGGGAGGTGGGATACAGAACGGTTTGTTGACAACTACATTGTGTTCCTTGCCAGTCTAAGGTCTTGGCTCTCTATGTCATATAAAGTATTACTATTTCTCTTCAGATTCTGGAAGCTGTGAATTGCCTCTCTTGACCCCGTGCAGCAAGGCCGTTATGAGTCAGGCATTGAAGGCCACGTTTAATGGATTCACAAAGGAACAGCGGCGGCTCTGTATACCCAACAGTAAGTAGTAATAATCGAAGGAAAGTAACATTTTCCACTCTTGTATATATTGCCGTTGGCTGTGAGAGAAAATGTAATGATTAGTTGTTGCAAGGGGGCGGCCGTGGCGGGGGTAAATTATAACTGTTTGAGGTTTACAAGAGAGAATTTGGCTCTGGAAGGTCTTAGTTCCTTCCTCTGTCTTGGTTCAGTGCGAATACGACCAGATCGACACTTTTTTTTTTTTTTTTTTTTTTTTTGTGGAAAATCCCTTTTTAAACTCTAATTTTAAAGATCATCCTATAAATGTAATTTTTAAGGGTTAGCGCCACTTGTCAAAGATTCTTCTTCCTTGTCGAATATTTCCTATTTTGGGCTCCCTTTGACAAGTGATCTCATCAGTATCTCGGCCTACGTACGGTACAAGGAGAGGACTAACCCTTAGGAATTTCCAGAGGAATGAGATGTACGCTGCCATTGCGCAACATTAAAAACATCTTAAGCTCCTCGACTTCTTCTCTACACGACTTAGTCATCACTTCACATTTTTCAGAAGGCACGCTCTGTGCGATTTCACCAGACTCCCATCTGTAAACATTAACTTTTATTAACCGAACCCGTGACCGTCCATACACAATAGGCCAGTGTGTGAAGTATTTAGAGTCGGTGTTAGCAAAACCAGTTTTTATTTAATTACTTGTCGGAGTCCGTAATCTGATGTGTTCTGCTGCCAGATCGGTGTGAAAACCGGGAAGCAAGTGTCCAGTTTCCCTGTAGTGCCTCCACAGGGGAACTGTAGTATTACACCTTACTGTTACATATTTTTAGTAAATATTGGGTCTTCCGGAGTTAGGCTACAAAAGTTTATCTGGGTAATGGATCATGGTTCCAAATAGACACCCCCCCCCCCCCCCCTCCGAATTCTCTAATGGGGTATTTCTTATGGCTTTTTATCCCAGACACCCACTTCACTATATTTTTTTTTTCTTCTGTGCTTCTTCTTAGATCCATGGTTGTGGAATCAGACTCAAGTGTGCCAGTGGCTCTCGTGGGCAGTCACTGAGTTCTCCTTGGAAAATGTGAATTTTCAGAAGTTTATTATGACCGGACAAGACTTGTGCAACCTGGGAAAAGAACGCTTTTTTAGAGCTGGCCCCGACTTTGTGGGTGACATTCTCTGGGAGCATCTGGAACAAATGATGAAAGGTAATTGGAAGGCCAGCTGTATGAGTGCAATGTTAAGGCTCCTGGGAACGGCATGGAAATATTCCTAAGCTATGTAAAGCATTTTCTAATTGCATATCAATGCCTATACAAATCTATGTAGATGTGATGGGATAATGTGGGGTTTAGCAGAGCAAGCTCAGATCTCCGGACTATAACGCATGTTCCCTTTACTCTTGATAGAACAGGAAAAGGTTCAGGATCAATATATTGACGTCTCCAGTCATCACACCGGCTCCCAATGGATAGGCAACAACTCCTTAAGTAAGTAACGTTCCATCTGCTCACATTACTAAACCTTGCATAGTAAAACTGAAATGATAAAGAGGGTGAATGGGGGGGGGGGGCAGATGGTGTATTATCCGGTGGTGCCACAAAAAATAAAATTAGGCACACTAAGGTTGCTTTCACAAATCCGTTTTTCGCCATCAGGCACAATCCGGCACAAAAGGATCCATCACACCAGTTTTGTGTTTTTTTTTTTTTTTTTTTTTTTGTTTACCCCCCCCCTTAAACACCCCCCTCCCCCCCCCCCCCCCATGTGTTCCTTTCGTTTTTTGATGGATCCATTGTGATACTGGGCATGCTCAGTTAAAAAAAAAAAAAACTGATCCGTCGTTGAATTCCGTCATATGCCGGATGCCGACGAAGCCGGCGCCCATAGGCTTCCATTATACAACATGCCGGATTCGGTGCGGTCTTTTTTTTTTTTTTTGCTGGAGACAAAACGTTCCATGCTGCGTCCTTTCCGGCAGCCAGACGAAGAAATTTCACCGCATGCAATGAAAGGCCATCTGGCACAATCCGGTGCTAATACATGTCTATGGAACAAAACGGATCCGACGCCGGATCCGTCTTATCCACAATTTGCCAGATTGTGCCTGACGGCGAAAAATCGGATGTGTGAAAGCAGCCTAACCTGGTGCGGTCGTGTTTATAGACCCAACCAATATAACCACGTGTTGAGGATGGCTGCTGCATACCCTGGAGGATAGCGTTAGAGGAAATGGTAGAAAATCAGGAACAAAAATCAGTAATGTACATTATTGACTTTTGTTCTTGGAGGAGTCTATGGCTGTTGAAACGCGTCGAACAATAAAATCTAACCTAATCCCCAGTGATCTTCTTCTGGGAGCGTGGATTAACCCTTTTCTTCAATTTCCTCCAACACATTACTAAACTGCAATGGGCATTTTATAGTTGTAAAATATGTAATAAGTAGTGGTGATGTGGGATGACCGGTGGACAAAATGGTGTTTGAATTCTCCTGTCTCTCTCGATTTTTTTTTTTTTTTTTTTTTTTTTTTCCCTTCTATAAATATATATAATTTTTTTTATTTTTTATTATTATTAGGATTCAATATGGAGCCTTTACATTGTGTATCACAAGTGCAGAGTTACCCGAAGACAGAAATGTATAGCGACCTGTGTCCAGTTACTCAGGTCCCAAATCTCCTACCAGTGAAGCAAGAGTTTCCGAATTATTCATGTATGAAATCCATGGGAAATAATTACTCCTCTCTGAACCACGACTATGGCCAAAGTAACATGAATGTTCTGCTGAGCTCTCTAACGTCTGGTAAGTAGTAATAAGTTATAAGAATCTCATAACCTGTGGAGACACACACACACACACACACACACACACACACACACACACACACACACCTACACCTACGTTTTTTTCTAATTTGCATATTAATATATATATATTTTTTTATGTTTAGTGAAATCCATGGACAGGGACTCAGTAGACAGCGGCACAGAAAGCTTTGAAGGCTCAGATTCGATGCTACAGTCCTGGACGAGCCAGTCCTCCCTGGTGGACATGCAACGCGTTCCATCCTACGAAAGTTTTGAGGAAGACGCCAGCCAGTCGCTATGTTTAAACAAACCGTCTATGTCTTTTAAAGACTATATTCAAGACCGAAATGATCCAGTGGAACAGGGCAAACCAGTTATCCCAGCAGCTATTCTTGCTGGTTTTACAGGTAAGATAATGGAGTACAGAGAGAGAGAGAGAGCGAGAATCTGATTATAATTACTACTGGTATCGAGATTATAAAAATTAATTTAACCACACATTGTCTTCTGAGCGTTACATTGGCTGAGAAAGCTCGTAACCTATAACTCAAACATATCCATAGGGCTCGTCCTCCAACAAGTGGTTAATATTGTTCTTTGTAAGGCTGCGCTCACATCAGCGGTATTTTGCCGCAAAACTGGATCCGCCGTAAATGCGTTTCAGTTCCATTCATTTACAATGGAATCGCGGCAAGATGTGGTGACGTGGTTGTGTATGCCGCATCTTGCCGCGATTCCACTGTAAATGAATGGAACTGGAACGTGTTTTGACGGATCTGGTTTTGCAGCAAAATACCGCTGATGGCAGTCTACCTTTGGTGTATTTCGGGAAATCTTCCCAGTATATATATCTTTTTGGAAGGCTCACAAGATTCTTTAACTTTTTTTTTTTTTATTTATTTATTTTATTTTTTTACATATTTTTGAATTTTAAATTTTTATTATGGACTTTTATTTTGTAGGGAGTGGACCAATTCAGCTTTGGCAGTTCTTGTTGGAATTATTGACCGACAAATCATGTCAACCCTTTATCAGCTGGACCGGGGACGGATGGGAATTCAAGCTCACTGACCCAGATGAGGTTGGTAATCTATCAGTTTTGCCTTTATCGTCTGATTACGGATATTGGATCAATAGACTGACATATTGGTGGAGTTTGAGAACACCCTACCAATGTTTTTAGCTTTTCCTAATTGCCATTTACTATTTTTGTGTGTTCAGAATTAGTAGAAAATAATATCCTACTGTATTTTTATCCCTGTCAATGAAATCCATCTGATCAGCTCACCAATAGCCCCAATATTGTTACTATGAATGTGAAAATTGTATCTAAATTAAAATATAGAATAAATTATATTTTATCTGTAGATGTAATGATAAATGTTAAAAGGAATAAGAAATATATTTTTTATTTTTTTTTTTTTTTCTAGGTTGCTCGTCGATGGGGAAAAAGGAAAAACAAACCTAAAATGAACTATGAGAAGCTAAGCAGAGGACTAAGATACTATTACGATAAAAACATTATTCACAAGACCTCAGGGAAACGCTATGTGTACCGATTTGTATGTGACCTCCACAATTTGTTGGGGTACACGGCCGAGGAACTGCATGCCATGCTCGGCGTTCAGCCTGACACTGACGAATGAATGGATAAAGATGCTCTACCTGAAGCACACAATTGTACTGTGAATATAAATAGGATTGTGGGAACAGAGAAAACCCTGAAACGTTTCGGTCGTTATTGGACTGGTTTTAAAGAAGGCCGAAATTTATAGAGGAGTCTGAAAGGCAACGCGTTTCAAGACCTTTCTAGGAAGTGGTTTTGTGTTGTACTTTCTTGACTTTGTGCAACAGAGGACACTTAAGGGTACATCTCTGAAGAACACTGCATCGGATATACTTATTTTTTTTTTATTTTTTTTGTGTGTAATATCCTGTTTTAACACTGAGGGGAAAGGGAGAAAAGTTGGACTCATATCTTCAAGTCAAGTAGACTTAAGGAGTCAATAACAGCATATCACAATTTTAATTTGTCATTAAAAAAAAAAAAAAATTTGTAAATTGGTAAACCGTCTCAGACTGCACTTTAATATTTCATGCTGCCTGAGTCCATGTGTCTTATGTTGTTTAATGTGCAGCTATGTGATTATTTTTATTTTTCTCATACCATTTCAAGCGCATGTAAATAATTTTATCACTAATTGTAATATTTGCATAATTATTTGTTCCGCAAGGGATGTAAATATTTTTATTTTATTTTTTAGATATAATTTTTTTTATGGCACATAGAATGCGCCCCCTCACTATTATTCCCCTCGTCCTCATTTTCCTGTATTCCTCCCATGACTAAATAAGCTTTGTAAAACTGCACATTTTTATTAAACTTTTTATTTTTTGAGGAAATTCCAATTGTAAGAGTGTAACAAGTCGGTCATCCACAGACTAGTGATGCCACTGGTTTCTTACAAATCTCAGGAAGTCTTTCGACTCTAAGAATGGTGGTGTGTACGATCTATAGATGACGTTTTTTGTTTGTTTTTTTTCTTCCCCCTTCTTTTTTTTTTTTTTTTAAATACTTATCTGCTTGTAATAGTATCAAAAAGCTGGCCATGTCCATGAGATGGCTTTCTCTTCCAATTTCCAACCCTGACACATAATAGCTCAGCTAAGCCGAGTATTTTTCGATGGGGAAAAAAAGGAGAAAGTCAATGCCAAAATACTCTGGCAGCAAACAATCTTCCCTTGAAAAGAGAATCGAGTTCTGACATTTCAACTGTCTGATCCTCCCTTGCTCTGTCATCATCTAGCGGGAGAGTAGGAAATCTGTGAGAGTCCTGTACAGAGGTTTCCAATCTATTACCAGTATGTGTGATTGTTACAATAATTGTATCTCGTAATTATTGGAAACTCCTTAGCGCTTGCCTTCAGGAGTTCTCAGCTTCCCGCTTACCTGTGGTTGGTACACCACTGATTTTAACAATACAGACCAGCGTCACGGTCGCACCACTGCCCCTAACTTTACACTTTCTCCAATTTCTGAAAGCTTGTCCTGAATCAGAGGAACACACTGACACTGAAACACTTCTTCGGTGCAGTGCTTACAAGCTCTATAGAAAAGAGCTTGTAAACTCTGGTCTTTCTGCCTAAAGACCTCAGCTGCTGATGATAAACTACATTGGTGGCTTTTATCCTAGACAAGTGGTAAACTAAAACCTTGGTGACAGACGATTTATATTAACAAGTAAATTGCAAAGTTGCTGGTTTATAACAAGCACTTTGCAATTTTCCTCACTTAAGATGAGACAACTCCTTTACTCCCACTGACTACTCCAGTGTCCCCCATTCTTGTATACTGTATATATGGCGCTTTCCCCATTGTTTTTTGATTGCCGTGTTAACGTTCCTGCCTCACTTTCAGATGCGGAGGAATCTTGTGTAGCAGCTATTTTTACTGCAAAATATTTTACTGGATTTTTTTTTTTTCCTTTTTCTTTTTTTTTTTTTTTTTTTTTGTTTTTAAAAAAGATTTTTGTATTTTATATCTAAAGTGCCTTGTAAACTAAAGCTTATATATATTTCTGTATAAAGTTACTAGTGCGGTAGCAGAAGCAATTTGACAGGATTCTGAATAAACTGTTTTTGGAAAATGAACTTGTGTAGTAGTGTCTTGACAAAAGAAACACGCTCTATATAGCAAGATTTCAGTACCGTTGTCACTTTTTATACAAGTTAAATGAACTTGTATTCTACTCCAGAGCTGCACTCACTATTCTGCTGGTGCAGTCACTGTGTAAATACATTACATTACTGATCCTGAGTTACCTCCTGTATTATACTCCAGAGCTGCACTCACTATTCTGCTGGTGAGGTCATGAGAGGTGGGAGGGGGGGGGGGGGAATTTGTGCGGCTGTAACTGCTTGCAGACTGCTCACTCAACTTCAGGGGCTGCTCATTATCTTCATACATATTAACTGCTTCCCCTTCCCACCGGTAGTCCAGGTGGGAGGGGGAAGCAGTCCCTGGTGATCACACAGGCTGGGGCCGCTGTCTGTGTCTGACCGTGACCAATCGGAGGTGAGGTGCTGTGTCTGCGTCTAGATAAATGTGAAAAAAAAAATGGAGTGGGGTCCCCCATATTACGATACCCAGCACAGATAAAGCATATGTCTGCAGACTGCAGCCCTCTTGAGGAGGAAGTGCCATTGCTTATGTCGCGGGCGGAGGAGGGGACGCTGCGCTCACCCACTGCTCGGGTCCGGCTGCTGCTCAGTGGCTCGAGCGGTGGGCCGGATCCCGGGGACTCGAGCGGCGTTCCTCGCCCGTGAGTGAAAGGGGGTGGTTTGGTTTAGGGATATTGTCCGTGACTCCACCCACGGTTGTGATGAGGTTGTGACGCCACCGCTGCTCTGGACGGGGATCCCGGGAGCGATGACCGGGAGCAGCTTGGATGTTGGTTCTCCCCTCCGTGGGTAGGGGGGTTGGTAGTCCCGGGGCCCGGTAAGGGGTAGGGATGGATGGCAGGCGGGTTACGGGGCCTGGTGAGGTGCAGGGTCGCGGGGGCAGCGCGGTGCCGCACGGCACAGTGGTACTCACTCAGCCAATGACTAATGCAAAGTCCTTTGGTAAAACACACGGCTGGATGGACGGGGCCCACTGACGGCTGCGGTGGTTTCTGCTCCCGGTAGGTTGATGGTGACTGTCTTTCCCTGCACCTTTTTGGTTGGTTTTTGGTACTGATGGCTTCCCACCGGTAACCCGCTCCCCAGCTTGGATGGATGCTGAAGGAGCCCCTTTTGCCCGCAGGCTCTGGCCCTGGGAACTGTAGCCTTGGCGGTGACTGTGTTTCCCTTTTACGGTGTGAGCTGTTGCCTTCAATCGGGTCTTGACTGCTGGGAAACCCCGGAGGTTACCTTCGCTAACAGATTTGACCAGTTTTACGGCGACTCCTAGCCTGGTCGGGGTCTGTAAGCCCTGCCGAATGGTGCTGGCTTCTCTTTGCTCCCCGATCTGGTACCGTCGGGCTACCGCCCGTCCCCGGTCCTTACGGTTTGCTCCAATCAGCCTCTCCTGCAGACGGTCACCACCGTCTGCCAACCTTGCTGTTCCGTCCGGGCCACACACCCAGACGCGGTCAGTCTCCTCTACTGCCACTTCACTCCTCACTTCAACTCCTCTCAAAACTAATCTGACTCCTTTTCCCGCCTCCAGGACTGTGAACTCCTCGATGGGCGGGGCCAACCGCCTGGCCCACCCACTGTTGTGGACATCAGCCCCTGGAGGGAGGCAACAAGGATTTTTGTTTTGACTTCGGTGTGCCTAGCCGGGGTGTGCGGTGTGTTGTTGTAGTACCTGTGACGACCTGGCTTGTCCAGGGCGCCACACTTAGAATGAAGCCAGCATAGAAGTTTAAACATGAGGCCATTTGTAGAGATCATGAGAGGCAGCTCGCTGTGGAATAAGCTGGAAAACACAGGCAGACATTACCCACAGCAGCCACCATGATCGCATCCCCAAGAGTCTCGCACAAAACTTTAAAGGGAACCTGTTAGTTGTAATAGGCACCCAGAACCATGATTGCTAATCCCTGCCGAAACGTCCCTGTATACACTATCATAGATATAGAGTTCTATAGAAAAGTATTTCTAAAGCTTTTACCGTATGCTAATGAGTGAGGGGACTCTCAGCAGAGAGGTGAGTGAGCTCATCCTGTGACTGCATATTCATTAGCATGTTAAGCACGTGCAGCGCCCCATGGGGCAGGTGGTTAACCTACTCGTTGCCAAGCGGTTACGGTAAGGCGATGTCACGGGTGGCCTTACCCGGTTCCATTGCCCCAAGGCGTACAGTAAAAAGTTTGTTGTGACGCCACCTGTGGTATGTGGCCAGGGAATAGCCACCGCTGCAGGAGTCCTCGCCGGGGCAGTTGTTATGGCAGCCAGGATGGTGTCACTCCCCCACAGGCGAAGCGGGCCCCGGATGGATGAAGAGGGGAGGCAATGGCGGTTGGCGCCTAAGCGTTGGGCGGCGACGCCGGTAAGGACAAGCCGACAGTCTCTGCGGGTTCAAGGAGTAGTTTACTCACAGCTTCAGTCGCCAGCCCAGTAGTGCTGGTCACTGCCGTGACGAGCTCTGGTTAATCCCAGGCAAGTAAGTGGGCCACCACCGGTGTTGAGAGAGTGAGACTGTCGTATTTCTAGGATGTTCCCCCTCAGCCGTTAGATACCCTGTCTGAGCTCCCGCTCAAAACCCCGGGCCTAGTAAAGTCCAAGTTTTCCAGAGATGTCTTGCCAGAACTATGGTCCCAACAGATCTGTTTTGTGAGTCTGTTGTGCCTACTTCTACCCCCAGTGGCTTCAGTGACCTGGGAAGTCCCATGATCGCGATGGCCACCCCCTGCCTACCCTGAGCCATCCCGCCCTGTGTGAAGGCTCCTAAGCTGTATGTAGTGTGTGAATGTGGAACACCGGTGATTAACCCCCCCCTTCCCCACCTGTGATACCGCACCTTTAATTGAAGTGCAGTACCCTGTGGCGACCAGAGCCTCACAGGACTCCGTTTAGTACTTTAGCCTGTGATTGAGAACAGTCTTTTAAAATGGATGCACATAGGCTTAAACAACAGTGTCATCACTGGCTTGGGGAAGAGGCGTCATTATCTGTTTGGAACGTCTTACAGGTCATCCAAAAAGAGCAGTTGTTTGCCCCATGCCCTGCTGCGATCAGGGAATGGGTGCGTGAGAGGAAATCTGCGACCGTAGATCAAGCAGGATGTTTAAAGACCCTAATGTTTTTTCATTTTTCGGTCAATGAAGCTGTGCGAGGCTTTGTTTTTTCTTGATACTGCTGTGATTTGAGAGCTTCTTATTGCATTTTTTTTTTCCCTCCGTTCTGCCAGTTACAAATTGGGTTCATTTTATTTTAAAATTTTGATTTTATAGCCGCAGTGATACTAAATGTTTGGGGGGGTTTTTTCCTAATTTTTTTGTAATTTATTTTAAATGAGGTGGGAGGAGTGGGATACTAACATTTATATATAAAAAGAAAAAAATTAAACTTTTTACTGTATTTTGTAGTCTCCTTTAGGAAACTTGAAGCTGCGATCGCTTATGCTATGACATCACAGGATTGCAGTACATAGTACAAATTTGCAATCTCCTATGATGTCAGCCACAGACTGGTTTTCATAGGAACACAGTCATGTCAGGCACAGGCATCTTCAGCAGACCCCCGACTTATGGCAGCCCATCGGCACCCCGCGATAACTTTTGAAGGGAGCCAATGGGCACATAGAATGGTGCACTCCCAGGTCATACAGTGTAAATGTGATGCCCCTGGACTAGTCTGGGTACTGCATGCTCTTTCTCTCTAGTGCAGGGCTCAACCCACCCATGGGTCTGGGTTCCCAACTTGCGGCACTGCCTCCATCAGCATCCAAAATCCCAATCACATCTCGCTCTACACCCTGTCAGGCACACCAGTGGGCTGCTAAGCTGGAATAGGGCCGCCCACCTAGGGGTCAGGCAGGGAGGTGACAAGTTAGTTGAGTGGTAGCCCTCGAGCTGTGAGAAGCTCAGAGAAAGCTGGGAGTTGGAGCTTCCAGGGGGGAAGTAGATTGGGTTGCAGATGGTGGTCTGGCCCTGGAGGAGTCGGAGTCCCGGTCGCGGGATATTGGGACTGGGCGCCGGGCTTAGTCTAGGAGGATAGTCGTCAGCTGCAGTCCAATAGCTGGTCTGGGGGCGAAAGCATGTCGGGGTACTGGACCCTAGGTCGGGGAGAGGCTTCAAGCAACCCGGCAATTATCCTGCGGAGGACAGGGCATTTATGGACTGTCCCCACGAAGCTCAGAGATCGAGGGCACTAGTGTAACGAGGGGGATAGGGCTTTCCAAACAAAGCAGCCCACTGAAATCCCAAGCATGAGCTCCTGAGTGCAAGCTCCTTTACTACCCATAGTAGGGAGCGGAGCCCGGACAGCTTCAAGCTCACGGGCCACTTGGACAATTCTAAATTTCTGTGCATGGATGCAGGCTCCGGACCATCAGGCAGTACTGCAGGGAACGGGACCTGGACGAGTTCCCCAAGAGGGCTGCCGCACCCGGAGACTTGGTTTACTACGTTGTCAGCGTCTGCTTTCCTTCTGAGTGAGTACCTGATTAGCCCCTGCTACCAGTGAGTCTGCGCTGCAATCCTTCCCACCATCCAGAGCCCTGGGGCCTTCCCCTACCCGTGGAGGGTAACGTCATCTAGCTGCCCCACTGCATCACCCCGGGTACTGCCAACGGCAGCGGCAGTACTCCCTATTACCGCACACCGCGGGTGATGTCACAAACTATCTAATTCCCCTATAAATAATTCCCCATCACGTTTTAGAGAGACCCTGAGCCCCCGGGTCTGGAGACCCTCGAGCCACGAGTAGTGACATCCGGATCCGAGCGCTTCGACCGCTGCTGGGGCGGAACATAAATGATGCTGTCAAAATTTGATAGTGGCATTTAACAGGTTAACAGCAGCGGGCTGTGCTCAGCTCCACATACGGCTGTTAGATGCAGATGATGGCTGAAAAACACAGCCATCAGCTGCCGGAAGGAAAGCAGATTCAGTTTCTGAGCATGCGTCAAAGAAAAGGATCTGACATATGATGTAAATATATACGGATAGAACCCGTACTTGTAGTTCTACGGGGCTGTTCACATGTCTAGGTTGTTTTTTTTGTTTTTTTTGTTTTTTTGTTTTTTTTTTTTTTGTTTTGGTTTTTTTTTGCAGACCGGGTGGTATGCCGGAGACATGTCTGATTTTGATCCAATTTTCGGATCACCAATGTAAGTCTGTGGGTCTGAGAAAAAACGGACTGAGCTCAAATATCATCTGCGCGCTGTCCGTTTTTTAAGAACTATTTCATTGGAGAAGCTTCAGAAATCTCCATTTTTTTTTCATCCAAGAAAAACTGATGAAACTCTGACCAAACACTAATGGGTAATACTAGAATCCATTAACCCATGTCATACTCTAATTATTATACATATTCTCCTCATAATAAAAAATTACATTGCAGCAAATTGGAATAGTGACAATATACCAAATATAATAGAAATTAACAACAAGCTGATACTACATCACAAATTTGAAAGGAAACATGCTATATTTAATCATTCATTCGGCTCTTACCATAAAAGATGGGGAGTATGGTTAGACAATTTAATAGATACTAGATGATTATCGAATCCCAAATATACAGTCAGGGTCAGAAATATTTGGACAGTGACACAAGTTTTGTTATTTTGGCTGTTTACAAAAACATGTTCAGAAATACAATTATATATATAATATGGGCTGAAAGTGCACACTCCCAGCTGCAATATGAGAGTTTTCACATCCAAATCGGAGAAAGGGTTTAGGAATCATAGCTCTGTAATGCATAGCCTCCTCTTTTTAAAGGGACCAAAAGTAATTGGACAAGGGACTCTAAGGGCTGCAAGTAACTCTGAAGGCGTCTCCCTCGTTAACCTGTAATCAATGAAGTAGTTAAAAGGTCTGGGGTTGATTACAGGTGTGTGGTTTTGCATTTGGAAGCTGTTGCTGTGACCAGACAACATGCGGTCTAAGGAACTCTCAATTGAGGTGAAGCAGAACATCCTGAGGCTGAAAAAAAAGAAAAAATCCATCAGAGAGATAGCAGACATGCTTGGAGTAGCAAAATCAACAGTCTGGTACATTCTGAGAAAAAAGGAATTGACTGGTGAGCTTGGGAACTCAAAAAGGCCTGGGCGTCCACGGATGACAACAGTGGTGGATGATCGCCGCATACTTTCTTTGGTGAAGAAGAACCCGTTCACAACATCAACTGAAGTCCAGAACACTCTCAGTGAAGTAGGTGTATCTGTCTCTAAGTCAACAGTAAAGAGAAGACTCCATGAAAGTAAACACAAAGGGTTCACATCTAGATGTAAACCATTCATCAATTCCAAAAATAGACAGGCCAGAGTTAAATTTGCTGAAAAACACCTCATGAAGCCAGCTCAGTTCTGGAAAAGTATTCTATGGACAGATGAGACAAAGATCAACCTGTACCAGAATGATGGGAAGAAAAAAGTTTGGAGAAGAAAGGGAACGACACATGATCCAAGGCACACCACATCCTCTGTAAAACATGGTGGAGGCAACGTGATGGCATGGGCATGCATGGCTTTCAATGGCACTGGGTCACTTGTGTTTATTGATGACATAACAGCAGACAAGAGTAGCCGGATGAATTCTGAAGTGTACCGGGATATACTTTCAGCCCAGATTCAGCCAAATGCCGCAAAGTTGATCGGACGGCGCTTCATAGTACAGATGGACAATGACCCCAAGCATACAGCCAAAGCTACCCAGGAGTTCATGAGTGCAAAAAAGTGGAACATTCTGCAATGGCCAAGTCAATCACCAGATCTTAACCCAATTGAGCATGCATTTCACTTGCTCAAATCCAGACTTAAGACGGAAAGACCCACAAACAAGCAAGACCTGAAGGCTGCGGCTGTAAAGGCCTGGCAAAGCATTAAGAAGGAGGAAACCCAGCGTTTGGTGATGTCCATGGGTTCCAGACTTAAGGCAGTGATTGCCTCCAAAGGATTCGCAACAAAATATTGAAAATAAAAATATTTTGTTTGGGTTTGGTTTATTTGTCCAATTACTTTTGACCTCCTAAAATGTGGAGTGTTTGTAAAGAAATGTGTACAATTCCTACAATTTCTATCAGATATTTTTGTTCAAACCTTCAAATTAAACGTTACAATCTGCACTTGAATTCTGTTGTAGAGATTTCATTTCAAATCCAATGTGGTGGCATGCAGAGCCCAACTCGCCAAAATTGTGTCACTGTCCAAATATTTCTGGACCTAACTGTATAGGTTGACTTCTACTATTCTCTGACAACCTTATAAATTTTGTAGATTTTCTCGAAGACACTCTACTCCAAAGATACAAAAACCTCTGTTCCTCCCTACCCAACCCTCTCTTTCTCTATCTTTTCTCCTTTCCTTCACTCTTATAATTTTTTTTTATTTTTTATTTTTTTTTTCCCCTCCTTTACTTAAGGTTAATTCTCCCTTTTACTCCTTCCCACATTTTTTCCTTGATCTTTTCCCAGGTTTTCCCAGGTTTGCCCCAATAAAGTTCTTCTTCCCTAATTTATCCTCCCTAACCCTTTCCTCCTTACCCCCTATATATACACTAAATGGTTAATGTAAGTATACTTATTCGTAACGTAGTTAAACAAATTTATTAATGAAATTAATTCTGTTTTATTTGTTCAAACTTAAAATACAATAAAAATGATTGAAACTCAAACACTAATGGGTAAAACTGACTGTGACCACTTTGACCATAGACACTGATGAAACGCAGACCATTTTTGCGTATGGGAAAAATCATTGATGTCTGAATGTGTATGGGCCAATGGTGAGGGATTATAATAGCTTTACTCCCCTCCCGAGGTGGCGAGGCTTCATTAGAATGCCCTCTGTGTCCCCTGCTGGTTTCCTTGTATAAGCAATGTTATGTGACAGCTGCAACCAATCAGAGGCTACAAATGGGATACAGCCTCCACATTCCGTTCAAACAGGTAAGAAAACCCCTTTAAGGCGTTTTAAGTTAATAATTGGGGGAGCATACATTCCCAAAATCTAACTGGCTGGAGTGAAGAACAGCTAGAAATATCCTCTCTCTGGAGGACCCGGAACTCTGATACATTACATATGCTCATGCAGTGATCGCTGAAGCTGGGATCCAGCCCCTGCCTTAGCGGCGCACATCCAGCCTAAATGCACTGCGGTGCAGAGACCCATTGGGTCTCTGTACTGTGATACACACTGCCGGCCAAACAGAAGCCGGCAACTTTCATCCGTGTCCCAGTGCCATAGCACCGACGCCAAAAAAGCTGACAGCCACTGTGCACTGGCTACACAGAAGGAAGGCGCGCAACTTGGTAGCCGGGAAGGGTGAGTACAATGTTTGATATTTTTTTGCGTTTGACAGAACGGAGACATATTTACCAGGAAGGGGACATATATACCAGGAGTGGGACAGTAGATACCAGTAGGACACCAAGAATGGGACAGTATATACCAGGAGGGCTCCAGGAGGGAGACACTATAAACCAGGAGGGGGACAGTATATACCAGAACGGCCCCAGGAGGGGTCAGTAGATACCAGGAAAGGGACAGTATATACCAGGAGGGCCCAGGATGGGGACATATATACCAGGATGGGGGGCATACATATTAGGATGGGGGACATATATACCAGGAAGGAGCCCAGATGGGGTACATTACTACATAATGGGGGGACAACTTAAATGTCTATATAGGATTTAGAATCCTAAGTGTATAAATGCATATGTGATGCCCTGGACTAGCCAGGTAGTCACATACATACCAACATACACACCCCCACCCTAGACAGTTACAACAGTCAACCAAAAACCCTTGTTGCCTCCCTCCAGGGTCTGATGTTCACACCGGGTGGGACGGAGCCAGGCGGTTGGCCCCACCCACCGAGGAGTTCACAAGCCTGGAGGCGGGAAAAGCAGACAGTTAGAGTTTGGAGGTGAAAGCGAGAGGACAGTAACTGCAAGTGTCTGGGTCGGAGCCCAGGCACTGACAGCAAGGTTGGCAGACGGTGGTGGCCGTCTGCAGGAGGTAGTAGACCTCTGCAGAACCGTAGGACCGGGGTCGGGCGTTGGCCTGCCAGTACCGAACCGGGGAGCGGAGTGAAGCTAAGCACACAGGCAGGGCCATCGGACCCCGACCAGGCTTGGAGCCGCTGACAATAGTCAAATCCGAATGTGACAGGAACCCCAGGGGTTTCCCAACAACCAAGACCCGACAGAAGGCAACAGTCCACACCGAGAGGATATACAGCCACCACCACAGGCTAGAGATCCAAGGGCCAGCGCCTGCGGGCAAAATGGGCTCCTACGGCACCTATACGCCGGGGAGCGGACTACCGGTGGGCAACCACAGGAGTCAGAACATTCTAAAAGGTGCAGGAAAAGACAACCACCATCAGCCGTCAGGGGAGAGCACAACAACACTGCAGCCGGCTGTGGGACTCGTCCATCCGGCCGTTTGGTTTACCAGAGACTCTGTCATTGATTGTCTGAGTGAGTACACCAGTGCCGTCCGGCACCGCGCCGCGCTGTCCCTGCAACCCTGCACCCCAGCCATCCAGCCTCCCCGTTACACCACCGGGCCCCAGGATCACCAACCCCTACCCACGGAGGGGACAACATCCTAGCTGCTCCCTACCATCTCTCCCGGGATCCCCGTCACCAGCAGCGGTGGTGCCATCATCACCAGGTCCTGTGGGTGGCATCACGAACTCTCTCCCTTAACAAACCATCCCTTTTCACTCACGGGTGAGGAGCACTGCTCGAGTCCCCGGGTCCGGCCCACCGCTCGAGCCACCGAGCAGCAGAAGCCCCGGACCCGAGCGTGGCGAGCGTGTCCCCTCCGCCCGCGACAACTTGGCGTCACGAACAGGATAGAACCGATCTACCTACCAGTAGAAGTGCGCTTTGCAGTCCCCGCCGGTGGCGTCCGGCCGAAAAATTTGAAACGCCGCCATCTTTGGCGCGAAGATTTCCCGCTCGAGCGTCTTCCCCGAGCAGGGAAGGTGCGAAAAGCGAAGCCCCGCCCCCAAAGAGGAAGTGCTAGAAATAACCAAGGGGGGGCGGGTGAAGGCCTGCCTGATGTAACCGAGGGCATAAGAAGCGGGGACGCCAGGACTCCATACCAGTATTGTTCCTGGAAACAGCAAGCAGCATGTCCACCCCGTCTACACAACCTGAGGGCTTAGAGCCGGCGCCCAGAACAGCGGGGTGGATAAGGGCCTGAACGGCGGAGATCTGTCAGCGCCACCGGAACCAGATACGCCGCCTGATGGAGCAGTGGACCGTGGAGGTGGAGGAGTTAGCTGCGGTCGCCCGGGCGTACGGGGTGGAGGCCATGATGGAGGAGCTGGTGAGTGACACACGCCCCTATGTCCCTGTGGGGCCGGCCGTTGCGGCTGAGGGACCCGGTTTACCCTTGACCCCCATACTGCCTCCTCCTCCAATGCCCGCGTGCCCCGCCACTGCTGGTCCGTCTGGCTTGCGGCCCCCGGCGGCAACAGCAGAACCTGAAGTGCCGATGCAGGAAGACCCGGAGGTCGAGGTGGCTGAAAGAGTGGCGGGCCCAGAGACTGCGGCAGCTGGCGGCAACCCGCCTGGCACGGACACGGATGATAGTGATTCCGGGCTCGACACAGAACCGGTCTCCAGCTCAGAGGATGCAGATGAAAGCCTTCTCAATGGTAGCGCCCCGGTAGCCATGTATGTCCCGCGGAGCAGTGGGAATGGATATCGGATGGCTCTCTCCCACCACGCCTGCTGTGTATTGGAGATGATTGAGGCGGGGGTCGGGTCTGCATTGGAGGGGGAGCTGGAGTAATCGTCCGAAATAGGGAAAGTTGTCCCCGTTGGGACCCTCAGCACCCTGTTTTCCGTTGAATGAACGTAAATCAATCCGAAGTCTCACCTGATCAGCAACCAGTTGATTATCCCGGCCATTGCCGGCAAGTTGTCCCCAGAGGGACTCTATGTGTTTTACCACCCACATGAGAAACTGCTCATGAACATGGCTGAGAACTGGCAGGTCACCCACGAACTTGTGGGTTTGTAAATAATTTGTGGGCCGGTTTCCGTTCCGTGCCGCCTCCGGAGAGGCAGATTGGAGGAAGGGCCCGCAGCAGAGCATGCTGGGGCCCGGCCACCACCAGGACCGGTGGCCATCCTCCGGGAATCAGGGGTCCCCCCTGGATGCGGGGTCCCCTGAAGTGACAGCCGGGTGTGAGACACCGTACCCATTCCCGCTCGGGTAACCTGGACCAGGACTGGGGAAGAGGGGTGCTGCCCGTTTCTTAGGGGCAGCATCAAGGGCTTTGTTGCTTGGGTGGGAGAGAGGATGACCATAAACCCGTCCGTTTTAATAAAAATGTTTACCGTTTGCAACGTTAAAGTACCGTGCCTCCCGTAAGGGAAGAACTAAAATATACTTATGCTGAATGTTTATATGTTAATTTATCTTTTGCAGAAACAAAAATAAAACCGGTGATAGACGGGCAGCCCGCGGACGGTCTGCATTTTACCAAGTGGGAGTGTGACGCCCTGGACTAGCCAGCTAGTCACATACATACCAACATACACACCCCCCACCCTAGACAGTTACAACAGTCAACCAAAAACCCTTGTTGCCTCCCTCCAGGGTCTGATGTCCACACCAGGTGGGGCGGAGCCAGGCGGTTGGCCCCACCCACCGAGGAGTTCACAGGCCTGGAGGCGGGAAAAGCAGACAGTTGGAGTTTGGAGGTGAAAGCGAGAGGACAGTAACTGCAAGTGTCTGGGTCGGAGCCCAGGCACTGACAGCAAGGTTGGCAGACGGTGGTGGCCGTCTGCAGGAGGTAGTGGACCGTAGGCAGAACCGTAGGACCGGGGTCGGGCGGTGGCCCGCCGGTACCGAACCGGGGAGCGGAGTGAAGCTAAGCACACAGGCAGGGCCATCGGACCCCGACCAGGCTTGGAGCCGCCGACAATAGTCAAATCCCAGTGTGACAGGAACCCCAGGGGTTTCCCAACAACCAAGACCCGACAGAAGGCAACAGTCCACACCGAGAGGATATACAGCCACCGCCACAGGCTAGAGATCCAAGGGCCAGCGCCTGCGGGCAAAACGGGCTCCTACGGCATCTATACGCCGGGGAGCGGACTACCGGTGGGCAACCACAGGAGTCAGAATATTCTAAAAGGTGCAGGGAAAGACAGCCACTATCAGCCGTCAGGGGAGAGCACAACAACACTGCAGCCGGCTGTGGGACCCGTCCATCCGGCCGTTTGGTTTACCAGAGACTCTGTCATTGATTGTCTGAGTGAGTACACCAGTGCCGTCTGGCACCGCGCCGCGCTGTCCCTGCAACCCTGCACCCCAGCCATCCAGCCTCCCCGTTACACCACCCGGGATCACCAACCCCTACCCACGGAGGGGACAACATCCTAGCTGCTCCCTACCATGTCTCCCGGGATCCCCATCACCAGCAGCGGTGGTGCCATCATCACCACGTCCCGTGGGTGGTGTCACGAACTCTCTCCCTAAACAAACCATCCCTTTTCACTCACGGGTGAGGAGCGCTGCTCGAGTCCCCAGGTCCAGCCCACCGCTCGAACCACCGAGCAGCAGCAGCAGAAGCCCTGGACCCGAGCGTTGCGAGCGCGTCCCCTCCACCCGCGACACATATACATACATCTGACCAACATGGGGGGTGGGGGTGAGGTACAGGTTCAAATTTTGCATCGGTGCCCATGGGACTTTAGTTACACCATTGGGCTCATAGTTGATTTTAATGGGCACTGTGCAGTTCTTCATTTCACCTGTGGAGGCACTGCAGGGAGAGGAAACACTTGCTACTTCGCTGATTACAGATGATCATTGACAAAGAAAGGAGCCTCATAAAACAAACAAATCTTATTGAAATATTTTAATGGAAGCGTTTGGTTTTATGAAAATATACAGCCATGGTGGACCCCAAAGTAGATTTCTGGAAGATCCTTAAATTAGAAATATCCATTCACAGACTTTTTGTTTAATTTAATTCCTGATATATATGAACATTAAGGTTTCTCTTGTTTTTTTGCCATCATCACTGGGTTTTCATTCAACCCTACCGACCCTCACTCGCGTCATTCCCATCAGACCGCACCCTGCATGGTATGTTAGCGCAGCGGAATGTGCAAAATTGTAGAAAATGCTTTCATGACTGTGGTTTGTAAACAAATAGGAAACAATTAACTTCAGACATTTTCCTAAACACTTATAATCTTGAGATAAGACTTGCTTTAATTAAAGGCTTCAGAAACACATATGTGAATAGTTTCCACCATTTAACATCCTCCATAGATAACACGAGAAGACAAATATTTCCAGACATTGTTGCGCGGTGGTTACAGTTTCTTATAGTTATTCTCTCTGTCCAGTAATGGATTTTTTAGCTTTGCGTTTACTATGACGTCTTTGTTCAAGCAGTCGTCCGTTTTTCATGCATCCCCGCTCTGTTACCTCTTGGTCCTCTGTGTGGCTGCACAGGTTGCACCGATGGTTCCTCTGTCCCTGCTCCAAATATTAACAAAATGAGAAAGACAGCGCGCTTAGCCAAATATTTTTCCCTTATGTACAGTGTGGCGCCCTGGACTACCCAGGTCGTCACAGGTAACACAGACACACCCCCACCACCCCCCAGGCAGTTACATTAGCCAAACACAAAGCCTTGTTGCCTCCCTCCAGGGTCTGATGTCCACACCAGGTGGGGCGGAGCCAGGCGGTTGGCCCCACCCACCGATGAGTTCACAGGCCTGGAGGCGGGAAAAGGAGGGAGTTCAGTTCAGGAGGTTGAAGTGAGAGGAGTAAAGTGGAGAGTGTCTGGGTTAGTGGCCCAGGCACTGACAGCAAGGTTGGCAGACGGTGGTGGCCGTCTGCAGGAGTGGTGGATCAACGCGGAACCGTAGGACCGGGGTCGGGCGGTGACCCGCCGGTACCGACCAGGGAGCGAAGTGAAGCTAGCACACACAGGCAGGGCCATCGGACCCCGACCAGGCTTGGAGCCGCCGTCAACAGTCAAATCCGAGTGTGACAGGAACCCCAGGGGTTTCCTAACAACCAAAGACCCGTAAGAAGGCAACCGTCCACACCGTGAGGGTATACAGCCACCGCCAACGGCTAGAGACCCAAGGGCCAGCGTCTGCGGGCAAAACGGGCTCCTCCGGCATCCATACACCGGGGAGCGGACTACCGTTGGGGACCCATCGTAGTCAAGATCATACACAAAGATGCAGGGAAAGACAGCCGCCATCACCTGTCCGGGGAGGGACACAGCAGCCAGCTGCGGGACCCGTCCATCCAGCCATTTGGTTTACCGGAGACTTTGTGCCTCTTTTGCTGAGTAAGTACACCCGTGCCATCCGGCACCGCGCCACGCTGTCCCTGCAACCCTGCACCTCACCGACCCTGCCTCCCCGTCACACCACCGGGCCCCGGGACCACCAACCCCTACCCACGGAGGGGGAAAACAACATCCCAGCTGCTCCCTAACATCGCTCCCGGGATCCCCGTCACTAGCAGCGGTGGTGCCCATCTTCACCACAACCCGTGGGTGGCGTCATGGACTAAATCCCCAAACAAACCAACCCCCTTTTCACTCATGGGCGAGGAGCGCCGCTCGAGTCCCCAGATCCAGCCCACCGCTCGAGCCACCGAGCAGCAGCAGCAGCGCCGGACCCGAGCGCTGCCGAGCGCAGCGCCCCGACGCCCGCGACATACAGCACTATACATAATATAAGCAATATACATTATAGAGCACTGGTGGGAGATTAATTTTCCAGAGGGTCCGCGTGAGAGACTGGGACTGGGATTACTGGGATGGAGGGCTGAACCAATAGGCTGAAATTAATTCTGCTCAATATTAATATCAAAATATGAGCCCCCACATAGCCCCTATATACAATATGAGCTCCCACACAGCCTCCTATATAGAGTATGAGCCCCCACATAGCCTCCTATATACAGCATCAGCCCCCACATAGCTCCCTCTATACAGTGTAAGCCTCACATTGCCCCTGTAGACAGCATAAGCCCCAACATAGCCCTTATATAATTTAAGCCCTTACATAGCCCTTATATAAAGTATGAAATCCCACATAGCTCCCTATATAGTGTGAGCCCCAACAAAGCTCCTCTATATACTGCATTAGCCCCCACATAGCCCCTATATACAATATGAGCCTCCAAATTGCCTCCTATATACAGGATGAGCCCCCACATAGCCAATATATAAAGAATGAGCCTCTACATAGCTTCCTATATACAGTATGAGCCCCACATAGCACCTATATACAGTGTGAGCACCCATATAGCCTCCTATATACAGTTTTAGCTCTCACATAGCCCCTATATAAAGAATAAGCATCCACATAGCCCCCTTATATACAGTATGAGCCTCCACATATCTCCTATATACAGTATAAGCCTACATATAGCCTCCTATATACAGAATGAGCCCCCATATATCTCCTATATACAGTATGAGCTTCCATATAGCCTCCTATATACAGTAAAAGCCCCCACATAGCTCTTATATACAGTATGAGCCCCCACATAGCCCCTATATACAGTAGGAGCCCCCACATATCCCTTATATACGGTATATAACACAGGCTCCACCATTAACAATAGGGGATGTCACATCCGACCTCCTCCTCCTTCATTACAATGATAACACCTCTACTGTATAAACAGTAGATAACACAGGATAGACCATTCACAAAAGGTTATGTCACAGCTCACCTCCTTCTCCTGTGCAATGCTTGATAACTCCTCTATATCCAGTAGATAACACAGGATCCATCATTCACAATAGGTGATGTCACAGCTCACCTCCTCCTCCTCCTGTACAATGACTGACAACACTTCTATATACAGGAGATAATGCAGTATCCACCATTTGCAATAGACGATGTCACAGCTCACCTCCTCCCCTTTGCAGTGACCTTTGCTCAGATCAGAACCTGCTCAGATAACACTTCTATGCAAAGAAATAGGGTGTGAGTCAGTCTGTTGCTTCTAATGTCCATGCAAAGAGCAGAAATTAGCAGTCTAATATTATGCCCAATGGCCAGTGTGAGTATGGCAAGATTAGTTTCTTTAACCTGATATATCTAATATATAAAGCTGAATGTGTGTGTGTATGTACGGGATTGGCATCTGCACCGTCACAGCTACAGCCACAAAATTTTGCACACTCACACGTCTGAACCCCGAGAGCGTCATAGGCTATGTTTTGAGGGGAAATTGTAACCCCGCGCTTTACAGTTATTTGTCAAAAAACCTGCCTCCATTAAAGCGAATGGAGCTGGGACCCACAGTGCAGCCAGAACTTCAGAAGAATGCGCAGCCATGCCCTTATATGGTATGTTGGCATGTCACAATGCAGCCAGGGAAAGAGGCAGACACAGACAGGGAAAGAGGCAGACACAGACAGTGTAAGAAACAGACATAGACAGGGTAAGAGACAGACACAAAGAGACAGACAAAGAGACAGACTGACAGGGAAAGAGACAGACACAGACAAAGAGACAGAGACAAACACAGGGAAACAGACAGACAGGGAAAGAAAGGGAAAGAGACAGAAAGGGTAAGAGACAGACAAAGACAGGTAAAGAGACAGACAAAGAGACAGACACAGGGAAAGAGGCAGAGGGAAAGAGACAGACAGGGAAAAAGAGGGAAAGAGACAGATAGATAGACAGACAGGGAAAGAGATTGAGACAGTCAGAGACAGACAGGGAAAGAGACAGACAGACAAAGAGATAGAGAGACGGAGAGATATATACAGAGGGGGAGACAGACAGAGAATGGGAGAGAAACAGAGAGACAGTTACTATCCCGGGCGTTAATACATTCTATTTATATATTCTATCCCGGGAATGTTAATACATTCTATTTTGTTAACAACAGTTATTAACCCGGGCGAAGCCGGGTAGTACAGCTAATATATATATATATATATATATATATATATATATATATATATATATATATGTGTGTATTATACACATTCACTGATGACTCCACATTCTGCCTATATTGCATAGCACCAAAATATATCCACTGAAATGATCAAAATAAAATATATATCACATAATAAAAAAAACATACAGACAAGTTCCAGGAATGTAAAAATAAAAATCAAATCAATGGAAGGGTAAAAGAATTGAAAGCAATGTCCTGGCTCGGGTTATTGGCCCAATATAGTTAAAAACCATTTTCAAAGCCTTTTCCCTGACAACAATATTCTATTTTTGCTGAGGACTGGTTGTGAAGTGGCAGACGGTGGGATCAGGCTCCTGCCTACACACAGAACGCTCCGGATAGATAGTAATATCTTATGTGTCATGTGCACGAGTATATTGTAATTATCATAACATCTTTTGCTTTATGTGCATATAAGAGTGCATTAGATGAACACTCTCCCACCTGTAACTCTCCAGCTTCCGCAGAATTACAGCTCCAGTGTCTTGGCGTGCTTAAAGGTGCAGATTTGTAAAAACTGGAGAGCCAGGTGCGAGATCAATGGAAATTCATTCAAATGCAATATACAATCGGATCCTCAACTTTGCAATTACAAGGGAAGATGGTAAAGTGCTAGGGCAAGTATTAGGGTTAATGTAGGGCATAGGGTTAGATATAAGGATATGGCTAGGACTGGGGTCAAGGGTTGTGCCAAGATTGGGTTAATGGTAGGGCTAGTAATAGAGTTAATGATAAGGCATAGCGTTAGCAGTAAGGATAGCATTAATATTAGGGTTAAGGGTATAGAATAGGGTAGGGGTAGGATTGGGGTTAAGGGTAGCGCTAGGGTTCAACATAGGGTTAAGGATAAGGCTAAGATTAGGGTATAGAGTTGTCCCAGGATTAGAGTTAAGGGTATGACTAGGATTAAAGGTAGAGTTATGGGTAGGGTTAAGGATAGGGCTAAGAGTAGAGTATAGGGTTGGGCTAGGATTGGGGTTAAGGGTGTGACTAGGATTAAAGGTAGGTCTAGAGTTATGGATAGGGTTAAGGATAGGGCTATGATTAGGATATAGGGTTATCCCAGGATTGGGCTTAAGGGTATGACTAGGACTAAAGGTAGAGTTATGGGTAGGGTTAAGGATAGGGCTAGAAGTAGAGTATAGGGTTGGGCTAGGATTGGGGTTAAGAGTATGACTAGAGTTAATGCTAAAGTTAGGGTCATGGGTAGGGTTAACCACAGGGCTAAGATAAGGTTTTTGTGTTGTCCTAGGATTGGGATTATGGGTATGACTAGGATTAAGGGTAGGGTTAGGTTTATGGGTATTGTTAACTAAAGGGCTAAGATTTGGGTATAGGGTTGGGCTAAGATTATGGTTATGGATATGAATACGATTAAGGGTAGAGTTAGGGATATTATGGTAGTTTTAAGGTATGAGTTAGGGTTAAGCTTAGGTTAAGGGTAATAATTACATAAAACATATACAAATAATAAACTCAAACAAATCACTAGAAAGACTAAACTCCTTTTTTTGAAACTCTTTCCAACATCTGCAAAAATCTACGCAGACAGAATTCGGGAGACGTTGCATGGAGGCTTTACACAGCAAACACTTGTCAGTAACTGCTGTATTATTTATTTTTCAAAAGTGGGTGATGGGGGGACAATTTGGTCTTCTGTCTTTTGGCAGGAGAGTTTAAAAATATCACCAACTGTCATGGCAGCGTCAGGATCTGTGGAGACTACAGATTCTGGCACTCTGCCTGCTAACTTTTCTGATGCCTGTGATCAGCTCAGGCAGACTCGGGCGTCGACCCACAGACTTGTAGTTCATAGGCAGGCTAGCAAGAGTTAATCTTTGCTGGACTGCTTGTTGGTCTCCATTGATTACATGCTGTGGTAGAGGCAGTCACATTCCATTCCCTCCCATATATGCTGGCTGGACGCTTCCTCTAATGCCAGCTATAGCTTCTCTATACTGGTCTGGTCAGGTGTTATGTTTCAGACTTACTAGCAGCAGTAGTATTATGTTGCTGTAAGCGGCTGTGGTGTTTACCCTTATTGTCCTTTGTTGCTGCCTTACTTCTGTTGCTTTTCTCCTTAGTGTCTTACTGTTTGTTCCTGTGAGTTTGCAGTGTGTCTGAGTTTTGGTTTTTCCCCATCTGTCTTAGGCCCCCTTCACGCATCCGTGCAAATAACAAACATTTTGCATGGTTTGTGGTGTAGGTATATATGTCCATCCGTGTGTGTTTGTTACATGTGCTCTTCATGTGCTAGCTGTCTCACACTTGCTTCTGGGTCCGCAATCAGTGCAGTAAATATTCATGAGCATAATGAGCGGGCCCGGAAGCAACAGCAGTGTCGGAGATAGGAAAGTATAAAAATACATTTATTTCTCAGTGATATGTTTCTTCTGGTACATGTCTCACTGATGCCTCATGGATTACATCAGTGTGCGGTCCATGAGACATCCATGCTGCCGGCAGAAAACAGACATGTCGCAGTGTGGGGCCTCACAGACATGCGTGTGCTCCACACGAACACATGGTTTGTGTCAAAACACTGATGTGTACGCAAGCCCAATGATTTTAATGGGTCTACATGTGTCTGTGTCTCCAGTACGCGTGAAAATGGATGTGACGCATACTGGAGACACGGATGTGTGAAGGACGCCTTAATCTGTGTTGCCATCACACTCGTGCCCCTTACTTCCCTGGGCAGGAGATCAGTTTAGTTCTGGTCAGGAGAATAGTAAGGCACAGGACTCCGGCATCTCCCCCATCAGGGGTAAGCTGGAGGTTAGGGATAGCCTAAGGTCCCCTAGTGTGAGGGACATTATTGGAGCCCCCTGTCCCTCGCTATCGGACAGTCACGTCATAACACAACTTCTTTCTATGTACACCCCTATCTTAAGGCATTTGGATAAAATGTCTGCTGGGTAAAACCTCCAAGCAACGTCTTCCAAATTCAGTCATACAAATATTATAGATGTTGGAAATTAGTTTCAAAAAGAAGAGGTCAGTCTGAAACATCAGAAAATTTGGCTAGCTAATACGTAGAGGTTCTACGTCAACTCTTGATTTCTCACTTGGGCAAGAAAGAATTAATAAAATGTTGGATTTGAAAATCCCTCCTAGCACAAGCTCAAAGACTTAAATAGTTTGTCCCATGATATCATCCATTGTCAACTTTGATGAATAGTCAGCTTTTTTTGACCCGATGGCGTAGGGTCTCCACCATGGTGATGCTACACAACAGCATTACTGGTGGTTCCATAGAGTAGTGGCTACTTTCTAGTAATCGTGGGGACGTGATCCACCACCTGATAACCCCAAATGATGACATCTACACATTTCTATGCATTGCCAATGTTATTAATCATCAACCTTAAAAGAGAACTGTAGCTCACCACACCTTAACAGAAGATTACAAAACCTTGTACTTTCCTGCCATATCTGGAGCGGCACAAGCTGGAAGCAGATGTTCAGATCCAGATAATATATGAAGTTGGCACCACGACGTAACCATAATGATAAGTCATGGGTGTGGATATTTTGGCACTGCAGCCTAGATTTAATAGTGAACTTGTCTAATATTGTACTGGAAAAAAATGCAAAAGGCTCTAAGTTCCAAGGAAGACTTTTGTTTCTTCTCATATCTTATGACTGTATAACTCATTAAAATATTATTGAGTTGCTTTTGAGTCAATGGCTCTGAAATACGACTTTAGAGAAATAGTATTGAACAAATAAAAACAGGATGAAAGAGAAAAGGAGTGTTTTAATCATAGAATTTTTTACAATTATTTTCCAAAAAAGTGTAGGTAATATTGCCAGGGTACATGGTCAAATTAAAACCCATTACCCCAGTGTTGGACAGTATTTCCCATACAGATACTCATATACATGAAGGTGGTAGCAAAGAAGATGCTAAAAAAAAAAAAAGTGAAAATGGATCTACCAAGTGATCGGAATTAAGTGGCTGCAGGGAAAACTTAACGTCATTTCTCCCTGTAGCTGCACTTCCGATTGACCTGCTGAACATGTTAAATAGTATTTAAATGAAACACTAGTTGTAAGTAAATACCCTTTTTTTTTCTGCTGAGAAGTTCCTGCAGGTTTTTCCCTCGGCTCCCTATAAAGACACATCTGCAGGTTTTTCTCACAATCTAACATGAAATCAGAATAAACTTTTCCCATTTTAGGTCAATTAGGAACCAAAATTATTTATATTTACCAAATCCCAGAATAATGAGAGAGAATGTTTTAAGGGATTTTTATTACTTTCTACAAAGTCAAAATTTTCCCTCCATTTCATTAGTATTTGGTAGCATTGCCCTAAGGCCCATTTCACACGTCAGTGAAAAACACAGACGTTTTTCACTGGCGTGTAAAACACGCACATGTCCCTGCATGTGCCGTGAATCTCGGCACACGTGGGTTGTCTAAGTGCAATCCGGGCTCCGTTCTCCGTGGCCCGTGATTGCACTTTGAAATTAACTCACCTGTGCGCGCTCCCGCTCTCCATGGTGCTGAATCCTCCCGCGATGCAGCATCCGGCCGGCGCTGACCCCCGCAGCAGCTGCTTCCGGGTCGGCTGTGTCGCGCATAATGAATATGCGCGACAGTAATCAGCCGGCTTAGAAGCAGCCAGCAGAACGGGCTGCAGAGGACATCGCTGGACGCCGGGTGAGTAAAAATGTTTATTATTTTAAATACACGTTTTTTTCTGGCACGTGTTTCACGGACCACACCACTGCGTGGTCCGTGGAACCTCAGTGATGCCAGAAAAAAATGGACATGTCTCCGTGCAGCAATCACGCACACGCGGGTACGCTGCACGGAGACATGTGCAGTGAAAAATCACTGACGTGTGAGCAGACCCATTCATTATAATGGCTCTGCGTATGTCAGTGATTCTGGTACGTTTAAAAAAAAGCACAAACGTCCCAGAATCACTGACGTGTGAAAGGGGCCTTACACTGTGTGACTTTGGGGAAACATTATGGATCTCCTTCCACAAGCTTCTCACAATAGTTGGCGGAATTTGGGCCCATTCTTCCTGACAGAACTGGTGTAACTGAGCCATGTATGGAGGTCGCCTTGCTTGCATCGGTCAGCTTTGCCTATACATTTTCAGTAGGATTGAGATCAGGGCTTTGTGATGGCCACTCCAAAACATTTGACTATTTTATCCTTAAGCCACTTTGTAACCAGTTTGGCAGTATGCTTCAGGTCTTGTCCATTGGGAAAAACCCATTTCCGCCTAAGCTTTAAGTTCCTGGCTGATGTCTTGAGATGTTGTTTCAGTATTGCCACATACTGCAGCAAAATAACCCCACAACATGATGCTGCCACCCCTGTGTTTCACAGTTGGGATGATGTTCTTAAGTTTTCAAAGCTTCTTCTTTTTTCCTCCAAATGTATTGATGGTTATTATGGACAAACAGTTCAATTTCAGTTTCGTCAGACCACAGGATGTCTCTAAAAATTACGGTCTTTGTTCCTGTGTGCATTTGCAAACATTAATCTGGATTTTTTATGTTTCTTTTGGAGTAATGGCTTCTTCCTGGCAGAGCAGCCTTTCAGCCCATGTTGATACAGGACTCGTTTGACTGTGGCTAATGACAGAATCTTACCAGCTTCCACCAGCATCTTCACAAGGTCTTTTGCTTTTGTTCTTGGGTTCATATGCACACGTCTATCCAAAGCACGTTCATCTCTAGTACACAGAACCCATGACCTTCCTGAGCGTTATGATGGCTGGACATTCCCATCTTGTTTGTCCTTGTGTATAATTGTTTGTACAGATGAATGAGGCACCTTCAGATATCTGGAAATTGCACTCAAGGATGAACCAAACTTGTGCAAGTCCACAATTCTCTTCCTGAGATCTTGGCTGATTTCTTTTGACTTTCCCATGATGCTACACAAAGAAGCCGTGTGTTTCAGGTGTGCATTAAAATACATCCACAGGTGTGTCTCTAATTAACTCACATGTTGCCAATAAGCCTATTAAAAGCTTCCAAATACATGACATCATCATATGGGCTGTCCCATATTTTTTTAAAGACATAGTACTCTTGGTGTATGGAAACTTTTGACGTTGCAGAAAGTAATAAAAATGCCTTAAAACATTCTCCCTCTCTCTCATTATTCTGGCATTTGGCAAATATAAATAATTTTGGTTCCTAATTGACCTAAAACAGGAAAGGTTTATTCTGATTTCATGTCAGAGAGTGAGAAAAGCCTATCAATGTTTATTAATGTACAAAAAAGACAAAGACACACAAAGAAAAAATGGCCAGTATAAAACACCATTTAAAAACACCAATGGAGGTTCTTGGGGGCTTATCTACATGGGGGGTCCCCTCCATTGGGACCTGCGTTATTTGCACTTAGCACTTTATAATTATTCATTTGCTATCAATTGTCATACCTGCATTGTGCTGGCTAAAACATTAACTAAGATGTGATACCTATATTATTTGCCGTACTCTGCAGACAATATCTGTTTGATCCTATACTAAGTTATGTCTATTCTGTATACCCATGCAGTACTTTCCTTGTCCCATCTTGGGGTTATATTCCCCCCATTGGTGTTTTTAAATGGTGTTTTATACTGGCCATTTTTTCTTTGTGTGTCTTTGTCTATTTTGTATATTAATAAACATTAATATATTTTTTGCACTACTTATTACTCTGGATTCTCCTGCTTTTTTCATATGTCTTGGATTATGTGCTAGACACGGGTAGTTTCCCATTATGGGCACCCGTGACCTTCAATATAAGAAGTTATGGTTATGAGTTATATTTGTCTCAGTGAGAAAAACCTGCAGATGTGTCTTTATAGAGAGCGAAGGGAAAAACCTGCAGATGTGTCTGTATAGAGAGTGGAGGGGAAAACCTGCAGATGTGTCTGTATAAAGAGTGGAGGGGAAAACCTGAAGATATGTCTTTATAGAGAGCAGAGGGAAAAACCTGCAGATGTGTCTGTATAGAGAGTGGAGGGGAAAACCTGCAGATGTGTCTGTATAAAGAGTGGAGGGGAAAACCTGAAGATATGTCTTTATAGAGAGCAGAGGGAAAAACCTGCAGATGTGTCTGTATAGAGAGTGGAGGGGAAAACCTGCAGATGTGTCTGTATAAAGAGTGGAGGGGAAAACCTGAAGATATGTCTTTATAGAGAGCGGAGGAGATACCTGCAGATGTGTCTTTTTAGATAGTGCATGTAAATTTCTGGTTTCAACTGTATATATTCAGTCTTTCTGAGCTTCTTTTACCAGATTCAAGCTTTTGCTTGGAAGCCGCTCACTGGTTTATATACACAGGTTGCTGGTGGCACAGACTTACGGTATGTACTTTGTGACCAAGCCGCCTGTTACCCGCTCATGCACCAAGGGTTGGACGCATCTGTCACGGGATGGACTAGAACAGCCAAAGGGCTGGATATGGACTGCAAGTTGCAATTTGCTCAGCCCTGCCAAAGACGGTTATTTGAGGGGAGGGGGTTACCCCGTAGCCATGTCATGGCCTTTGTGTCAGTCAGATATATTAGAAAGTAGGCTCTGATTGGCAAGGTGTCAATATAAAGCTGACAGATCTAATATGTAATCTAGTCAGATATCTGGTATGAGAATAAAGGATTGGGCATGTTCAGATCCAACATGTCCAATCCTTCTTTCCACTGTTGCAGGAATGTTAGGATACCATCATACATTAGGTGGTCGGCCAGCATTCATCTAATACCCATGGCCATCATTGTTGTATTGCTGCAATATTCTGCTTAATCTCATGTTGTGTCTCCACTTCTCTGTGTTCTTCAAAGAATCCATTGCGATCAGATTGACTGAATAATGAAAATTTCCCCGGCTCATTCTCATTATCAAGATTCGCTCATTCGTAAATTGGCGCCGAGTGGGTCAATTATGTACATAGTTAAAAGTTGTTAATTAAGACCCCATCACAGTCTCATGCTTGTCAGAGATCCAGGACTGTAGAAGAACGATAAAACCATCTGGACCGGTATCTGCGGTGGAGGAACCATCTGACACATAGATATTGGAGAACACAGATCATTGAGCATAAAGCGTAAAAAGTAGGTAACTTCTGCTGCTGTGATTGGTCAGTGGAAACACCGGTGCCTAGGATTAACCCTAGAATGCATACCTGGGGTCTCGCAGGCCTGCTAGGTTACATGTTTTCTATTTTCTGCAAGATTAATTTAGTTAGAATTTTGAAACTCTAGGTATTCCTCAGGTATATAGTTATTAGTAATATCTAGTTCATATATTTTATGTTATAGGCATTTCGGTAAAACAACTCTTTTTTGGGACTACCCCATATTCACATACCTGGGGCCTTTTAGGCCTGTACTTGATTTACATGTGATCCTCAGTCTTTTTGTCTGTACTGTTGCTGGGGAAGACTTTGTCTTTATCTTGTCTTACTTTGTCTTTGAACTTTTGATGCCTACCATGATGGAGCGAAGCAACACGAAATGTTTCCCAAGGCAAATTACGGAAGCTATGATCCGATGTGGTATACATTGTCAGGAACATCCAGAGCCAAGAGGAAAAAAAAGGAAGCGCTGTTATATTTGTCTAGCAAAGAAGGAAAGGAAATCTGAGCGTGTTTCTGTACTACTTGTGGACAAAATGTCTTCAAGGTACATTCCTCCGAAAAAATAATATGTGAAAATTGTTGGGGTATTCAGTAATGTTGAAAAGGAAAGTTTTTGAAAAGAAATATTACTGCACCATGTTTACTACAACTTTTATATAAAAAAAATTTAGACAAAAAATTGTTTTTTATACAGTGCCTACAAGTAGTATTCAACCCCTTGCAGATTTAGCAGGTTTGATAAGATGCAAATAAGTTAGAGCCTGCAAACTCAAACAAGAGCAGGATTTATTAACAGATGCATAAATCTTACAAACCAACAAGTTATGTTGCTCACTTAAATTTTAATAAATTTTCAACATAAAAGTGTGGGTCAATTATTATTCAACCCCTAGGTTTAATATTTTGTGGAATAACCCTTGTTTGCAATTACAGCTAATAATCGTCTTTTATAAGACCTGATCAGGCCGGCACAGGTCTCTGGAGTTATCTTGGCCCACTCCTCCATGCAGATCTTCTGCAAGTTATCTAGGTTCTTTGGGTGTCTCATGTGGACTTTAATCTTGAGCTCCTTCCACAAGTTTTCAATTGGGTTAAGGTCAGGAGACTGACTAGGCCACTGCAACACCTTGATTTTTTCCCTCTTGAACCACGCCTTGGTTTTCTTGGCTGTGTGCTTTGGGTCATTGTCTTGTTGGAAGATGAAATGACGACCCATCTTAAGATCCTTGATGGAGGAGCGGAGGTTCTTGGCCAAAATCTCCAGGTAGGCCGTGCTGTCCATCTTCCCATGGATGCGGACCAGATGGCCAGGCCCCTTGGCTGAGAAACAGCCCCACAGCATGATGCTGCCACCACCATGCTTGACTGTAGGGATGGTATTCTTGGGGTCGTATGCAGTGCCATCCAGTCTCCAAACGTCACGTGTGTGGTTGGCACCAAAAATCTCGATCTTGGTCTCATCAGACCAGAGAACCTTGAACCAGTCTGTCTCAGAGTCCTCCAAGTGATCATGAGCAAACTGTAGACGAGCCTTGACATGACGCTTTGAAAGTAAAGGTACCTTACGGGCTTGTCTGGAACAGAGACCATTGCGGTGGAGTACGTTACTTATGGTATTGACTGAAACCAATGTCCCCACTGCCATGAGATCTTCCCGGAGCTCCTTCCTTGTTGTCCTTGGGTTAGCCTTGACTCTTCGGACAAGCCTGGCCTCGGCACAGGTGGAAACTTTCAAAGGCTGTCCAGGCTGTGGAAGGCTAACAGTAGTTCCATAAGCCTTCCACTTCCGGATGATGCTCCCAACAGTGGAGACAGGTAGGCCCAACTCCTTGGAAAGGGTTTTGTACCCCTTGCCAGCCTTGTGACCCTCCACGATCTTGTCTCTGATGGCCTTGGAATGCTCCTTTGTCTTTCCCATGTTGACCAAGTATGAGTGCTGTTCACAAGTTTGGGGAGGGTCTTAATTAGTCAGAAAAGGCTGGAAAAAGAGATAATTAATCCAAACATGTGAAGCTCATTGTTCTTTGTGCCTGAAATACTTCTTAATACTTTAGGGGAACCAAACAGAATTCTTGTGGTTTGAGGGGTTGAATAATAAATGACCCTCTGAATAAACTTTTCACAATTTAAAAAAAAAAATAAAAAAAGAAATAACATTCTTTTTTGCTGCAGTGCATTTCACACTTCCAGGCTGATCTACAGTCCAAATGTCACAATGCCAAGTTAATTCCGAATGTGTAAACCTGCTAAATCTGCAGGGGGTTGAATACTACTTGTAGGCACTGTATATAATATAAATATATATATATATATATATATATATATATATATTATATTATATAAAAAATAAAAAAGAATTATATAGAATGCATAAATTGGGCGTTTTAAGCCGGTGTAATTATTTTTTTTTGTTTTATGCACATAATTATAATGTTTTGAAATATTCACATCTCAAATAAACTTTAAAAAGTATTTCTATTTGAGTTACTCCATGTTATTTGCACACAGGCCTAAAAGGCCCCAGGTATGTAAAAGTGTATATTTCTATGGTTGCATGTTCTAGGGTTAAGGATATTATGCCTAATTAGACAAATAGTTATACCTAATGCACCGTCATAGCTCCTACATAGATAAACTGTAATTAGAGGCTGATAGCTCAGGCGGATAGCTGGAATTCCTTGACCTGTGATGCCGCACACCTCTGCAGTTCATCAGAAGTGGCAGGTCTCCTGAGCAATGAGCACTTGCATAGAAGCTCTTAGAAGCTCTTTCCTTTACAGCTTGTAAGCGCTGCTCTGAAGCAGGCTGGATCTATACAGTTTAATTCCCCCTGCACTCCTCCAGGGCTGCATGGGAGACCGCACAGGTCCACAGGTCCAAACTGTCAATCATCAGGAGAACACCGCGAAGCAATGAGGGAGGCGTGCAGTGTGGTCCTGAAGGAAGAAGACTAGACAACCCATCTAATATTTGGGGATGGGAGGGCAATTAGCACCTTTATCTTTGTACCGCAGCTATGTAGAATTTTTCTTTTTCTCTAGAGGACCAGAAATTACATAGACAACTTGAACCATCTGCAATTCTTCTTTCCTCCTGTGGTGGCGCTGCAGAGAAATTAGCCACTTGCTGTCAGACTACTTCACCGATTACAACTGATCGCAATGAATACGCCCTCTGAAAAATCTTTAGCCACAGGACTTCAACAAAAAGAGGCTATTCAAACTGGAAAATTTGATTAATTTTACCATGCAAGTAAAGGTTTTGTTAGGACAAGCAACAAATATTTTATTTTTCCCTTATTATCTACATGTATTTGGCTTCGCAGAAGGTATCGAATGTCAATGGTATAAAATATGTCTGCCAGCAATTTTTAATGGAATTACAACTAGTGAGGAGCAAGCACTACCATGCTAAGGTGCTCTGTACTGGTAACTAGTGATGAGCGGGCACTACCATGCTCGGGTGCTCAGTACTAGTAACTAGTGATGAGCGGGCACTACCATGCTAAGGTGCTCTGTACTGGTAACTAGTGATGAGCGGGCACTACCATGCTCGGGTGCTCAGTACTCGTAACTAGTGATGAGCGGACACTACCATGCTCGAGTGCTCGGTACTCGTAACTAGTGATGAATGGGCACTACCATGCTCAGGTGCTCGGTACTTGTAACTAGTGATGAGCGGGCACTACCATGCTCGGGTACTCAGTACTGGTAACTAGTGATGAGTGGACACTACCATGCTCAGGTGCTCAGTACTCGTAACTAGTGATGAGCGGGCACTACCATGCTCAGGTGCTCAGTACTCGTAACTAGTGATGAGCGGGCACTACCATGCTCGGGTGCTCTGTACTCGTAACTAGTGATGAGCGGGCACTACCATGCTCAAGTGCTCAGTACTCATAACTAGTGATGAGCGGGCACTACCATGCTCGGGTGCTCAGTACTCGTAACTAGTGATGAGTGGGCACTACCATGCTCAGGTGCTTGTGTGACACCCTGGCGCCGCCAGATGGTCACACACAAAATAGGCCCCCACATAACACCTTCCCTCATAGGGTTACACCGAGCCGACAGAACACTAGTCACCTTCCCCCCCCAGGGTAGGAAAGGCACACCAGTGGGCGGGACCAGGCGGAAGGAAAACGCCCACCTAGGGGTCTAGAGAACCCGGGGCGGGAAAAGTGTAAGTGAAGTTTGAAGTACAGTTTGAGGTGGAGTGCAGGGGAGGAGAGGAGAAAGTGGAAGTTGGAGTGGAAGCCAGAGAGGAAAGGCGTCAGGGTTGGAGCCCTGGCGTATTGGCTAGGTGGCAGACGGTGGTCTGTGTCTGTCAGGAGACAAGAAGACGGCTGCCGGAGATCCGAGGTGGACCGGGACAGGGTAGGAGCCCGCCGGTACAGACACCTGAGAACCGACCCGGAAACCGTGCACAGAGGGGGTACCTGGACTCTGAAGCAGAGACCGGAACCACTGACTTTGTTAATTCACCAGTTGAGAACAGGATTACAGGTCCTGTCCCACCCAAAGTCCCAAAAGAGCAGACCAGCAGCCCACCGCGGGGGATAGGGCATCCGCCAGGGCCCCTTTAGATCCCATGGGTCAGCATCTGCGGGCAAGGCTCCCACCCGTAGTTCTGGGAGCGGACTTCTGTGTTTTATACCGAGAAGTCCAAGGAGAACAAAAAAATAGTGCAGAGGAAAGTGACACAGACCATCACCCCAGGTGAGGGACCAGAATACACCCGGCCGCGGCGGCCGGCCACTGGCACTTTGGTTTACCGTTGGACATGTGTGATTCATTTGACTGTGAGTACATCAGCACCCCCCGGTCTGACCGGGCGCGCCATCCCCTGCAACTGTACCGCCCTGAGAGGGGCTCGGCCGCTCCCTTCGTAGGGCCGAGCCGCTCGAGGTCCGGGCTCGGGTTGTCGGTGGCATGAGCGCCTCCGGACCGGGGGCCACGTCGCTCTATTAAGGGGAGGCAGTGGGGTGGTGGTGGTGTGGGACGAGGTTCGCAGCCGGGGGCCGCGTTGTCGTCGTATGGGTCGTGACGCCACCCACGTCACGACCCGTACGTGGGGGGCTCGTCCGGGATCAGTGTTGCGGCTGCAGCCTAGATATTAGCCCCTCCGTGGTTAGGGGCGGTGTGTCCCGGGGCCCGGTGAGGAACTGGTGACAGTGTTGTTGTCGGGGTGCAAGGTGCCGCGCTGCGGTGCAGTGTCGTGCCCGGATGGCACTGGTATACTCACGATTAATTCACACTCAGAGTCACTGGTAAACCAAAGTTCGGGTATGGTCGGGTCCCGCAGCCGGCTGCATGTGTCCCTTGTGAGGTTGATGGTGGCCCCTTTCCCTTGCACCTCTTGTTGTGGTTTTCGGCTCCCCCTGCCTGGACAGTGGTAGCCCGCTCCCCGGCGTTTAGCTGTTGGAGGAGCCCTCGGTTGCCCGCAGGCGCTGGCCCGTCGGATGTTTGGCCCTTGGCGGTGGCTCTCACCCGGTATCGGTGGGCTTTTGCCTTCTTTCGGGACCTTGGGTGAGGATGAACCCGTGAGGTCCAGACTGCAATCAGTTAATTTGCCTAAACTCAGTGGCTTCTAAGCTAGGACGGGGTCTGAGTACCCGGTTTCTGGTGCTCCGGTAAATGGTTGACTCCCCGGTTCAGGGCCGGCGGGCTCCTTGTCTGGCCCGGTCCCTACGGTTCCGCCGGTTGCTGTACCGGTACTCCTGCAGGCGGCCACCACCGTCTGCCTGCCTGACATTACGGGGATCCCAGGCTCCAACCCGGGTCCCTGACAGCTCTGCTCCTCTACACCTACTGTGACTGTCCAACTTAAAACCTAAACTGTTTGTATTTCCTGCCTCAGGGCAGTAGTCTCCTCGGTGGGCGTGCCTTTCTGCCTGACTCCGCCCACCTGGTTTGCCCTACTGGCCCTGAGGAAGGCATCAGGTCTCCCTTTCGGGTGACTGATGTGTCCTCACAAGGGATGGGGGGGGTGTAATGTGGTAGGTGTTGTTACCTGTGACCCCTGGGGTCCAGGGCGTCACACAACCACCATCCTTAGCACAGAGACACTGGGCCCCGGTGCATCCATCCCTACCCACGGAGGGGTTAATATCCAGCTCCTATCCCATCGCCCCCGGGTGCTCCCCAACAGCAGCGGTGGTACTACATCTCGCTACACACCGCGGGTGGCATCACCAAGTGTTCACAGCAATTCCCGTACATATACGTCCCCTTTTATTTGAAGTGTTCGCGCGATCCCCGGGTCTGGAGGATCCCTCAAGCCACACTGCGGATCCGAGCAGCCCGGCTGCTACTGACGTGGGGGCGGCACCTCAAAACCTGGCGTCATGAACAGGATTGTAACCCATCCACCTACCTGGTGGAAGTGCGCCTTGTTCTGGACTGTCAGCGGTGCTCCGTTGTAAAAATCTTGAAAAGCCGCCACTTTGCTGCCATTTTTGGGCACGAAAAAATGACAACCCAGCATCTTCCTCCCTGAGAGAGCACGAAGAGGAAGCCCCACCCCCTGGTAACGCGGGCGGAAGCTGGTCATTCCAAAACCGGAAGAGAAAAAGAAACCAGAGAGACGCGCTAAGACACTGCTCCCGAAGAACCAAGGGGGAGAAGCACCGGATGGATGGCGGCACCTAGCAGTGACGGAGGTGGAGTGGTGGCTCCCACAGTGGAGCAAAAATCGGACCGTCTTCCACCGGGGACCACTGCCTGGCTGGAGCGGGAACTAGCGCGGTTCTGTGTCTGGGTGCGAGTTCAGTCGATGCAACAAGTGCTGGACTGGAAAACGGAGATTTGGAGAATGGTGGCAGTGGTGTGGGCCCGTGAGAACCGAGCTGCCCACGCAGTGCCGCATCAGGAGAGAGGAACACACACCCTCCCGACCACGCTGACCTGCCTGGAACCAGAACCCGTTCCCAATATGGCCGTGGAACACCAGCTGACACAGCTCCCTGAAGTGATACTGTCGCCTGCTATACCGCCTCCGTTCCAGATGGAAGATCCAAGGCTCCCTGAGAGCTGGGTGAGCTGTAGGGCCCTATGCAGCAGTGGTAGAGGAACCTGTAAGTCTACCTCTAAAGTTAAGAATTGACTGTTTGAAACCCGGTCACCCTTGTTGAACATCTTCATGTTCCCGGAGGAGGCCATCTGCACCGCAGGTGGAGGGTGGCAGGGCAGTTGAAAAGTTAACTGTTAAAAGCTCCGTTCTTGTTGAACATCTTCATCCCTGCCCGTTGAAAGTGAAGAGGCCATCAGGAATCGGAGCCCCTGGTGGAGAATGGAGCCAGACCCAGAGGAGCAGCTGTACCCGCACCGTCAGTGACAGGAAAAAGAGGTCCCTGGATAGTGCAGCACCGGGAGTGAAGGTGGCACTGGGAATCCGTGCTGCTAGCATGGTGGTCTTGTGGGAAAAGCTGCAGGAGGAGGCTGGCCCGGCAGCGGTACTGAAACGTTTTGAATCCACTTAATTGTTCAGCACCGACACGACCTCTGGAGAGGCTGATTGGAGGAAGGGCCTGCAGTAGAGTAGGCCGAGGCCCAGTCTCTACATAGACCAGTGACTAACCTCCAGGCCAGGGGTCCCCGGACTATGGGGCCCTTGCTAAGGACTGCCGGGTAAGGAACTTTTTACCCGGCCCGTGTGAGCGTCACCCGGAATTGTTCTGGACTTAGGAAAGGGGTGCCCACCAGTTTTAGCGGTGGCACTAGGGAACAGGTTTTCTTGGGTGGCGGGTGCAATGGGAAAGTGGTCCGGTTGTTGCAACGTTTAAGAAATGTGCCTCCCGAAAGGGAAGAAATGTTTTAAATGTTTTATGTTATTCTTTTCCCATTTTTCTACCTACAGTTGCAGTACAGTAAATGTCAGTGGTCGGACAGCCCACGGACGGTCTGTATTAAACCAAGGGGGAATGTGACGCCCTGGCGCCACCAGGTGGTTACACACAAAATAAACCCCCACATAACACCTTCCCTCACAGGGTTACACCGAACCGACAAAACCCTAGTCACCCCACCAGGCGGAAGGAAAACGCCCACCTAGGGGTCTAGAGAACCCGGGGCGGGAAAAGTGTAAGTGAAATTTGAAGTACAGTTTGAGGTGGAGTGCAGTAGAGGGGAGGAGAGGAGAAAGTGGAAGTTGGAGTGGAAGCCAGAGAGGAAACGCGTCAGGGTTGGAGCACCGGCGTACTGGCTAGGTGGCAGACGGTGGTCCGTGTCTGTCAGGAGACGGGAAGACGGCTGCCGGAGATCCAAGGTGGACCAGGACAGGGTAGGAGCCCGCCGGTACAGACACCTGAGTATCGACCCGGAAACCGTGCACAGAGGGGGTACCTGGACCCTGAAGCAGAGACCGGAACCACCGGCTTTGTTAAATTCACCAGTTGAGGACAGGATTACAAGTCCTGTCCCACCCAAATTCCCAAAAGAGCAGAACAGCAGCCCACCGCGGGGGATAGGGCATCCACCAGGGGCCCTTTAGATCCCACGGGTCAGCATCTGCGGGCAAGGCTCCCACCCGTAGTTCTGGGAGCGGACTCCTGTGTTCTATACCGAGAAGTCCAAGGAGAACTAAAAATAGTGAAGAGGAAAGTGACACAGACCATCACCCCGGGTGAGGGACCAGAATACACCCGGCCGCAGCGGTCGGCCACTGGCACTTTGGTTTACCTTGGACTTGTGTGATTCATTTGACTGTGAGTACACCAGCACCCCCCGGTCTGACCGGGCGCGCCGGCCCCTGCAACCACCATCCTCAGCACAGAGACACTGGTCCCCGGGGCATGCATCCCTACCCACGGAGGGGTTAATATCCAGCTGCTATCCCATCGCCCCCGGGTGCTCCCCAACAGCAGCGGTGGTGCTACATCTCACCACACACCGTGGGTGGCGTCACCATGTGTTCACGGCAATCCCCGTACATATACGTCCCCTTTTATTTAAAGTGTCCGCGAGACTCCTGGGTCCGGAGGATCCCTCGAGCCACCCTGCGGATCCGGATCCGAGCAGCCCGGCTGCTACGGACGTGGGGGCGGCACACTTGGTACTCGTAACTAGTGATGAGCGAACACTACTATGCTCGGGTGCTCAGTACTCGTAACTAGTGATGAGCGGCCACTACCATGCTCGGGTGCTCAGTACTCGTAACTAGTCACAAATACTGAGCCCCCAAGAATGGTAGTGCTCACTCATCACTAGTTACAACATATTACGGCTCACAATCTGTACATTGTCAGAGTACAACCAACAAAGCCGCCATTGTGGCTCTCGAAGGGGTTGACACCTTGTTTTCCGATAAACTATTATTCCAATATGGAAGCAAGGGTTGTGTCTTTGCTTAAGAAGGAAGAGTTACCAATCAGAACTCTGGAAACATTGGATAAAAACAGTTGTTGGAAATTAAGTATCCAATAACATCTGCAGAATGTTATAAATCAATGACAAATTTATGTAAATTTTCACGGCACTAGAAAATCTGGAAGGGAACGTACAAGTGATGATCAGTGATTCACGAGGACAGCTCATCACATTGCTAGAAATCTATTCGGCTGCTGTGTAACGTCACTGACATTAGGGAGAAATCTTGGTCGGCACGTGTGAGCGGATTTACAGGTTTACACAACATTGCGATGAATCCAGTGATAAAATACTTGGACATCAGAACAATGTACACAGGAGCTGAGCTTAGAAAACCAAAATATACGGTGATCAACAACAAAAAAAGATCAAAAAAGATCCACTGTCACAAACATCAGCGCGTAGAGAATCAGCGCAAGATCAGGGTAAAGACAGAATAAACAGGGGCAGATTCAGGGCAGCCTGGGCCTCGGGCGGTTTAGAAGGTGAGGCCCCCGGCTCCACAGGTCACACAATCCTCCCGATAGATCATGTGATTAACACATAGGTGCACATCTGCAGACATAAAGGGAAAAGGACAGCAGCACGTAAAGATTTCCTATTATGTACAGCGCTATACATAACATACATAATAATGCAGGGGTGGGAAATTATTTTTTCCAAGGGGCCACATGACTAATGGGTAAGGCTGAACCAAAAAGCTGAAATTAATTCTACTCAATATTATTAACATATTCATTATAATTATTATTTTATTCTAATATTAATTGAATCACTTAATATTGAGCAGAATTAAGTACGCTGACAGCTCCTCTATATACAGTATGAGCCCCCACATAGCCTCCTATATACAGTATGAAGCCCCACATAGCCTCCTATATACAGTATGAGCCCCCACATAGCCTCCTATACACAGTATGAGCCCCCACATAGCCTCCTTTATACAGTATGAGCACCCACATAGCCTCCTATATACAGTATGAGCCCCCACATAGCCTCCTATACACAGTATGAGCCCCCACATAGCCTCCTATATACAGTATGAGCCCCCACATAGCCTCCTATATACAGTATGAGCCCCCACATAGCCTCCTATATACAGTATGAGCCCCCACATAGCCTGCTATATACAGTATGAGCACCCACATAGCCTCCTATATACAGTATGAGCCCCCACATAGCCTCCTATACACAGTATGAGCCCCCACATAGCCTCCTATATACAGTATGAGCCCCCACATAGCCTCCTATACACAGTATGAGCCCCCACATAGCCTCCTATATACAGTATGAGCCCCCACATAGCCTCCTATATACAGTATGAGCCCCCACATAGCCTCCTATATACAGTATGAGCCCCCACATAGCCTCCTATATACAGTATGAGCCCCCACATAGCCTGCTATATACAGTATGAGCACCCACATAGCCTCCTATATACAGTATGAGCCCCCACATAGCCTCCTATACACAGTATGAGCCCCCACATAGCCTCCTATATACAGTATGAGCCCCCACATAGCCTCCTATACACAGTATGAGCCCCCACATAGCCTCCTATATACAGTATGAGCCCCCACATAGCCTCCTATATACAGTATGAGCCCCCACATAGCCTCCTTTATACAGTATGAGCACCCACATAACCTCCTTTATGCAGTGTGAGCCCCCACATAGCCTCCTATATACAGTATGAGCCCCCACATAGCCTATATAAATTAAGGGGAAAAAACACATACGCCCCTCACTCCCATTCCCCTTGTATTCTGCTGTGGTCCACTGGGCTCCACTTCGTCTTGATGCTGCCACGTACCTGCTGGTGCCAGCTGATGACATCATCGCGCCTGTGAGCTCTCCTGGGGCTCACCTGTATTGCCGAAAGTTTAATTCCCGGAAAACTCCCTGCCCAGAGATCTGTAACAGGGCAACGGGAGTGAGAGAGTATGTGTTACTGCATAAACCATTATAATGAGGGCAATCTCACCATGGGGGCCACTCGGAGCTTCGGACACTGGACAGTAGACCAAATTGATCTCATTATAATCTGAATATAATAATAGCTACTATGGTACTTCTAATATGTGCAATAATACAACTGCTATAATACTGCCCCTATATAAAAAAAATTAGCTTTTCTAATACTAAGGGAGAAACAGCCAGCTCTTCTATGAGGCAGGTGCAAGGATCCGGCACTGCATCGTGAACAGCCGAGAAAAAGAAGAGTCCAGCGCGCCAGTATATGTGAAACAATATAAAAATATGTTCAATGCCCTGCATTGAAAAACCTGATGGATTGCCATTATTGGAGCCCTTTTGTTGCATCCATGTGACATTTTTTTGTTCTGGCTCTTCTGGAAACACATTTGGTGTTTCAGGATTTTAGTGGTATAAAATTAGAACAAATCTATGTACGAAATTACAGACAAGAAAAATGACTGAATGTGGTTGAAAAAAACTATTTGTTGTGACAAGAAATGTTCCCTATTTTTATATTTGCGCTCCAATAGGGAATTACGATCTTTGGAAGTCGTAATATTTTGGGCTCGATCATTGGTGCATCTGGGGTAACCTCGAATAGACAAACGTCCTTCCAGTTTGGGACATTCTTTTAAATATAACTGCAGCTCAATAAATTAGAATATCATGAAAGAGTTAATTTATTTCAGTAATTCAATACAAAAAGGGAGACGCATATATTATATAGAGTCATTACACACAGAGGGATCTATTCTTATAAATTATATAGAGTCATTATACACAGAGGGATCTATTCCTATATATTATATAGAGTCATTACACACAGAGGGATGTATTCTTATGTATTATATAGAGTCATTATACACAGAGGGATTTATTCCTATATATTATATAGTCATTATACAGAGGGATCTATTCCTATATATTATATAGTCATTACACACAGAGGGATCTATTCCTATATATTATATAGAGTCATTACACACAGAGAGATCTATTCCTATATATTATATAAAGTCATTACACACAGAGGGATCTATTCCTATATATTATAGAGAGTCATTACACACAGAGAGATCTATTCCTATATATTATATAAAGTCATTACACACAGAGGGATCTATTCCTATATATTATATAGAGTCATTACACACAGAGGGATCTATTCTTATATATTATATAGAGTCATTATACACAGAGGGATCCATTCTTATATATTATATAGAGTCATTACACACAGAGGGATCTATTCCTTTATATTATATAGTTATTACACACAGAGGGATCTATTCCTATATATTATATAGAGTCATCATACACAGAGGGATCTATTCCTATATATTATATAGAGTCATTACACACAGAGGGATGTATTCTTATATATTATATAGAAGCATTACACACAGAGGGATCTATTCTTATATATTATAGTCATTACACACAGAAGGATCTATTTAATCTATTTCAAATATTTTATAACTGCTATAATACTGCCGCTATTAACAAAAATAGAATTACTATAATATTGCCCCTATGTACAAGAATATAACTACTATAATACTGCTCCTATGTACAAGAATATAACTACTATAATACTGCTCCTATGTACAAGAATATAACTACTATAATACTGCTCCTATGTACAAGAATATAACTACTATAATACTGCTCCTATGTACAAGAATATAACTACTATAATACTGTCCCTATGTACAAGAATATAACTACTATAATACTGCGCCCTATGTACAAGAATATAACTACTATAATACCTGCTCCTAGGTACAAGAATATAGCTACTATAATACTGCCCCTATATACAAGAATATAACTACTATAATACTGCCCCTATGCACAGGAATATAACCACTATAATACTGCCCCTAATTACAAGAATATAACTACTATAATACTGCTCCCTATGTACAAGAATATAACTACTATAATACTGCCCCTATGTACAGGAATATAACTACTATAATACTGCACCCTATGTGCAACAATATAACTACTATAATACTGCCCCCAACGTACAAGAATATAACTACTATAATAGTGCCTCCTATGTACAAGAATATAACTACTATAATACTGCCCCTATGTACAAGAATATAACTACTATAATACTGCTCCTATGTACAAGAATATAACTACTATAATACTGCTCCTATGTACAAGAATATAACTACTATAATACTGCCCCCTATGTACAAGAATATAACTACTATAATACTGCGCCCTATGTACAAGAATATAACTACTATAATACTGCGCCCTATGTACAAGAATATAACTACTATAATACCTGCTCCTAGGTACAAGAATATAGCTACTATAATACTGCCCCTATATACAAGAATATAACTACTATAATACTGCCCCTATGCACAGGAATATAACCACTATAATACTGCCCCTAATTACAAGAATATAACTACTATAATACTGCTCCCTATGTACAAGAATATAACTACTATAATACTGCCCCTATGTACAGGAATATAACTACTATAATACTGCACCCTATGTGCAACAATATAACTACTATAATACTGCCCCCAACGTACAAGAATATAACTACTACAATAGTGCCTCCTATGTACAAGAATATAACTACTATAATACTGCCCCTATGTACAAGAATATAACTACTATAATACTGCTCCTATGTACAAGAATATAACTACTATAATACTGCCCCCTATGTACAAGAATATAACTACTATAATACTGCCTCTATGTACAAGAATATATAGAGTGTAATAGGAAAATTACTACTATAATACTGCCCCTATGCACGGGAATATAACTACTATAATACTGCCCCTAATTACAAGAATATAACTACTATAATACTGCTCCTATGTACAAGAATATAACTACTATAATACTGCCCCTAATTACAAGACTATAACTACTATAATACTGCTCCTATGTACAAGAATATAACTACTATAATACTGCCTCCTATGTACAAGAATATAACTACTATAATACTGCCCCCTATGTACAAGAATATAACTACTATAATACTGCCCCTATGTACAAGAATATAACTACTATAATACTGCCCCTAATTACAAGAATATAACTACTATAATACTGCTCCTATGTACAAGAATATAACTACTATAATACTGCTCCTATGTACAAGAATATAACTACTATAATACTGCCCCCTATGTACAAGAATATAACTACTATAATACTGCCCCTATGTACAAGAATATAACTACTATAATACTGCCTCTATGTACAAGAATATATAGAGTGTAATAGGAAAATTACTACTATAATACTGCCCATATGTAAAAGAATATAACTATTGTTAAACAACAGTTTACAATTCAGAGGATACATGTACAGAAAATAAAGACACTACAGAGTAACATAAATCAACAGATACCAGGAGGAGTGAGGTTCCTGCTCGCAAGCTTCAATCTATGAGGAACTAGGGGGGACACATAAAGTAAAAAAGTGCTTATATTGTCTGATTTGGTCATTAATATAATAAATAAGAGCATTCAAGTAGAGCTGCATGAACCAGTCACCTGCCTGTATGTGTACAGAGTGTTATTCAGTGCATGGAGGGTGTAAACATGCTACAGAGAATGTCATCTACCGGAATGACTGGTAGGGTGATAGACAGAGATCAGGGAGGAGATGTAGAAAGGTGCAGAACTGTGGAGAGTTTTATGGGCGAGAGTGACAAGTTTATATTATACTCTGTAGGCAACCAGTGCAAGGACTGGCACAGGGGGGAGGAATCAGTGTAGCAGCTGGACAGCAATTTTACCCTAGTTGCTACATTCAGGATAATTTGGAGAGGGTAGAATTTAGTAAAAGGGAGGCCGATGAGTTAAGACTTACAGTAGTTCAGGTGAGAATGAATCAGAGCAACAATAAGACTTTTTGAAGAGTGAAGGTTAAGAAAAGGTCAGATTCTGGAGGTGATTTTGAGGTCCAGGGGACATGAACGACTGAGGGACCGGATGTAGGGAATGAAGGAGAGATCTCAGTCAAATATAACCCTGATAAAGTGCGCATGCTGCTGGGAATTAATGGTAGAACCCCACACTTAAATGACAATTTCAGGTATTTATATACAGTAGGTTAGTAGAGGTGAGAATGTAAGGAGTTCAGTTTTAAAGAAATTGAGTTTCAGACAGAGGAAGGAAATGCAGTGGTGATGTCAAGAGAAGAGGGGTATAATGGGATGTCATCAGCATAGAGATGGTACTAAAAACCGAACATACGAATGGTTTATGCAATGGGGGAGTGTATAGAGAGAAGATGTGGGGGGCCTAGGACTCAACCATGAGGAATTTCAACTGTAAGGGGAACAAGGAAGGAAGAGGAACTGGCAAAAGCTACAGTGAAGAAGAGGTCAGAGATAGGAGGAGAACCAGGAGTGCAGTGACCTTGAGCCTGATAGAGCGGAGCATGGCGGGTAGAAGCTGGTGAGCGGAGCATAGTGAGGAGGAGCTGGTGAGCGGAGCATAGTGAGGAGGAGCTCATGAGCGGAGTATAGTGAGGAGTAACTGGTGAGCGGAGTATAGTGAGGAGGAGCTGGTGAGCGGAGCATAGTGAGGAGGAGCTGGTGAGCGGAGCATAGTGAGGAGTAGCTGGTGAGCAGAGTATAGTGAGGAGTAGCTGGGCTGGTGAGCAAAGTATCGTGAGGAGGAGCTGGTGAGCGGAGCATAGTGAGGAGGAGCTGGTGAGCGGAGCATAGTGAGGAGAAGCTGGTGAGCGGAGCATAATGAGGAGGAGCTGGTGAGCAGAGTATAGTGAGGAGTAGCTGGGCTGGTGATCAGAGTATCGTGAGGAGGAGCTGGTGAGCGGAGCATAGTGAGGAGGAGCAGGTGAGCGGAGCATAGTGAGGAGCTGGTGAGCGGCGCATAGTGAGGAGGAGCTGGTGAGCAGAGCATAGTGAGGAGGAGCTGGTGAGGGGAGCATAGTGAGGAGGAGCTGGTGAGCGGAGTATAGTGAGGAGGAGCTGGTGAGCGGAGCATAGTGAGGAGGAGCTGGTGAGCGGAGCATAGTGAGGAGGAGCTCGTGAGGGGAACATAGTGAGGAGGAGCTGGTGAAGGGAGCATAGTGAGGAGCTGGTGAGAGGAGCATAGTGAGGAGGAGCTGGTGAGTGGAGCATAGTGAGGAGGAGCATAGTGAAGAGGAGCTGGTAAGCGGAGCATAGTGAGGAGGAGCTGGTGAGCGGAGCGTAGTGAGGAGGAGCTGATGAGCGAAGCGTAGTGAGGAGGAGCTGGTGAGGGGAGCGTAGTGAGGAGGAGCTGGTGAGGGGAGCATAGTGAGGAGGAGCTGGTGAGAGGAGCATAGTGAGGAGGAGCTGGTGAGTGGAGCATAGTGAGGAGGAGCATAGGGAAGAGGAGCTGGTGAGCGGAGCATAGTGAGGAGGAGCTGGTGAGCGGAGCGTAGTGAGGAGGAGCTGGTGAGCGGAGCGTAGTGAGGAGGAGCTGGTGAGCGGAGCGTAGTGAGGAGGAGCTGGTGAGCGGAGCGTAGTGAGGAGGAGCTGGTGAGCGGAGCGTAGTGAGGAGGAGCTGGTGAGCGGAGCGTAGTGAGGAGTTGCTGGTGAGGTGAGCGTAGTGAGGAGTTGCTGGTGAGGTGAGCGTAGTGAGGAGGAGCTGGTGAGGTGAGCGTTGTGAGGAGGAGCTGGTGAGGTGAGCATAGTGAGGAGGAGCTGGTGAGGTGAGCGTAGTGAGGAGGAGCTGGCGAGGTGAGCGTAGTGAGGAGGAGCTGGCGAGGTGAGCATAGTGAGGAGGAGCATAGTGAAGAGGAGCTGGTAAGCGGAGCATAGTGAGGAGGAGCTGGTGAGCGGAGCGTAGTGAGGAGGAGCTGATGAGCGAAGCATAGTGAGGAGGAGCTGGTGAGGGGAGCGTAGTGAGGAGGAGCTGGTGAGGGGAGCATAGTGAGGAGGAGCTGGTGAGAGGAGCATAGTGAGGAGGAGCTGGTGAGTGGAGCATAGTGAGGAGGAGCATAGGGAAGAGGAGCTGGTGAGCGGAGCATAGTGAGGAGGAGCTGGTGAGCGGAGCGTAGTGAGGAGGAGCTGGTGAGCGGAGCGTAGTGAGGAGGAGCTGGTGAGCGGAGCGTAGTGAGGAGGAGCTGGTGAGCGGAGCGTAGTGAGGAGGAGCTGGTGAGCGGAGCGTAGTGAGGAGGAGCTGGTGAGCGGAGCGTAGTGAGGAGGAGCTGGTGAGCGGAGCGTAGTGAGGAGTTGCTGGTGAGGTGAGCGTAGTGAGGAGTTGCTGGTGAGGTGAGCGTAGTGAGGAGGAGCTGGTGAGGTGAGCGTTGTGAGGAGGAGCTGGTGAGGTGAGCATAGTGAGGAGGAGCTGGTGAGGTGAGCGTAGTGAGGAGGAGCTGGCGAGGTGAGCGTAGTGAGGAGGAGCTGGCGAGGTGAGCGTAGTGAGGAGGAGCTGGTGAGGTGAGCATAGTGAGGAGGAGCTGGTGAGGTGAGCATAGTGAGGAGGAGCTGGTGAGGTGAGCATAGTGAGGAGGAGCTGGGGAGGTGAGCATAGTGAGGAGGAGCTGGTGAGGTGAGCATAGTGAGGAGGAGCTGGTGAGGTGAGCGTAGTGAGGAAGAGCTGGTGAGGTGAGTGTAGTGAGGAGGAGCTGGTGAGGTGAGCATAGTGAGGAGGAGCTGGTGAGGTGAGCATAGTGAGGAGCAGCTGGTGAGGTGAGCATAGTGAGGAATAGCTGGTGAGGTGAGCATAATGAGGAGGAGCTGGTAAGGTGAGCATAGTGAGGAGGAGCTGGTGAGGTGAGCATAGTGAGGAGGAGCTGGTGAGGTGAGCATAGTGAGGAGGAGCTGGTGAGGTGAGCATAGTGAGGAGGAGCTGGTGAGCGGAGCATAGTGAGGAGGAGCTGGTGAGCGGAGCATAGTGAGGAGGAGCTGGTGAGCGGAGCATAGTGAGGAGGAGCTGGTGAGCAGAGCATAGTGAGGAGGCGCTGGTGAGCGGAGCATAGTGAGGAGGAGCTGGTGAGCGGAGCATAGTGAGGAGGAGCTGGTGAGCGGAGCATAGTGAAGAGGAGCTGGTGAGTGGAGCGTAGTGAGGAGGAGCTGGTGAGCGGAGCGTAGTGAGGAGGAGCTGGTGAGCGGAGCGTAGTGAGGAGGAGCTGGTGAGCGGAGCGTAGTGAGGAGTTGCTGGTGAGGTGAGCGTAGTGAGGAGTTGCTGGTGAGGTGAGCGTAGTGAGGAGGAGCTGGTGAGGTGAGCGTTGTGAGGAGGAGCTGGTGAGGTGAGCGTAGTGAGGAGCTGGTGAGGTGAGCGTAGTGAGGAGGAGCTGGCGAGGTGAGCGTAGTGAGGAGGAGCTGGCGAGGTGAGCGTAGTCAGGAGGAGCTGGTGAGGTGAGCGTAGGGAGGAGGAGCTGGTGAGGTGAGCATAGTGAGGAGGAGCTGGTGAGGTGAGCATAGTGAGGAGGAGCTGGGGAGGTGAGCATAGTGAGGAGGAGCTGGTGAGGTGAGCATAGTGAGGAGGAGCTGGTGAGGTGAGCGTAGTGAGGAAGAGCTGGTGAGGTGAGCGTAGTGAGGAGGAGCTGGTGAGGTGAGCATAGTGAGGAGGAGCTGGTGAGGTGAGCATAGTGAGGAGGAGCTGGTGAGGTGAGCATAGTGAGGAAGAGCTGGTGAGGTGAGCATAGTGAGGAGGAGCTGGTAAGGTGAGCATAGTGAGGAGGAGCTGGTGAGGTGAGCATAGTGAGGAGGAGCTGGTGAGGTGAGCATAGTGAGGAGGAGCTGGTGAGGTGAGCATAGTGAGGAGGAGCTGGTGAGCGGAGCATAGTGAGAAGGAGCTGGTGAGCGGAGCATAGTGAGGAGGAGCTGGTGAGCGGAGCATAGTGAGGAGGAGCTGGTGAGCAGAGCATAGTGAGGAGGCGCTGGTGAGCAGAGCATAGTGAGGAGGAGCTGGTGAGCGGAGCATAGTGAGGAGGAGCTGGTGAGCGGAGCATAGTGAGGAGGAGCTGGTGAGCGGAGCATAGTGAGGAGGAGCTGGTGAGGAGGAGCATAGTGAGGAGGAGCTGGGGAGCATAGTGAGGAGGAGCTGGGGAGCATAGTGAGGAGGAGCTGGTGAGCGGAGCATAGTGAGGAGGAGCTGGTGAGGGGAGCATAGTGAGGAGGAGCTGGTGAGGGGAGAATAGTGAGGAGGAGCTGGTGAGGAGGAGCATAGTGAGGAGGAGCTGGGCTGGGGAGCGGAGCATAGTGAGGAGGAGCTGGTGAGCAGAGCATAGTGAGGAGGAGCTGGTGAGCGGAGCATAGTGAGGAGGAGCTGGTGAGCAGAGCATAGTGAGGAGGCGCTGGTGAGCGGAGCATAGTGAGGAGGAGCTGGTGAGCGGAGCATAGTGAGGAGGAGCTGGTGAGGGGAGCATAGTAAGGAGGAGCTGGTGAGGGGAGCATAGTGAGGAGGAGCTGGTGAGGGGAGCATAGTGAGGAGGAGCTGGTGAGGGGAGCATAGTGAGGAGGAGCTGGTGAGGGGAGCATAGTGAGGAGTAGCTGTGTAAGGGGTGGGCAGACCCCTTACAAGGAGGCACAGTTTTCCCCGGGAAGTTGTTAATGCTGATGTTATTTAATAAAAATGTTTTTACTGTTTTAGTGGGTCCCCCTAGTGGCCGGGTGGGACGGCTGTCCCCATAGAAACAGGGAAAAGGAGGAGCCGGCTGTAGCAGGAGAAAGGGGAGTGTGTGTGCTGAAGGCAGTGGAGTCCGGGACGGGAGAGAAGAAGCAGAAGGGGCAGAGTGTGGGAGCTGGGTGGACAGGAAAGCGAAGAAAAAGAAGAGAAGTGTCCTCAAGGGTGAAGCAGTATTGGTGTGGGTCCAGTCTGTGTTAGCCGGAGTGGGAGCCTAGGTGAAGTGGAGTAGCCGGGCACATCCCCACTAGAGGAGACGTCCAGAAAAGGTTTTTCCACAGCAGAAGTTGTGAAACCATCTGATTATTGCCTCTGTTATGAAGAAGTGTACAATAAACATGCCTTCTGGTTCAACCGACCTACGTCTGCAAAGTGTTTGTACCTCTGACGGCGTGATCTACACCACCACACTCTGCCCCACCAAGTCATCTCCTGTCCCAAAAGTGACAGCGGAGTCGGGGGTAAGCCTGATAGAAAAAGGGGCCACGACTACAATCCCCGAGGCACCCCTGGCACCCCGTTACATGTGGCGTAGTCGGCAGGATCCGGATTATTGGCGAAGGGTCCCGATCCCATGGTGGGAAGAACAAGTGGTGCCTGAGGCGTTGGACCGGGCACAAGATGGTGGCAAGATGGCCGCCGTCTTCATAGACACAGTGAGCGCGCGAAGAATTGGCGCCAAAAGAAGAGCCTGGGGCTGGCCGGTGAAGAAAAAGAAGTGCGGAGTGCACCGCTCAAAGAGGGGAGGTGCTGGCCCCAGGATGCTGTTGAAGACATGTGAAGTGGGCGGCGTTACAGAAAAAAAGAAGAGCCGCCTCGGCCGGGTCGATTTGATGTGCGAGACTGGGGGTGGAGTGTATCCAAGAGCGGGAAAAGAAGGCCCGCCTCCACCTTCTCCAGCATCTCCACTGTCCCCGGCGCCATTGCAAGAAACGCCAACTCAGAGACTGACTCCGAGCAAGATGGAGACCCCGAGAAAACAGCATGCTGCAGTGGGCGCGCTGGTAGCAACCGGTCTGGGGAGAGGACGCCCGAAGCAAACTGCGGCCGCAGAAGGACTTACCCTTACCCTACCGGCTGTGCCAGGAGGACCGGAGCGGCCCACACAAGTTACATGGGTCACTACCTGGGATGCCACGACCGGTGAGACCTCGACTGAAGTCCGGGCCACTTACAAGGCGCAGCTACAGCCGGGAAACAAAGTCCTTGGAACTCCACACCAGTGTCCGGAGGTGTTCCCGCCAGTCGAGGTGGGATCTCCAACCCACACAGCAGTTCCGGCCCTGGAAGAGCAACATGCCCGGAAGCTAGAAGAAGACGAGTGGGGATTCTTCTGGGACCCAGTGAAGCCGTCGCCCCTGACTCAGCGAAAGTCCCCATCGCCTGAACCCGATCCGGTGCAGGAGAGATTACTGGCCGAGACCGTGGCCCGCGAGATGATGGCCGGTCCCCTCAGCGACGAGTTTGAACGGCAGTGCACTGTATGCACCGTAGTCAAATTTAACCAGAAGGAGGGCTATGGATTCATTGAAGATGAAGAGACCGGAGACCATTTTTTCTATAACCGGGTTAACCTGGACACTGAGGGCTTACCACAACGCCTTCATACGCTGTACCCGGGAGAAAAGGTGAAGTTCCGGAGAGAAGTGGGATGCCGGGGCCTATTCGCCGTAGGAGTGACCCGGATGCCCACTACACAAGAGGCCGCACAGTGGCAACAAGAAATTGAATGGGAGGAATGCCAATACCGGAGACGCACTCAACCGAGACCGGTGCTGGCTGATATCTCCCGGACGAGAACCACACTGGCGGTATCGCCCGAAGTCAAGACAGGACTGGGTGCTGACCCCGAGAAGGGAACGCCGGCGGTGTTGGCAATTCACCAGAATCTGGTCACACACCCGGTGATTTTCGTGGGCAGTCCCCAGCCGTCCCGTTCAGCGACCCCGTCACCCCCGTCGGGAGTTGAGGAAGCAAAACCGGAGACAGAGGCACCAGAACCACCCGTCAACTACGAACCGTTCCGGAGGCTGCGCCGCTTGCCAGGTCAGTCCCTTTCTGATTACGTGAGGGCTCAGCGGGCCGAATGGCAGCGCGCTTACCACCCCGAGTGACCGGTTTGTGTTGAGTACCGGCAGTGTTCATAGAGCCGGAAAAGTTCCACAGTTTGCAACCACGTTTAAGCTACCGAGCCCAGAAGGAGCCTGATGCTGGACTGAGCCAGGGGCTCCCTCTGTGTTGTTAAGGAAGACTTTATTGTTCGTGTTCCTGCCTTCAAAGACCGGGAGCGCCTGTTATAGTCTCCGGGCAGAAGATCAACAAAGACCGGGAGTGCCTGCTGACGGCCTCCGGGCACTCTGTCTACAAAGACCGGGAGCTCCCAGGAGGGACTCCGGGCGCAGAACTTGTGCGCTCAGTGGTTGACTTTGTTTATGAAAGTTTTATTCCAAGTTTGTCTTGCTGCTAAATTGTGTTTTCCAGGGTCGAGCCTTGCCGGGAGGCTTAAGCAGAAAGAGGGGAGGAATGTAAGGGGTGGGCAGACCCCTTACAAGGAGGCACAGTTTTCCCCGGGAAGTTGTTAATGCTGATGTTATTTAATAAAAATGTTTTTACTGTTTTAGTGGGTCCCCCTAGTGGCCGGGTGGGACGGCTGTCCCCATAGAAACAGGGAAAAGGAGGAGCCGGCTGTAGCAGGAGAAAGGGGAGTGTGTGTGCTGAAGGCAGTGGAGTCCGGGACGGGAGAGAAGAAGCAGAAGGGGCAGAGTGTGGGAGCTGGGTGGACAGGAAAGCGAAGAAAAAGAAGAGAAGTGTCCTCAAGGGTGAAGCAGTATTGGTGTGGGTCCAGTCTGTGTTAGCCGGAGTGGGAGCCTAGGTGAAGTGGAGTAGCCGGGCACATCCCCACTAGAGGAGACGTCCAGAAAAGGTTTTCCCCCAGCAGAAGTTGTGAAACCATCTGATTATTGCCTCTGTTATGAAGAAGTGTACAATAAACATGCCTTCTGGTTCAACCGACCTACGTCTGCAAAGTGTTTGTACCTCTGACGGCGTGATCTACACCACCACACTCTGCCCCACCAAGTCATCTCCTGTCCCAAAAGTGACGGCGGAGCCGGGGGTAAGCCTGATAGAAAAAGGGGCCACGACTACAATCCCCGAGGCACCCCTGGCACCCCGTTACAGCTGGTGAGGAGAGCATAGTGAGGGGGAGCTGGTGAGGGGAGCATAGTGAGGAGGAGCTGGTGAGCGGAGCATAGTGAGGAGGAGCTGGTGAGGGGAGCATAGTGAGGAGGAGCTGGTGAGCGGAGCATAGTGAGGAGGAGCTGGTGAGGGGAGCATAGTGAGGAGGAGCTGGTGAGGGGAGCATAGTGAGGAGGAGCTGGTGAGGGGAGCATAGTGAGGAGGAGCTGGTGAGCGGAGCATAGTGAGGAGGAGCTGGTGAGGGGAGCATAGTGAGGAGGAGCTGGTGAGCGGAGCATAGTGAGGAGGAGCTGGTGAGGTGAGCGTAGTGAGGAGGAGCTGGTGAGCGGAGCATAGTGAGGAGGAGCTGGTGAGGGGAGCATAGTGAGGAGGAGCTGGTGATCTAGTGTCTAATACAGCAGAGATCCAGGAGGATCAGCAGGGAGCAGTGACCATTAGATTTAGCTGTTAGCAGATCATTAGACTTTAGTAATGGAGCTTCTCCTTCAGTGAATGTAGAAGGAGCGTTTTTCCTGACTTCTTCCCTCGGTGTCTATCACGAGCCGAGCTTCACATGGGTTTTCTGGGCTGGGCCGGAGCCTGCTTATAGTAATTTGGGGCTGTCATCTGGTCCTGTCCTCACTTGCTCAGGCCTCCCAGGAATGTGCAGAGACAGTGCATGTCGTCACACGTCCTCTGATTCTGGAGCACAGCATCTCTCCTGCCATAAATCTAATGAAGACCATAAAAAACATATCTCTGGAGATTAACTCAAATATGGACAAGACCCCAGATACACAGTGAGCGGAGATATGTGCTGTGCAACCGCCGCTCATGCTCCTCTTCTGCAGAATATCTATCGCCTTATGTGTCACCTGGAGCAGATATGTCATATGTAACATGACTCAGTGACCAGATGTAGATTCACAGGACCCCTCTCACCTTCTCCCCATACAGTGCTCCATACATAATAATACGTCCATGCTTTTGCGTAAATACCAACGCCATATGGTGCCTCTATTACCATACTATTCACAATAATATACTATAAAGTGCCATGGTAATAATGCCACACTATGCACATACCATATAATGACCAAAGAATACCAACATATAGGGAACAAATAAAAATGTAATATCTAAAAAGTACCGCTATGTAGTTAGGAATATTACAGAATAAGTACTGTAATGTATGTACACTGTGACTCCACTAGCAGAATAGTGAGTTCAGCTCTGGAGTATAATGCAGGAGGTAACTCCGGATCAGTAATGGATCAGTAATGTAATGTATGTACACAGTGACTGCACCAGCAGAATAGTGAGTGCAGCTCTGGAGTATAATACAAGATGTAAATCAGGATCAAAACAGGATAAGTAATGTAATATATGTACACAGTGACTGCACCAGCAGAATAGTGAGTGCAGCTCTGGAGTATAATACAGGATGTAACTCAGGATCAGAACAGGATAAGTAATGCAATGTATGTACACAGTGACTGCATCAGCAGAATAGTGAGTGCAGCTCTGGAGTATAATACAAGATGTAAATCAGGAGCAAAACAGGATAAGTAATATAATATATGTACACAGTGACTCCACTAGCAGAATAGTGAGTTCAGCTCTGGAGTATAATACAGGAGGTAACTCAGGATCAGTACAGGATCAGTAATGTAATGTATGTACACAGTGACGGCACCAGCAGAATAGTGAGTGCAGCTCTGGAGTATAATACAAGATGTAACTCAGGATCAGTAATGTAATGTATGTACACAGTGACTGCACCAGCAGAATAGTGAGTGCAGCTCTGGAGTATAATACAAGATGTAACTCAGGATCAGTACAGGATCAGTAATGTAATATATGTACACAGTGACTCCACTAGCAGAATAGTGAGTGTAGCTCTGGAGTATAATACAGGAGGTAACTCAGGATCAGTACAGGATCAGTAATGTAATGTATGTACACAGTGACGGCACCAGCAGAATAGTGAGTGCAGCTCTGGAGTATAATACAAGATGTAACTCAGGATCAGAACAGGATAAGTATTGTGATGTGTTTACAAAGTTATACATTTTCTATATTCTGTATGTAAACACAAACTTTTTGCATTCTCATAATTTCAAGGTAATGAATGTGAACATCCATCAATGCAAATTTTGCCAAAGAAATAAAAACTTTTTTTTTTTATTTTTGTATGTGAATGAAATAAATAAAGCTCAATGTAGTGTTATGTGGGTGAGAAATCCATTCATTCATACAGTCCACGCATGATTTGTGGGCATGTGACACTCCTGAATTAGAAAGTGACAAATTATTCACATTCTATGGCTAGAATCAGTGCTGTGCTGGAAATAGCTCATTTATAAATACTGCTTTCCCTTATAATATGACACACCCCAAAAGTAAGTCCTAGCATGATTTTTTTATGATTTTGGGAATATGGTGGAAAGAGAAACCCTATTCAAAAACTAAGCCCTAGTTACAGTTCAGTGAATGTTTCCAGCAGCTACAGATAATTTGTGAATAGATCTTATTGACTTTTTTACGTTTCCTAGTAGCTGCCCGGACACTTTTTGGTTTTTTTTCATGTACTGTATATTGGTTATTGTAGATCTACAGTCATGGCCAAAAGTTTTGAGAATGACACCAAAATGATATTTTCACATGATCTGTTGCCCTCTGGTTTTTAATTGTGTTTGTCTGATGTTTACATCACATACAGAAATATAATTGCAATCATATTATGAGACCAAAAGGTTCTATTGACAGTTAGAATGAGTTAATGCAGCAAGTCAATATTTGCAGGGTTGACCCTTCTTCAGGACCTCTGCAATTCTCCCTGGCATGCTCTCAATCAACGTCTGGAGCAAATCCTGACTGATAGCTGTCCATTCTTGCATAAGCAATGCTTGCATTTTGCCAGAATTTGTTGGTTTTTGTTTGTCCACCCGTCTCTTGATGATTGCCCACAAGTTCTCAATGGGATTAAGATCTGGGGAGTTTCTAGGCCATGGACCCAAAATCTCTATGTTTTGTTCCATGAGCCATTTAGTGATCACCTTTGCTTTATGGCAAGGTGCTCCATCATGCTGGAAAAGGCATTGGTGGGCGCCAAACTGCTCTTGGACAGTTGGGAGAAGTTGCTCTTGGAGGACATTCTGGTACCATTCTTTATTCATGGCTGTGTTTTTAGGCAAGACTGTGAGTGGTGCGATTCCCTTGGCTGAGGAGCAACCCCACACATGAATGGTTTCAGGATGCTTAACAGTTGGCATGAGACAAGACTGGTGGTAGCGCTCACCTCTTCTTCTCCTAATAAGCTGTTTTCCAGATGTCCCAAACAATCGAAAAGGGGATTCATCTGAGAAAATCACTTTACCCCAGTCCTCAGCAGTCCACTCCCTGTACCTTTTGCAGAATATCAGTCGGTCCCTGATGTTTTTTCTGGAGAGAAGTGGCTTCTTTGCTGCCCTCCTTGAAACCAGGCCTTGCTCAAGCAGTCTCCGCATCACAGTGCGTGCAGAAGCACTCACACCAGCCTGCTGCCATTGCTGAGCTAGCTCGCCACTGCTGGTAGTCCCATCCCGCAGCTGAAACAGTTTTAAGATACGGTCCTGGCGTTTGCTGGTCCTTCTTGGGCGCCCTGGAGCCTTTTTGGCAACAATGGAAGCTCTCTCCTTGAAGTTCTTGATGATGCGATAGATTGTTGACTGAGGTGCAATCTTTGTAGCTGCGATACTCTTCCCTGTTAGGCCATTTTTGTGCAGAGCAATGATGGTTGCACGTGTTTCTTTAGAGATAACCATGGTTAACTGAAGAGAAACAATGATACCAAGCACCAGCCTCCTTTTAAAGTGTCCAGTGGTGTCATTCTTACTTAACCATGACTGATTGATCGCCAGCCCTGTCCTCATCAACACCCACACCTGTGTTAATGGAACAATCACTAAAACAATGTTAGCTGCTCCTTTTAAGGCAGGAATGCAATGATGTTGAAATGTGTTTTGGGGGTTGAAGTTCATTTTCTTAGCCAATATTGACTTTGCAAGTAATTGCTGTTAAGCTGATCACTCTTTATGACATTCTGGAGTATATGCAAATTGCCATTAGAAAAACTTAAGCAGTAGACTTTGTAAATATTAATATTTGTAGCATTCTCAAAACTTTTGGCCATGACTGTACATAAAAAAAGGAATTAGAATCTCAAGGAATTTATGCTGGAATCCCGTGCATTATTGACGTGATGATGTTCCGGAATGTGATCACATGATTAGATTTGAATAAATGTTGATGTTTTTACTCAAGAATAAATGTGGATTGTTGTTCATGGGGGGAAAAAAAAAGACGTTCCCTGAAAATAAGCCCTAGAGCATCTTTCAGAGCAAAAAATAATATGAGACCCTGTCTTATTTCCTGGGAAACACAGGTAATACCACCAGATCCTGGAAATTAATTGTTTTAAAGAGAACCTGTCACCAGGTTTTTCCCTTATGAGCTGCGGTCACCACCAGTGATCTCTTATATACAGGATTCCAGAATATTGTATATAAGAGCCCAGGCCGCTCTGTATAACATAAATAACACCTTTATTATATACTCACCTGCGGTGCGGTTGGGTGCAATGGGTGTTGCTGCTCTCGGTCCGGCGCCTACTCTATTCTGTGCAGTCATCGTCCTCCTTCCCAACCCCGTGTGGATGACGCGTCCTATGTCATCCACACGGAGGCCTCCATCGCACTCCTGCACATGCACATTTTGATGTGCCCTCCTGTCTTTGACCTTTCCACGCGCATGCACATGACAGTACTTTCCCAGCCCCTCCGGGGTACCGACGAGGTCGGGAGACAGGAATAGTACACTGTACACTGACACGAACAGTAGGCAAGGGCACCTGACAACTAGCTAGCTAGGGAACAGACCATTAACTAATCTGGTTGAACAGGCACCTCTCCTAGTGAGAGAGTGCCTTAAGTACCCAGTGCCTCTCAGCGATAGGCTAAGTGGAACTTCTAGGAAATGGTGCTCTGGCTCTTTAAGAGAAGTGCAGCAGTGCATGCGCATGCCCTAGGCGGACTCCCAGAGGACCTATGTGGCATGCACAGGCCCTGGAAGGAAGAAGCAGGGGAGACCCACTTGGAGGACCGCGCCGCAAGAAAGTCAGGCAAGGCAGTGCAGGCCCGGTGCAGCAGTGAGTCGGCGTCCCTGCAGGGAGGAGGACAAGCGGTGCAGGGATACCGGCACTACAATTGTAGCATATACTGTACACAGTAATTATGCCCCTATTGAAACCCTTTAGTGTCAGCACCAAGAGTATCCCTTTCATGGCCTTCATAGAGCATAAGCGTCTGCACAAATTATGATATTGGATGTGCTGATACTTCTTTTTTCTATATTCAAACCCACCTGGTAGAATTTCTCATCAGAGCACTTCTCAGATCCACGGTGACCTGCATAGTCAAGCATGTTCAGCTTTCTTCTACTTCTTTTTATGATTACCCACAGCGAATCCCTCCCACAATTTCCCCCAACACATACAGTATGACACCCCCACAGTGCCTCCAACACAGTATAATACCTCCACAGCACGATGCCTCTAAATTTCCCTCCCTAACAGTATGATGTCCCTATAGCGCCCCTATACCAAGTATGGTAGTCCCCCCAACACGCTATGATTGCTCCTGCCCGCTATGATGGCCTCCACCCAGTATGATAAACACCCACAGCCCCCCACACAAGTATCATGCCCCCACAGCCTCCCACACAGTATGATGGTACTCAGTACGATGCTCTCACAGCCAATAACAGAAAACCAGGCGGCCACTATGGAACCCGTGAGTTGGGGGGTCTTCTCAGCGTGGTAATGCGCCCCACCCATCTGTTATCAAAATGTCACCAGTATCTGCCCAGAATTAGGGAGTCGAAGGCTGAGTGGGCAGCCTTCGACTCCCTGATTCTGGGCAGATACTGGTGAAATTTTGATAACAGGTGGGTTGGGGCGCAGTACCACACGGTGAAGGCCCCCCAACTCATGGGCCCCATAGTGGCTGCCTGTTTTTCTGTTATTGACGGTACGTCACTGGGAAAAACCCCGTTGAGCTTTTTGCATAATGCACCCTGGGGGATTCCAGTGTTGTACTAAAATTGATGATATGTAAAGGATGTGACATAGCTGTCATTTTATAAAACATCCGGTCTTTCCAGCAATTATTCATTTTTATAGGTGGTATCCAAAAATAAACAATTCTACAAAAGTAAGCCAGAAACATTGTGATGTCTCAATTCCGAGAAATAACACCTTAACGTCAGCGGAGGACACGATATATACATTCCACAAACAAAAGTACATGACAAATCTTAGAAAGCAGCTATTATATGTCCGGAACTACTGTACAGCACATAACAGCCCCCCCAGCTGTAACATTGCTTCTCATGGAGACCTAATTTGCATATTTGACTCTTAAGACACATCACCTGGTCTGTAAGATTTGCTAAGCCAGGCTACGTTGCGTGTCCTAAACGTTTCCCAACAGAGAGCCCTCAATTATTATTAGACAAGAGAAATGGTTTTGGTGGTATCTACTCTTCCAAGCAAAATCCAACCAAAACGTGTCTTTATAAGACGCTGTGAGATAGCGACCACCAATGTGGTAAATGGTCGCTATATGTCGCAGTGGAGAAGGTCGCTGCGATATTAAACTGAAGAGGTTGATATGGGACTTGTAGTTCCACAAAGGCTAGTTTCTGCATATAAGGGTCAGGTTCCCTTTAATAATGCCTGTGTGCTGTGCAGGTCTGGGAATCACAGACCTCCACCTGTGGGTGTGTCCAGTCTGATTTAGGAGACTCAGTGTGTGTTCTGCAGAGTGTGAGAGCAGAGCAGGGAGCTCTGGGTGTATCAGCCTGTGTGGAAGCTGAACACGGGGCTCTGAAATTCAGTCTGGGTTTAGACTGGAAGTAGTGTGCAAGCCAGGCTGGTTAGTGCTGTGGCTACTGGACCAAAGCTCAGAGAGACAGACAGGAGTCTACAGAGTGTCTCTGGGTTCTTGGAAGGATCCACAGCAAGTGTTGTTCCCTGGCAGGAGCCAGTGTGTCCAGGCACCACACTTCCAATAGAGACTGTATTGGACTGGAAGCCCACGGTATGTGGTTGTGCTATGTTTTTGCCTTAAGCCAGGAGAGGCCTGTTATGTTTAATGTTTGCCGTTTATGACAAGTTTTTAATAAACGGCTGGAATTTTTATAAAAAGACTGTAGATGTGTTGCTGAAGCTACCTCACCCTGCTGCATGCGAGTTGAACCCCCAGGTTGCGGGGTGCAACGTTACAACGCATAGTGAAAAGTCAAGAGATAAGAATGCCAGTGGTCTACAGGTTCACACTGTTTTGGTCGCCGAGGAGCGGCGAGCATTCAAGAGTGGACCCATTGGGCCGCACATCAGACTCCCCTGGAGGAGCTAACCTTGAGCTAACCCCTATACAGGGACTATCAAGCACAGCCCCAGGCGACCAAAATGCATGACTGCCAGGACCAGTGGTATCAGCTCTTACAGACAGGAGAGTCTCTGAAGTCCAGTGCGGATGTGTTCAGATGTAATGACATAAAGGTGGAGACTCAGACGTGGCAGCACAGAGGTGGTGACTCAGATGTGGCAGAACTGAAGTGGTGACTCACATGTGGCCGCACGGAGGTGGCGACTCAGACGTGGCAGCACAGAGGTGGTGACTCAGACGTGGCAGCACGGAGGTAGCGACTTAGACGTGGCAGCACAGAGGTGGTGACTCAGATGTGGCAGTACTGAAGTGGTGACTCAGATGTGGCAGTACAGAGGTGGTGACTCAGATGTGGCAGTACAGAGGTGGTGACTCAGATGTGGCAGCACAGAGGTGGTGGTAGCAAACAGACTCTAAGAAGAGACACAGGTTAACGGGTACAGGTAACTGGTTCTAGGACATGTGACGCAGACGTACTAGACACAGTAACGGCTACAGGACCTAAGAACTAACAACGCACTACGGATAGGCAACATTGCACAGGCACCTACCCTAAGGGGAAAGTCCTTAAAATACCTTTAGGGTGATTGTTGACCTCAAGGGTCACTTCCGGGTAATAAGATGCTGGCCCTTTAAGAAAGGGGGCATGGCCATGAGCGCACCCTTCGGACACTCTCAGAAGGCCTGCGTGTGGCCTGGAAGCAGAAGGAGGCTGCAGCAGGCCCCGGGGCAGGAACGGGGCATGTGGGCCCTCTGGGCAGGTGATGAGTACGGCGACCCCGCCGGGGCATGAGAGTGGAAGTGTGGCGCCCTGGCCTAGCCAGGTCATCACAAATAACACCCAAACACTCCCCACCCCCATTAGACAGGGACACCAGCCAAACAAAAACCCTTGTTGCCTCCCTCCAGTGTCTGATGTCCACACCAGGTGGGGAGGAGCCAAGCGGTTGGCTCCACCCACCGAGGAGTTCGCAGGCCTGGAGGCGGGAAAAGTGACAGATAGAGTTTGGAGTTTGAGGAGTGAGGAGTAAGCACTTGGGTGTCTGGGTTTGTGGCCCAGGCACTGACAGCAAGGTTGGCAGACGGTGGTGGCCGTCTGCAGGAGTGGTGGAGCAACGCGGAACCGTAGGACCAGGGATGGGCGACGGCCCGCCGGTACCGACCGGGGAGCGAAGTGAAGCCAGCACACACAGGCAGGGCCATCGGACCCCGACCAGGCTTGAAGCCGCCGACAATAGTCAGATCCGAATGTGACTGGAACCCCAGGGGTTTCACAACAGCAAAAGTCCCGATTGAAGACAACAGCCCACACCGTGAGGGTATACAGCTACTGCCTAAGGCTAGAGACCCAAGGGCCAGCGTCTGCAGGCAAACGGGCTCCTCCGGTACCCATACACCGGGGAGCGGACTACCGTTGGGAATCCATACTAGTCAGAAAGAGAACATTAAGGTGCAGGGAAAGACAGCCGCCATCACCTGTCCGGGGAGAAGCACTGCAGCCGGCTGCGGGACCCGTCCATCCAGCCGTTTGGTTTACCGAGGACTTTGTACCTTTCTTGCTGAGTGAGTACACCCGTGCCATCCGGCACTGCGCCGCGCCGTCCCTGCAACCCTGCACCTCACCAACCCTGCCTCCCCGTCACATCATCGGGCCCCGGGACCTCGACCCCTACCCACGGAGGGGGGAAACAACATCCCAGCTGCTCCTTACCATCGCTCCCGGGATACCCGTCATCAGCAGCAGTGGTGCCTATCTTCACCACGACCCGTGGGTGGCGTCATGGACTAAATCCCCCAAACCAACCACCCCTTTCACTAACGGGCGAGGAGCGCCGCTCGAGTCCCCGGATCCGGCCCACCGCTCGAGCCACCGAGCAGCAGCAGCAACCGCAGCAGCGCCGGACCCGAGCGTTAGCGAGAGCGCAGCAGCGACGGCGTCCTCCCCGCCCGCGACAGAAGCGTGCAGGGGCGCCGCATTGGGACCGAGCACTACACATACTAAATCTGGCCATTGATGGTTGAGCAACTGTTGAAAGAACAATTGTATGTAAACGATCACTGATACAGCCAAAAACATTTTATGGTGCCTATACAGAATAGACTAAAGTTGATAATGACTCGCCCGCCCCAGGGCTATGGGACACCCGGTGCCGGGCCGGACTAGTCCGGTGGTAGTCAGTGGTGGCTGGGCCCGGCTCCGTGGCCCTGGTGGGTGTCAGTAGAATATGTGGCTTGAATTAAAGTTTGTGTTCGTGACGCCACCTGTGGTATGCGGCTAATAAGCCGCCGCTGCTGTGTGAGGCCACCGGGATGATGTGATGGCAGCTATGGTGGTACTGCTCCCCACAGGTGGAGCAATGCCCGGGGCACAGTTGGTGCTTGTAAGTGTCTATGCAGGTGGAATAACAGAGACGAGTCCAAAGGTGCAGTTCCAGTTCTTTTACTCACAGTTTCGGTCACACTTGCAAGGACCCTCAGACTGCTGGGACCACCGTCAGGGACCTCCGCCGTATCTGGATGGTTCCGAGCGTGAAATCCGGTTTCCTCTCTTTAGTGTCCCTTTTTCTGCTGACTTCACTAGCCTTGCCTTAGGTAGATGGACTTGGCTTGGCCTCCATTACAGCCTCCAGGCTGGGGGGTCACCTGTCGGCTGATTACCCCTTTTCTGAAGATCTGCTCTGGGTTCTGGCCCTGGGAGCTTGCAATTCCCTGGGCCTCGGTTTTTACTGTCTGGAGACTGTCTTTTCACTCCTTCAGTGTCTAGGGACCGTCCCCTGTCGCAGCTGGTCGCTCCACCGTTGTCACTGTGGAACGGGCCACCGCAGCCTGCAGCTACCCGTAGCGCCTCTGGGCCCTCGGCAGCGGTACCCAACAAGGACTGCTCGTGGCACCTTACAGGACTACTCGTGGCCCTGCAACCCTTTCTCTCTTCTCGTCCTACATGCTCACTCCTCACTCTCCCACTCCCCTGAGCGAACTGACTAAACTTCACCTTCCTGTCTCTGTCTGCTCTCTGGTGGCTCCTCCCACCTCCCCAGTTGCTAAGCTACCACCCTATGGGAGCAGGGATGGGTCTTACAGCCCCTCTCAGCATGCAGCATGGGAGGGTTGCCTGCCACTTTCCCTGGTCCTGTGTGTCCCCAGCAATGGGTGTAGTGTGAATTTACCAGGAAACCGGAGTTCACCCTCTTCCTCTCCCAGAATGGGGCATCACACCGCAGATGGGGTGCAATGACCTGTGGCGACGGAAGCCTCAGGGGCGCCACACTCCCCCACAGCAAATCCCAGCACGTCCTCGGGCTGAAAAACAACAAAAACAAATGGGAGACACTGCAAAAACATTTTTGTATGCAATAACATAAACAGTAAAACATTTCTTCCCTTCATGGGAGGCACATATCATGAACGTTGCAAACTTCTTATAAAGAAAACTCTAAGTGTGCACTTCCAGTCCGTTGCACGGTTCAGGCAAATCCCCCATAATTCTGGTAGGGGGCACAACGGGTGCAACTAATTACATTCTTGGCTACTACAAGTCCAGTAGCCCGTCAGTTCGTTTCAAACAAACAAAGTAACATCTTCGACCAGCCATTAAGTCCAATGGCCTGGTTGCATCAGACCGATCAACAACATACCAGCCATTAAGTCCAATGGCCTGGTAGGACATAAAACACATACACCACACACCAGCCACTAAGTCCAGTGGCCTGGTATGTCAGGACACCTAAACATTCACCGGGGCCCACATTCCAGTTCAGTGGCCCGGTAGCACTTAACATGGGGGGGGGTGACGTCTTCGCAAAGAATCAGGGGCAGCACAGTAGGAAAGGGTGTCATCTTCGAAAAGAATAAGGGGCAAAACACAAGGGACTTCTTCAAAAAGAATTAGGGGCTATGTACAGTTCGGCAGCTCTTCATCTTCTTTGTTCTCTAGATGTCAGGATCCCACTCCGGCACGGCTCTTGGCAGCAGGTCCACTGACGAGATCATCGTCTGGGTCCCTTGGGCACTGGTCCCTGACCTTCTGCGCTGTCCCGCAGCCTGGGTTGGAGTGGGGCTGCCGGTAGGCGTTGCACGGCGCTGCTGCAGGGGGCTGCTTGTCTGCAGGGGGCTATTGCTGTGGTCTCTGGGGCCCTGCTTTGGCCGGGCGCCCTGCATCACATGCGCCATGGAGATCCTGGTCTGCGTCTCCTGGGTTACTGTTGCAGGCCGGCTGCAATGTTCTGCGGCCTGAGTCTGTCTGGAGGTGGCGCTGCTGCTTGGGGAGATGCTGTGCTCTTGTGCTGTGCGGCGCCACTCTGGCTCTGCTGGGGCCGCTGCTTCCTGCACAATGCGCACATGCAGCGCATACCACCCGCGGTCCCCCATCAGCCGGGTATACTCCACTTCATCACCCAGCTTGGCGTCGCGGCCTGGGTGGCCTCTGGGCAGGTGTTCCTCAATGTCTCTCCGTGCTACAAACACGTCCTTGCCCAGGCCAGGCTCCCGGATGAAGCCCCAGCCACCTTTCTGCCGGAAATCGACTACAGTGCCCCGTTTTACTGGGCACTCAGCTCCCTTCAGGGCCTTCCTGACCTCTTCCTTGGAGGCCAGATTGGCGACTTCCCGGGCCCTCCTTTTCTCTTCCCGGAGTTCCCGCTCCTGCTGGTACTCGACCACCAGCCTTTGGCACGTCAGCTCATTGGCCAGGGGAGTTTCCTTGGGGCGCAGCGGCCGCTGCAGTCCCCTGGTCTCTATGGGCGCCGCGTCCCAGTTCACTCCCGGGGATGCCATTCCCAGGAGGTTCACAGGGGGACTCGGCAGGGGGCCCACTAGCGGTTCGGGGGTCATCCCACCCCAAGCTCCGTCCGCGGGGGTCTCAGGCGGGCCTCCGGTGCTCCATCGGGCTTCCGCGGGTCCGGCGGGGGAGGCCAGAGGGTCGGTGAAGTGACTGGTCAGGGGCGCGTGGCGGGGCCATGGGTCCGGACGGATCGGGGTTTCAGTTTGCTCACCCTTTTGCTGCTCCGCGGCGTCCATCCACCGGCCCAGGCCTTCCGGTATCAGCGGTGCCCCTCTCCACCGGTCCGCTTCCACTCCCACGCTGCTCAGCCTCCGGGTCAGGGCTCGCACTTCCTCTCTCAGCAGGTCCAGCTCGGGGTCCTCTCCTCCGGCTCCTGGGGCACCTCGCTGCAGCTCCTCCGCCATGCTTCCGGCCTGGGAGATGCTGCCTGGAACACTGCTCGAGTGCTCGACCACGCCACTCGGCTGCTCCCTTTTCCTTCTTGGAGGCGGGGCCGGAGGCTGTACTAGCAACTGGCGCCAGACTGGCGCCCAGCCCATCACGGCCGGTACCGCTCCGCTTAGTATCAGGTACATTTTCTTTTTCTTTATCGGTTGATCGGTCGTTAAGCTGTTTCTGCCAGCCGGCCAGCTTATTTGGTCACCACTTCTTTTTCTTTCGCTTTCTATGGCGGACACCGCTTCGCGCGCTTTTCTTAGACAAGGGGGCGGGGCTTCTCTTCGCGCCCTTTCTTCTTGCACGCCCCCCTTCTTCCCGCTTTCAGCAGCGCTAATGGCGGCGGTTTCTCGACAAAGTACACAGTTCTTCAGGCGCACAGTACCCGGTTAGACCGGGCACGAAATCCTGTTCACAGCGCCAAAAGTTGACTCGCCCGCCCCAGGGCTATGGGACACCCGGTGCCGGGCCGGACTAGTCCGGTGGTAGTCAGTGGTGGCTGGGCCCGGCTCCGTGGCCCTGGTGGGTGTCAGTAGAATATGTGGCTTGAATTAAAGTTTGTGTTCGTGACGCCACCTGTGGTATGCGGCTAATAAGCCGCCGCTGCTGTGTGAGGCCACCGGGATGATGTGATGGCAGCTATGGTGGTACTGCTCCCCACAGGTGGAGCAATGCCCGGGGCACAGTTGGTGCTTGTAAGTGTCTATGCAGGTGGAATAACAGAGACGAGTCCAAAGGTGCAGTTCCAGTTCTTTTACTCACAGTTTCGGTCACACTTGCAAGGACCCTCAGACTGCTGGGACCACCGTCAGGGACCTCCGCCGTATCTGGATGGTTCCGAGCGTGAAATCCGGTTTCCTCTCTTTAGTGTCCCTTTTTCTGCTGACTTCACTAGCCTTGCCTTAGGTAGATGGACTTGGCTTGGCCTCCATTACAGCCTCCAGGCTGGGGGGTCACCTGTCGGCTGATTACCCCTTTTCTGAAGATCTGCTCTGGGTTCTGGCCCTGGGAGCTTGCAATTCCCTGGGCCTCGGTTTTTACTGTCTGGAGACTGTCTTTTCACTCCTTCAGTGTCTAGGGACCGTCCCCTGTCGCAGCTGGTCGCTCCACCGTTGTCACTGTGGAACGGGCCACCGCAGCCTGCAGCTACCCGTAGCGCCTCTGGGCCCTCGGCAGCGGTACCCAACAAGGACTGCTCGTGGCACCTTACAGGACTACTCGTGGCCCTGCAACCCTTTCTCTCTTCTCGTCCTACATGCTCACTCCTCACTCTCCCACTCCCCTGAGCGAACTGACTAAACTTCACCTTCCTGTCTCTGTCTGCTCTCTGGTGGCTCCTCCCACCTCCCCAGTTGCTAAGCTACCACCCTATGGGAGCAGGGATGGGTCTTACAGCCCCTCTCAGCATGCAGCATGGGAGGGTTGCCTGCCACTTTCCCTGGTCCTGTGTGTCCCCAGCAATGGGTGTAGTGTGAATTTACCAGGAAACCGGAGTTCACCCTCTTCCTCTCCCAGAATGGGGCATCACACCGCAGATGGGGTGCAATGACCTGTGGCGACGGAAGCCTCAGGGGCGCCACAATAATAATGGAGGATCTCTATTGTAACATTCGACGGCTGAAATGTAATAATGGACTCTCGCTTTAGCTGACTGATCAAAGAAGTCATACTCAGGAAATCATCCATGTTTGAATTTTTATCCAATAGTCGCTGGTTCACGAATGACCTTTCTTCAAAATAACATTGTTCAAAAAAGTTGTCCTTTGCCCGGTGGTCATTGGATATGTATATCATGCCATGGCCATGAACATCTCTGCATACCAAAGTATTCTACAGTCAAATGTGAAGACATCTATCCAAAAGCTAGAGCTTGGCCAAAACTGGTTCACGCTACAGGACAATGATCCCAAGTGCACCTGCATGGCAGAAAATTAGAAATGAGTGGATCCGTGGAAATTCAGCTGGGCGGGGGCAGTGGACTTATAAAAAAAGTTTGGTTTGGGACCCAGACTTGACCTGAACTCCAATGGAAGTCACAAATTGGGCAGTTTGGGTCTCCATCCACATGCAGCCAGCCCTTTACAGGTCACTTCCGGGCGTGGATGGGCAGGGTTTTCCCATTTTCTTTTTTGTGCACATTACATCCGATGTTGCTGTCGTTACATCCAGTGCAATTCAATCAAACATTGCAAGTGGCTTGCCACTAAGCGTACCAGAACACAGCGATGCTCGCGCAAATGGTTTGAATACATAAAGCACCCTAACTCCAAACGTGAACTGTTTTTTTTTTTAAAGTCTGTGTTTGGTACGAACACTGAACCTCCGGTTCGCTCATCCCTACTGAATATGTTAAAAATCAATTTGTTGAAATGGCCCAGTCACAGTTTAGACTTCAGCCCAATAGAAATGCCGTAGAGAGAACCTGTCCATTTAGCAAAATATGTTTTAAAAATCCCTTAACCCTCCTGATTCTATTGCTTTTTTCCGTTTTGCTCTGAGTCATTCCATTGCAGAGATATTCACATTTGTTTCTTCTGTCGCACAGCATGTGAAATTTCTCCTTGCAGTTCAACTGGGCGTTTCTTCAGAGTCTTCTCAGGGGACGTGCATTTTAATTGCTCCCAGATACTGTCAATCAAGCTCAGCAACTGATCCAGCAGCATATGTGATGCTCCCGAGTTGTAGTTGGAAGCATCATGGAGGGAAGGGTAAAAGCGAACGCCCTCAGAGAAGATTCTGAGGAAAACACCAAGCTGCTTTGCAAGCAGAGATTTCACATATCAAAAGCAACAAATGTGAATATCTCTGCAATGGAGTGACACAGCGCAAAAAGGAAATGAGCAGCAGAATCAGGGGAGCTCAGGGATTTTCTTTTAAGGAAAGTATTTCACTAAATTTTTCGATATGTCCTCTGTTAGAGAATTGTGCATAGATAAAAGCTTACAAACCTTATTGAACACAAACAATATTGTAAAGAAGAGTGGGCCAAAATTCCTCCAGAACGAAGTGAGAGACTGATACTCATGTAGGTGATTCTACAAGCTACTAATTCACTTGGGGTATACTTCGATGACGTCATAGTCAAGTGACCAGTCTGTAAGCCAATGTCTGTACAACATTCACACCAGACTGGTCACATGCCTATGAAGTCATGGAAGGTCCTGTAGGCAGTAGTGCTTACCGGGCGGCACAGCAATGATCGGACACGGAAGCAGAAGCGGCCGGGAGACAGAGTCTGCAGGACGCATTGCGAGACCTGTAGGAAATCATGGTAGGAAGAATAGAAGGAACAAGATGAAGAGAAAAAACAGCAATCTGAAGGTTTGATAATATCAAGATAATGGCGGAGAAGACCTTGGTGGACCTATTTGGGCAGATAAGACCCTAGTGGACCTATCTAGGAGGAGAAGACGCTGGTGGACTTATCTAGGCGGGGAAAACCCTGGTGGAGCTATCTAGGTGGAGAGGATGCTGGTGAACCTATCTAGGCAGAGAAGATGCTGGTGGACCATCTAGGCTGAGAAGACCCAGGGGGACCTATCTAGGCGGAGAAGACCCTGGTGGACCTATCTAGGCGGAGAAGACCCTGGTGGACCTATGTAGATGGAGAAGACCCTGGTGAACATATCTAGGTGGAGAAGACCCTTGTGGACCTATCTAGGCGGAGAAGACCCTGGTGGACCTATCTAGACGGAGAAGACTCTGGTGAACCTATCTAGGCGGAGAAGACCCTTGTGGACCTATCTAGGCGGAGAAGACCCTGGTAGACCTATCTAAACGGAGAAGACCCTGGTGAACCTATCTAGGCGGAGAAGACCCTTGTGGATCTATCTAGATGGAGAAGACCCTGGTGGACCTATCTAGGTGGAGAAGACCCTGGTGGACCCATCTAGGCGGAGAAGACCCTGGTGGACCTATCTAGACGGAGAAGACCCTGGTGGACCTATCTAGGCTGCACAAGATCGATCTTCCTACGGTGCGCTCATCCATCAAGTCGCCATGACTCCAGAGTGAAATGAAGACCGTTAAATAAATAATAAATATAAGTACTAGAAATTTTTATTATGCCCGGAAATGTAAAACAATAACATTCAAAGAGGGAGCACTTAGTGTTTCTCAGGACTGTTTATGACTTATCACGGTTGCAGTGTTCTCGCAATGCAAAACCCAAAGAAGAAAGTCAACTATTATAATACCGCATCTGAAAAAGCAGTGACATCTCACTATCCTTGTCACGGAAGGTGTTCACTTAAATATTCAGTAGCGGTGTATAAACCAGTCTTATAAAAATGTCACAAAGACAAAACTGATGAGAACATTGAGTGTTGTCTAAGGTCATCACATGAGAAATAACACATGAAAGATACTGATGATATAATACAAATATTCTAAAACAGTCGTATATGTGCAATGATAGCCGAGTGCAGGTGTACCGCGTATGTATGAGATTTTATGGCCTTATACACAATCAATAATAAATAACATTTCCCACATAGTTGGAAGGGTTAAATGTTTATCAGCAATTTCTTATTTTTCCAATAAAATTTACAAAACTATTATTTTTAGGGACCATATCACATTTAAAGTGACTTTGAGGGTCTTATGGGACAGAAATGTGACAGCCCCAAGTTTTTTTATTTTTATAAGGGCTAAAAATGGACCACACAATTTGTGGTGTAATTTTTCCTGATGCGCCAATATACTCCATGTAATTGGGTACAGTACACAGTTGAGAACAGAAGAAGTGATGTATTGGATTCAGAATTTGCTGGAATGGTTTGCAGGTGCCATGTCACAATGACAGAGCAATGCATTATACCTGTCAGTGCTCCTCTGACAGAATGCCTGTTAGACCATACTGCTGGCATGGTCTAACAGGCCATCGCAGTTATGTAACCCGGAGGTCATCATTTGACCAAAGGTTAGCATGGCAACGATTGGGCCCTTGTGATTACGTTGTGGGGGTCCCTCTCCCTGCATCCTAAATGCTGCGATCACTAGGGGGTTAAATAGTCAGGGGCGGCGTGAGCCCTGGCTGTGACAGCTAGAGCTTGGCTATAAGTTATGGTGCACTCCCGACACCAATTGTAATGGCACAGTCTCTGTGCCCATGTTATCACAATGGCATAAGTTTACGTTACAGGTCATTAACCCCTATCTGACCAAGATTTAAACTTACATCAAAGGTCATGAAGGAAATATACATTTAAGCAACTTTTCAGAATAAGCTGTCCTCTGTTTGTACAAGGAATAACACTATATCTGTCCATGGTATGCTTTGTATTCTGTATTTTCACCAATTGTCACCTCTGCAGCCTATCTTTTTTAATTTGCCAGTGGGAGATGATAACTTGCTATGATGCTTTTCCACACACAATACACACAGCACACACAGACATTGCTCTTTATTCCTTAGGTAACACACAGAGAGAAGCAACAGAGGCATAGATGACATTATACCACAGTCCTAAGCAGTAAAGATTTGAACTGAGCTTTGGGGTGAGGGAAAAGACTTGTTAGAACACTCAACATCATCATTTTGTGGCTCCCTCTACTTGTTTTCTCTCCCTGCTCCTCAATCCTTATCTACCTTCTCCATTAGGCTGTGTAATCTTGCATCTCACAGTGCTGGCAATAAGTCTTGTGTTAAGAAAGACAGAATTGCACTGTTTATTTGTGAACGATGAGTTCAGGAGGGAGGATGGGAAAGGGCTCATAGGTTGAGAAATAAGCTGAATCCTCCAATATGACATATTACAAAACTTCTTATATTCCAAAACTTCTTATATTCATCTGCACTATTGATTTCTACAAAGTTTATTGAAACTACTGAAGAAAGGTACGGACGCCGGGTCGTGGGAGCTCCACCCTCCATCGCCAGAGTGAGTCAGTGTGTGTGTGACTTCACGCAGGGTGTCCGACACTTACTGGTTTCTTGACACTGGCGCACATCACCACACAGCCAGTCCCCGTCGTAGACGTATTAGTCAAACATATGACTCTGGAGTTCTCTTGGCAAACCAGACTTGAACAGTTTGTTCTTTCCACCAATATGACAGATATGGCCTCACTACTGACGGTTCTGCTGTTGCTATATTTTGTGGTATTCTCACTTCATCTATCCCGCTATATTGGATCTCATCCGCAAGTTGCCGGGCATGTGTTTTCTTTCCCCCACGCTTCTTCTCACCAATGTCCACTTCTGGGCCCCGACAGCTGTTTAATTGCACAATTTCCTACAGACTGCCGGGCTGGGTCATAGGCTCCAGACCTTAAGAGGTTATCTCGGGGTACCATGACCAGCCCTTACTTCATACCATGTCTTTACTCCTCAAACCCTTATGCACAACTCTATCTCACAAAGCCCATTTCTCTAACCAACCCACTGGCCATCTGTCACTCCTCCCCAACACGGTCCCGACTCTTCTACATCGGGGACCCGTACTTCACTAGCAGCAGTAATTTAACCAAATACATTTATAATATACTTGGCACCTAAAACACATTATCCTCACAACACAGACCAATAGAATAAAACACTAGAGGGTTGCCGACCACCTCCTACTCTACACCATTACTTTTTAGGATTAGGAAATGTGATGTTGGGATCAATGATCTGTTCATGTGTCTTCAAGCTTAAAGAGTACAGCGGGCTTTACACGCTACGATATTGCTAGCAATTGCTAGCGATATCGTACGCAAAAGCACCCGCCCCCATCGTGAGTGCGATATCGTGTGATCGCTGCCGCAGCGTACATTATCGCTACGGCAGCGTCACACGCACTTACCTGGTCTGCGGCGTCGCTGTGACTGCCGAACAATCCCTCCCTCAAGGGGGAGGGACGTTCGGCATCACAGCGACGTCACCGCGACGTCACTAAGCGGCCGGCCAATAGAAGCGGAGTGGCGGAGATGAGCGGGACGTAATATCCCGCCCACCTGCTTCCTTCCGCATTGCGGCCGGCAGCAGGTAAGGAGACATTCCTCGCTCCTGCGGTGTCACACACAGCGATGTGTGCTGCCGCAGGAACGACGAACCACATCGATAATCAACCATTACCGATTTTTGGTTTTCGGACGACCTCTCCATGGTGAAAGATTTTCACCATTTTTGAGGTCGCTTAAGATCGCTGGTAGGTATCACACGCTGCGATATCGTTAATGACGCCGGATGTGCGTCACTAACAACGTGACCCCGACGATAAAACATTATTGATATCGTAGCGTGTAAAGCCCCCTTTAGGCCGTCGTCACACGGTACGATCTATCGTGCAATCGCACAAGCGATCGTATACTCGCCCCCGTCGTTTGTGCGTCACGGGCAATTTGTTGCCCGTGGCGCACAAAGTTGTTTACTCCCTGTCACACGCACTTACCTCCCGGACGACGTCGCTGTGGGCGGCGAACATCCTCTTCCTGAAGGGGGAGGGACGTTCGGCGTCACAGCAACATCACACAGCGGCCGGCCAATAGAAGCAGAGGGGCGGAGATAAGCAGGACATAACATCCCGCCCACCTCCTTCCTTCCTCATTGCCGGCGGGACGCAGGTAAGCTGTGTTCGCCGTTCCCGGGGTGTCACACGGAGCGATGTGTGCTGCCTCGGGAACGATTAACAACCGGAGCACAGAAGGAGGACCGACATTTTGAAAATGAACGACGTGTCAACGAGCAACGATAAAGTGAGTATTTTTGCTCGTTCACAGTCATTCGTAGCTGTCACATGCTACGATGTCTAACGATGCCGGATGTGGGTCACAAATTCTGTGACCCCGACGACATATCGCCCGATATATTGTAGCGAGTGATGCCGGCAATAGGGAACAGGGTAGCAAGAAGGGTGTTTGGTGGCTTAGAAAAATGTCTTTCTTTACCATCCACCCATGCTATATTCAGAAGCCTTCTGTTTCTATGTAAAGAATGAGGAATACACATGGTATGTGGTCTACAACAGCAGAAGTTTCTAAGAAACTCTTCTTGGTAAACTAAAAATAAGTCAGGCTTGTATAACCTCCCCTGAAGTTACCCTGGAAATAAATGTTTAGATCTTTCTTTACTTACACAAAATGTACCTAGGAGGTCCGACGATGACCAATCTACAGATTACTGATATTGGAGAAACGCGGGTGGAGGAAGTGAGAAAGAATAAAGAAGAAGTGACAGGAGGAATGCTCGGGTCTCAGCAGCTCGTAGCAATATACGCTAGAAATATATTCTGCATGCGTAGTCTATGGTCAAATTAGTCACTATATGGCTTTACTGTTCAGTCACTGCATTGTGCAGTGGTAATGTTCAGTCCACCAATGATGTATTTATTCAGTCCTTGTATAACAGTATTATTCAGTAACTGTGCAGTGTTATTTATTTTTTTTTTGCCTCTGTATGGCAGTATTATTTGAACATTGTTTATGTGTTTATGTTACTCACTTGTCCTGTCTCCGGCGCTGGGCCTTGCTCCTTTATTCCGTGGCCACCTCCCTTTACAGAAGTACACTGTGGTTTTCTAGGGTAGCCTTCCAAACTAGTACACATCATCATTCTATGCCTTGTACGCCCAGCTAATGTAGAGGACAGGTGCTTGGGTATTAAGTACTATTTGTCCTCAGTTGCCTCAAGTTTGTCAGGATTTGCTTCTCCTTCACTTGGCTCAGATCCAGCCAGGTGTTTAATCATCTACCTCTGGTTCTTCTGACTTCCATGCTACAACTAGTGTTATTTCCAAGCTCAGTCCAGCAACGTGAACTCCACACCTACCTCCCAGCAAGCAAGTTACCAGCTATTTAGAAGTTGAACTGTTCACACTTGGCCTCTGCAATCAAGGTAATGTGCCGCCCCTGTAGCGGTCGAACTGCTCAGATCTGGGTCGCTGCTGTGACTCGAGAGTCTCCGGACCCGAGGGTTTGTGGCCACTCAAATATAAAAAGGGGGACTATTTACAGGGGATAAGAGTTTGTGACGCCACCCGTGGTTCGCGGTAAGGGAGTACCGCCGCTGCCGATGGGAGTACCCAGGGAAGATGGAATGGGGCAGCCAGATGATGTTCCCTACATGGGTAGGGGAGGCACCGGGACTCTGGAGGATGGTGGAGCGGGGGTGCGCAGGGTCGGTTGGAAGCAGGGGAGGTTCATGTACTCACTCAGGCAGCATCGGTGGTGGTGCGACCACAAAGCAGACTCTGACAACAAGGTAAACCAAGTCTCTGGGTGCCGCTGCCCTCTTGGGGGAGCCCGTCTGGGTATCCATCCCCTGTAGTCCTGCCGGGTGGTCCGGAACCTGCAATCCTATAATTAACTGCATCCCTGCTGCAAGATACCCATTTCCTATATAGTTACGGTTCTAGTTTGTATCCACACACTTGGCTCTGCTTCATCTGTGCTTCCCACTCTGCTGTCCTGGTTCTGGCTGATCCACTTGCCATCTGTCAAGAGTCCCACAATACAGCACCATCACCTTTGTCTCAGTCTGTGCTGATCACCCTACATCTTAGAGAATCCGCCTAAGGGTATGTGCGCACATGTGCGTATTGCATGCTGTCACGCTCCCCAGCTCCCGTGCCATGCTCCCCGGCTCCCCTGCCATGCTCCTCGGCTCCCCTGCCACGCTCCCCGGCTCCCCTGCCACGCTTCCCCGCTCCCATGTCACGCTCCGCCGCTCCCGTCCCATGCTTCCCGGTCCCCCGCTCCACAGTCTCCATGCTCCCTCACCTGCGTCCTCCAGGCAACCCGGTCCCCGCTCCCGGCGCCTGTCGGCAAAGCTGAGCCAGCCCGGCACTCCTGCCTCCTGTGCACCGCTCCCTGCTCTGGCTTCTGGCACCCGGGCCTCGCACATGCGCATTAGGGCGCGCGCGGTCATTGACCCTCTCTTAAAGGGCCAGCATCCTCCAACAGGATATTGAAGAATTAGGTACAGGGTATATAGGGGGTTCCTTTCCAAGTGGGCGGGGCCTGTTCTTCATGTTTGCTAAGCTAGGAGTCAGGTCTCCCTGTGCCTTGTTCCGTACTTACCTATCTCTCTTGTAGAGTCGCTCCTGTCTCGCCAACCGGTCCTGACGATTCCAGAACCCCGAACGGTGACTGTCCGCCATCTCGTCAGTCCCTACCATCTCCGATCCCTGGATCCGTGTGGTGACCCACCTCCTCGCTCCGTTGGTTCCGGATTCTGCCTGACATCATCTCGGCCTCCGAACCTGAGCTCCGTCACCCGGACTACCTTCAGAGACTCCGTGGTCCCAGGGACTTCTTCACTCCACTCCTCTGAACGGACTGTCCTGCTACCCGTAGTGCTCCGGCTACCGGGCACCTTGCCCTCGGTGAGGTGTTCAGCCCAGTGGATCCACCTCCTGGGCCTACCCGTCCTCCTGGTCCTAACAGTAAGAACAGGCCATGGATCCCGCCGAAGCACTAGCGGCGCAGCTGGGCAACTTGCAGCAGGAACTCGGACGACAGCGCGAGACTCAGTCCCGCATGCTGGCCTTCATGTCCTCGGTGGATACCCGCCTGAACACGCTGCAAGCAACTGCCACGTCCCTGGCATCTCAGGCTTCAACAGCACAGTCCACGGCCGCAGTTCCCGTGGCGGCTTCCTCGGAAGCCTCTAAACTCCGCTTGGCCTCTCCACCCCGATATGCCGGAGATCCTAAGACCTGCAGAGGATTCTTGAATCAGTGCTCCCTCCACTTTAAGCTGCTTCCGCACCTGTTTGCCTCCGACCAAACCAAGGTGCTGTTTGTGATGTCCCATCTAGAGGGTGAGGCACTGGCCTGGATGAACCCCTTGTGGGAGAGGGAGGACCCTGTAACTACTAACATCCAGGAATTCCTGCAGGCGTTTAGAACCACCTTTGACGAACCCGGACGTGCCGCCGCGTCCGCCTCATCACTCCTCAGGCTACGTCAGGGGACCTTGACGGTGGGCCAATATGCCATCCGCTTTCGCACCTTGGCCTCAGAATTGGGGTGGAACAATGAGGCCCTCACAGCCGCCTTCTGGGAAGGACTCTCCAGTCGTATTAAGGACGAGCTAGCAGGCCGCGATGTTCCTTCCACTCTGGGTGCCCTGATTGCACTAGCCACTCGCGTTGACCTCCGTTTTCAGGAACGATCCAAAGAGGTGTCCCGCGAGAGACGTCCGATACGGCATTCCTCTCCTCCGCAGAAGCCCGTCGTACCTCAGTTGGCATCGTCTGGCGTCTCTGTCCACGAACCCATGCAGATTGATCGTTTGCGGCAGTCCGAACAACGCTGAGCCGAACGGCTCGCCAAGGGTCTCTGCTTCTACTGCGGAGAGGGCACACACCTGCTACGTTCCTGTTCAGAGAGGCCGGGAAACTCCAAAGCCTAGGGTTGGTAGGAGAGGCCACCCTAGGTGCTGGGACTCTCTCAGACCCGGTTACGTGGACTGTTCAAGTGACAACGGGAGAGACGCGGTTCACGGCAGAGGCGTACCTCGATTCCGGGGCAGCAGGCAATTTCATCCAGCAGGCTACGGTGGACAAGTACCAGGTGCCGGTTACTCCACTCGACAAACCCCTCGTGATTGCCTCTATAGATGGGAGACCCCTCTCTGACACCATCTCGTGGATCACCAAGCCAGTAGAACTACGTATCGGTGCCCTGCACACCGAGAACATCACTCTCTACGTCCTCCCACACATGTCCCATCAAATCCTGCTGGGACTCCCCTGGTTACGGACACACGAACCGTCGGTCAGCTGGCGTACTGGTGAAATTACCCGATGGGGCTCTTCTTGCCACGAGAACTGCCTGAAGTCCATACAGCCCATCCGACGACCTCCGGTTCCGGAGTCCCTACCAGGACTGCCTTCGGCCTATTGGTCCTTCGCGGACGTCTTTGATAAAAAGGAGTCAGAGGTACTGCCGCCACATCGTCCTTACGACTGTGCCATCGACCTACTCCCGGGAACTACACCACCTCGAGGACGGATATATCCTTTGTCCCCTGCTGAAACAAGAGCCATGTCTGCCTACATCACTGAGAACCTGGCAAAGGGATTCATCCGGAGATCCTCCTCTCCTGCTGGAGCAGGCTTCTTCTTCGTTAAGAAGAAAGAGGGCGACCTGCGCCCATGCATTGACTACCGGGGATTGAACCAAATCACCGTAAAGAATAAATACCCCCTGCCGCTCATCCCCGAATTGTTTGATTGGCTTAGAGGAGCTCGTGTGTTTACCAAGTTGGATCTTCGGGGTGCCTACAACCTGGTCCGCATCCGCTCTGGGGACGAATGGAAGACCGCATTCAACACTCGCGATGGGCACTACGAGTATTGTGTGATGCCCTTCGGCCTGTGTAACGCACCGGCAGTCTTTCAAGAATTAGTGAACGACGTGTTCCGGGACCTTCTCTACGTCTGTGTGGTGGTATATCTGGATGACATCCTGGTCTTCTCTCCGGACCTCCAGACCCACAGAGAGAACGTGCAGCTGGTACTACAAAGACTGAGAGAGAATCGTCTGTATGCCAAGTACGAGAAGTGTGTCTTAGAGCAGTCTTCTCTTCCCTTCCTGGGTTACGTAATCTCCGATACCGGCCTGCAGATGGACCCAGAGAAGGTCTCTTCCATTCTCAACTGGCCCCCTCCTTCCGGACTGAAGGCAATTCAACGGTTTCTTGGATTTGCGAACTATTACCGTCAGTTCATCCCTCACTTCTCTGCCCGACTGCGCCTCTCTCTGCCTTGACCAAGAAGGGGGCTAATCCAAAGGACTGGTCACCTGTGGCCGACGCCGCGTTTGGCTCCCTGAAACGGGCATTTGCTTCCTCTCCTGTGTTCCACCGTCCTGAGTTAAACCGACAGTTCACCTTGGAGGTGGATGCCTCCTCCTCTGGAGCCGGAGCAGTGCTCATGCAGAAGTCCTCCTCCGGGAAGATGGTTACTTGCGGTTTCTTCTCCAAGAGCTTCTCAGCGCCTGAACGCAACTACACCATCGGTGACCGAGAGCTATTAGCAGTCAAACTGGCTCTGGAAGAATGGCGCTACCTTCTGGAGGGAGCAGTGTACCCCGTGATCATTTACACGGACCACAAGAACCTGGAATACCTGCGGTCTGCTCAGCGACTGAACCCACGACAAGCCAGGTGGTCCTTGTTCTTTGCCAGGTTCGATTTTCAGCTCCATTTTCGGCCCGCGGATAAGAATGTGCGAGCAGATGCCTTGTCCAGGTCATTCGTGCCCATGGAACAGGAGGAGAAGACATCCCAACCCATCATCTGCCCAAGTAAAATCATTCCGGTGGCTCCTGTCACACTGGCCCAGATACCGCCCGGGAAGACCTATGTCTCTGAAACTGACAGACAAAAAGTGTTGCACTGGGGCCATGCCTCGAAAATAGCCGGCCATGCTGGTCAGAAGAGAACATGGAGTACAATTGTACGTCACTACTGGTGGCCATCCCTTCGCACGGACGTCGCGTCTTTTGTCTCAGCCTGCTCCTCTTGTGCCCGGAACAAGACACCCAAACACCTGCCATATGGTCGCCTTCTGCCGCTGCCAATTCCCTCCGTTCCGTGGCAACATATTGCAATGGACTTTATTACAGACTTGCCCTTGTCCGCCGGACACACAGTCATATGGGTCATGGTGGACCGGTTCTCCAAAATGGCTCATTTCCTCCCTATGGCTGGACTCCCCTCTGCCCAGGAACTCGCTGACGCCTATATACAGCACATCTTCCGTTTGCATGGCTTTCCCTCACACATTGTGTCCGACAGAGGAACTCAGTTCACCTCCCGCTTCTGGAGGGCCCTCTGCAAACATCTGGGAGTGGCTCTGGACTTTTCTTCAGCCTACCATCCTCAGTCAAATGGCCAAGTGGAACGAGTCAATCAGATCCTGACCTCCTTCTTGCGTCACTACGTTAACACCCATCACGACGACTGGTCCACGCTCCTTCCTTGGGCTGAATTCTCCCATAACCATCACATCAGTGAGTCCTCTTCCAGCTCTCCCTTCCATTTCATTTACGGACTTCAGCTTTCCGTCCCTTTACCTGTATCCTCTTCCTCGGATGTCCCTGCTGCTGATGCCGTAGTCCGTGACTTTAGAACAATTTGGGACTCTGTCAAGACGTCCCTTGGACGTGCTTCCCTGCGGATGAAGAGACACGCGGACAAGAGGCGTCTGGATCCTCTGTGTTTCTCTCCAGGAGATCTGGTCTGGCTTGCTTCCAAATATGTCTGATTGAAGCTACCATCGTACAAGCTGGGTCCTCGCTATATCGGGCCGTTTAAAGTCATCGGCAAGATAAATGAGGTCTCCTACAAGCTGCAGCTCCCGGCCACGATGAGGATACCCAACTCCTTTCACGTCTCCCTGCTCAAGCCGGTTGTCCTTGGTCCCTTCTCCGCTGCTGCCAGTTCTGCTCCTCCTCCTATTGCTGACGAAGACAGGTAAGGGATATCGTGATATATGGGGTAAGGGATATCGTGGCCATGAAGACCGTGCAGGGCCGACAGTTCTTCCTGGTGGACTGGGCTGGGTATGGTCCTGAGGATAGGTCCTGGGAACCCCGGGAGAATGTGGGTACTCCCCTGATACGTGCCTTCCTGTCCCGGTTGCGGGGAGGGGGGCGTGGGGGAGGGGGTACTGTCACGCTCCCCAGCTCCCGTGCCATGCTCCCCGGCTCTCCTGCCATGCTCCCCGGCTCCCCTGCCACGCTCCCCGGCTCCCCTGCCACGCTTCCCCGCTCCCATGTCACACTCCGCCGCTCCCGTGCCATGCTTCCCGGTCCCCCGCTCCACAGCCTCCATGCTCCCTCACCTGCGTCCTCCAGGCAACCCGGTCCCCGCTCCCGGCGCCCGTCGGCAACGCTGAGCCAGCCCGGCACTGCTGCCTCCTGTGCACTGCTCCCTGCTCTGGCTTCTGGCACCCGGGCCTCGCGCATGCGCATTAGGGCGCGCGCGCAGTCATTGACCCTCTCTTAAAGGGCCAGCATCCTCCAACAGGATATTGAAGAATCAGGTACAGGGTATATAGGGGGTTCCTTTCCAAGTGGGCAGGGCCTGTTCTTCATGTTTGCTAAGCTAGGAGTCAGGTCTCCCTGTGCCTTGTTCCGTACTTACCTATCTCTCTTGTAGAGTCGCTCCTGTCTCGCCAACCGGTCCTGACGATTCCAGAACCCCGAACGGTGACTGTCCGCCATCTCGTCAGTCCCTACCATCTCCGATCCCTGGATCCGTGTGGTGACCCACCTCCTCGCTCCGTTGGTTCCGGATTCTGCCTGACATCATCTCGGCCTCCGAACCTGAGCTCCGTCACCCGGACTACCTTCAGAGACTCCGTGGTCCCAGGGACTTCTTCACTCCACTCCTCTGAACGGACTGTCCTGCTACCCGTAGTGCTCCGGCTACCGGGCACCTTGCCCTCGGTGAGGTGTTCAGCCCAGTGGATCCACCTTCTGGGCCTACCCGTCCTCCTGGTCCTAACAGATGCAGGTACGCTGCGTTCTGCACCGCAGCGTAACTGCATGCGTCCTGCGTCCCCTGCACAGTCTATGGAGATTGTACAGGAGACGTGCGCACGTGGCATATCAGAACGCAGCGATTTGGCTGCTGCCTGAATCGCTACGTTCTAAGAAGTGACATGTCACTTCTTCCGTGCGGTTTGCATGCTGTCTATAAGGAGAGGCAGCATGCAGAGCGCACGTTCTCTGCCGGCACCATGCACTTTAGAATGGAGCTTTTCAGCTGCGCTCTGAAGCGCACCTTTTAGGTGCGGTACAGAGCGCACACGTGCGCACATAGCCTAAGGCTAGAGTTCCACTTGTATATCGTGCGTTTGACACTGTCCTGACAGGAGAGCCTCAGCTGCATGGAAATACATGCAGCCGACCCGCTCCTATCAGGAGATTGTGCGCTGTGCCGGGTGATACCGATGCGAGACTCGCACGAGTCATACGCAAGTGGACTCGTACCCTAACCAGGAGAGTCTGCTTGGTGGTATTATATATTCAATTTATGACAATAATTAGTCATTTTATGGTGGTATTCAGTCACTGTACTATGGCATTATTTAGTCATTGTATGGCAGTATTATTCACTGTATTGTGGTGTTTTGCAATCGCTGTATGGCTGTACTATTTGGGCACTGTAAGGTTATTTTATTCAATAACTCCATGGTGGTTTAATTCAGTCACTAAGTGATATTCTTCAGTCATTCTATGCTTGTTTTATTTAGTCATTATACAGTAGTATGCAAAAATTTGAGCACCCTTGGTAAAAATTACTTTTATTGTGAACAGCAAGTTGAAGATGAAATGTTCCCTAGAAGGCATAAAGTTAAAGATGACACATTTCCTTTGTATTTTAGGCAAAAAAAAAATATTTTCATGTTTTACATTTTTAAAGTAACAAAAAAGGAAAATAGGAATATGCAAAACTTTGGGCATCTTGCAACACAACCCCAAAGCATGATTGATCCACCCCCATGCTCAATGGTTGGCAAGAGGTTCTTTTCCTGAAATTCTGTGCCCTTTTATTTCCACACATACCTTTGATCATTTTGACCAAAGAATTCTATTTTAAGCTGAGCGGTCCACTGGACTTGTTTCCAAAATGCATCACGCTTGTTTAGTTGTTCTTTTGCAAATTTCTGACACTGAATTTTCTTGTGAGTCTTGTGAGGACACAGGAGAGTTTTTCTTCTGATGACTCTTCCATGAAGGCCATATTTGTGCAGGTGTCTCTGAACAGTGGAACAATGTACCACAACTCCAGAGTCTGCTACATCTTTCTGAAGGTCTTTTGCAGTCATGCAGGGGTTCTGATTTGCCTCTCTAGCAATCTTGTAAGCAGCTCTCATACAAATTTTGCTGTAAAAAAAAAACGTGGTTGAAAAGAGGATGGCTTTTACAAATGGATAATGATCCTAAACACATGTCAAAATCTATATATATAATTGCCTTATTCTGTCTGTCTGTCTGTCTGTCTTGCTCCAAAATTGTGTCCTTACGGTGACACAAAGCGGATTGGCCGCTGGGCTCGCCATGGCCCCGCCCCCCGCACCGATTGGCCGCTCGCCCAGGCTCCGCCCCCACAGGGATTGGCCGGCCGCTCGCCCAGGCTCCGCCCCCCACTCAGATTGGCCTCTCGCCCCGGCACCCTGCACGTATTGGCAACTCGGCCACGCCCCGCCCCCCTCACGCAATGCACGCTCGCTCTGGCCCCGCCCCCCGCACGCATTCCCCGAACCGACAGGGAGCCACGACTCCCAGGTGAGTACTGTACCCCCGGGACCCCACACCAGCGTACGCTGCCAACCCAGCCGACACATACCCTCGCATTGCTGGGGTTGCCGCCGTATGCTGGTGTGGGCTCCCGTGCGAGCGGGGGACGGGATACGCTGGTAACCATGGTAGCATAGTTACCAGCGCATCAAGGTCCTGCAGCGGCGGAACATACACACGCACACACATAACAACACACACACACACATCAGATCACACTCACTCTCACACACACATCACACACACATCACATCGCATCCACACACTCACAACATCCTGGGATATCGCTTGCTTCTCGGTGGCGATACTGTGCAGTGAGCTTCCAGGACCTGCCGGAGGATCACATGGCCAGAAGCATGTGGTATCTCCGGATGTTGTGAGTGAGAGCGCGTATGTGCAATATCGTCTGTGTGTGTGTGTGTGAGTGTATGCGATCGGGTGTGTGTGAGTGTATGCGATCGGGTGTGTGTGAGTGTATGCGATCGGGTGTGTGTGAGTGTATGCGATCAGGTGTGTGTGAGTGTATGCGATCGGGTGTGTGTGTGTGTGTGTATGCGATCGGATCTGTGAGTGTCGACAGAGGAGCACGGCGTGGTGGAGGAGTCTTGGAGGAGAGAGGCTGATCCTGGGGAAGGCTGATGCTGGGGGAGGCTAGGAGGAGAGAGGCTGATGCTGGGGGAGGCTAATGCTGGGGGAGGCTGGGAGGGTGTAGGCTGATGCTGGGGGAGGCTAATGCTGGGGGAGGCTGATGCTGGGGGAGGCTGGGAGGAGAGAGGCTGATGCTGGGGGAGGCTGGGAGGAGAGAGGCTGATGCTGGGGGAGGCTGGGAGGGGGAGGCTGATGCTGGGGGAGGCTGTTAGGACAGAGGCTGGGAGGAGAGAGGCTGATCCTGGGGAAGGCTGGGAGGGGGAGGCTGATGCTGGGGGAGGCTGGGAGGAGAGAGGCTGATGCTGGAGGAGGCTGGGAGGAGAGAGGCTTATGCTGGGGGAGGCTGGGAGGAGAGAGGCTGATGCTGGGGGAGGCTGGGAGGCGGAGGCTGATGCTGGGGGAGGCTCGGAGGCGGAGGCTGATGCTGGGGGAGGCTGGGAGGGGGAGGCTGATGCTGTGGGAGGCTGGGAGGAGGAAGGCTGATGCTGGGGGAGGCTGGGAGGAGGGAGGCTGAGAGAAAAGAGGCTGATGCTGGGGGAGGCTGAGGCTGGGGTAGGCTGGGAGGAGAGAGGCTGATGATGGGGACAGAGAGGCTGATGCTGGGGACAGAGAGGAGAGGCTGATGCTGTGAGGAGAGAGGCTGATGCTGGGAGGAGAGAGGCTGATGCTGGGGGCAGAGAGGCTGATGCTGGGGGCAGAGAGGCTGATGCTGGTGCAGCGTGGGGGATGGAGCACGATGGGGGGGTGCGCAGCATGGGGGATGGAGCACGATGGGGAGTGCGCAGCATGGGGGATGGAGCACGTTTGGGAGTGCGCAGCATGGGGGATGGAGCACGATGGGGAATGCGCAGCATGGGGGATGGAGGACAATGGGGAGTGCGCAGCATGCGGGATGGAGCACGATGGGGGGTGCGCAGCATGGGAGATGGAGCACGATGGGGGGTGCACAGCATGGGGGATGGAGCACGATGGGGGGTGCGCAGCATGGGGGATGGAGCACGTTTGGGAGTGCGCAGCTTGGGGGATGGAGCACGTTTGGGAGTGCGCAGCTTGGGGGATACAGCACGATGGGGAGTGCGCAGCATGGGGGATGGAGCACGATGGGGAGTGCGCAGCATGGGGGATGGAGCACGATGGGGAGTGTGCAGCATGGGGGATGGAGTACGTTTGGGATTGCGCAGCATGGGGGATGGAGCACGATGGGGAGTGCGCAGCATGGGGGATGGAGCACGTTTGGGAGTGCGCAGCATGGGGGATGGAGCACGATTGGGAGTGCGCAGCATGGGGGATGGAGCACGTTTGGGAGTGCGCAGCATGGGGGATGGAGCACGATAGGGAATGCGCAGCATAGGGGATGGAGCATGATGGGGCGTGCGCAGCATGGGGGATGGAGCACGATGGGGGGTGCGCAGCATGGGGGATGGAGCTCGATGGGGAGTGCGCAGCATGGGGGATGGAGCACGTTTGGGAGTGCACAGCATGGAGGATGGAGCACGATGGGGAATGCGCAGCATGGGGGATGGAGCACAATGGGGAGTGCGCAGCATGGGGGATGGAGCACGATGGGGGGTGCGCAGCATGGGAGATGGAGCACGATGGGGGGTGCACAGCATGGGGGATGGAGCACGATGGGGGGTGCGCAGCATGGGGGATGGAGCACGTTTGGGAGTGCGCAGCTTGGGGGATGGAGCACGTTTGGGAGTGCGCAGCTTGGGGGATACAGCACGATGGGGAGTGCGCAGCATGGGGGATGGAGCACGATGGGGAGTGCGCAGCATGGGGGATGGAGCACGATTGGGAGTGCGCAGCATGAGGGATGGAGTACGTTTGGGATTGCGCAGCATGGGGGATGGAGCACGATGGGGAGTGCGCAGCATGGGGGATGGAGCACGTTTGGGAGTGCGCAGCATGGGGGATGGAGCACGATGGGGAGTGCGCAGCATGTGGGATGGAGCACGTTTGGGAGTGCGCAGCATGGGGGATGGAGCATGATGGGGAATGCGCAGCATAGGGGATGGAGCACGATGGGGAGTGCGCAGCATGGGGGATGGAGCACGATGGGGGGTGCGCAGCATGGGGGATGGAGCACGATGGGAGGTGCACACCTCCCCCCAACACACACACACGCGCACTGCACAACACACCACACACACACACTGGGAACCACAAACACCGCCCTACACAGACACCCACACACACAGACAACGCTGCACACACACAACACCCAACACACAAACACCGCGGCATACATAAATATACGCACATACCGCACAACACACACATTGCACAAAACATACCTCCCCCAAAACACACACACACACCCCACACCCACACAAACCGCGCAACACACACACACACAACGCTACAGACACACAGCGCTCCACAAACAACGCAACACACGCAACACACATACAACACCGCTCTCACCCCCCGCCACACCCAGACAACACCCAGAACATGTACAGCGCCTACACAAACACTTAGTAACTACACACAACAACATCTATATATATATATATATATCTATATCTATAACAAAAATCATACATGAACTACACAATACGTAAATTCTAGAATACCCGATGCGTAGAATCGGGCCACCTTCTAGTCCACAATAAATGACTGCAAAAGGCGCAAGCTGAAGGTTTTACAATGGACCTCACAGTCCTCTGATCTGAACATCATTGAAAATCTGTCGCTAGAGCTCAAAAAAGCAGAGCATGCAAGACGAGCCAGGAATCTCACAGAACTGGAAGACGAGCCAGGAATCTCACAGAACTGGAAGACGAGCCAGGAATCTCACAGAACTGGAAGACGAGCCAGGAATCTCACAGAACTGGAAGACATCTCTAATGAAGAGCAGTGCATGCAAGACAAGCCAGAAATCTCACAGAACTGGAAGATGTCTCCAAGGTAGAGCAGAGCATGCAAAATGAGCCATGAATCTCACAGACCTGGAAGACGTCTCCAAGGAAGAATGGATGAAAATCCCTCACACAAGAATTGAAAGACTCTTGGCTGCTACAAAAAGCGTTTACAAGCTGTAATCCATACTAAAGGGGGTTCTACTAAGTTCCTAACCATGCAGGGTGCACAAACTTTTGCATCGGCCCATTTTTCTTTTTCGTTAATTTAAAAATGTAAAAGATGAAAATGTAAAGTTTTTGTGCCTAAAATGCAAAGGAAATGTGTCATCTTTAACGTTATGCCTTTTGCAGAACATTGTATCTTCAACTTGCTTAGTTGTTCACAGTAACAGCAATTTTGACCAGGGGTGCCTAAACTTTTGCATTCCACTATAACTACTATAATATTGCCCCTATGTGCAAGAATAATTTTGACCAAGGGTGCCCAAACTTTTGCATGCCACTGAATGGCTGTATTACATTTTCACTGTATTTCTGTATCATTCACTGCAGTATACTATAGTATTATTATTATTATTATTATTATTATTATTATTATTATTATTATTATGCATTGTATCATTTAGTCACTGTTTGACAGTATTATTAATCACTTTATAACGGTATTATCCAGCCATTGTATGGCAGTATTATTTTTGCACTGTAAGGCTTCATTATTCAGTTAATATGTTTGGTGTTATCCAGACAATGCCTAATACTATTATTCACTCATATCATTATTAATATTCAGTCAGTGGCATTTTTTAGTCACTGTATTGCAGTATTATTCTTGCACTACGGTATAAGGCTGTATAATTCAGTTAATATACTGTAATATGGTGTTATCCAGGCAATGCCTAATGTTATTATTCACTCATGGTATTATTAGTATTCAGACAGTGACTGGTGACATTTTGTCAGTCACTGTATTGCAGTATTATGCAGTTACTATACAGTATATAGACATTATTCAGTCACTGTATGGCAGTATTGTTCTGGCACTGTAAGGCGGTATTATGCAGTTACTATACAGTATATAGACATTATTCAGTCACTGTATGGCAGTATTGTTCAGGCACTGTAAGGCGGTATTATGCAGTTACTATACAGTATATAGACATTATTCAGTCACTGTATGGCAGTATTGTTCAGGCACTGTAAGGCGGTATTATGCAGTTACTATACAGTATATAGACATTATTCAGTCACTGTATGGCAGTATTGTTCAGGCACTGTAAGGCGGTATTATGCAGTTACTATACAGTATATAGACATCATTCAGTCACTATGGCAGCATTGTTCAGGCACTGTAAGGCGGTATAATGCAGTTACTGTACAGTATATAGACATTATTCAGTCACTATGGCAGTATTGTTCTGGCTCTGTAAGGCGGTTTTATGCAGTTACTATACAGTATATAAACATTATTCAGTCACTGTATGGCAGTATTGCACTGGCACTGTAAGGCGGTATTATGCAGTTACTATACAGTACATAGACAATATTCAGTCACTGTATGGCAGTATTGTTCTGGCACTGTAAGGCGGTTTTATGCAGTTACTATACAGTATTTAGGCATTATTTGGTCACAATATGACCATATTGTTTGGTGACTGAATGCTGTCACTGCACGGCTGTATTATGTAAGCACTATATGACGCTATTTTTTAATACAATGTATATTTTTTACTGCGCTGTTTTGCAGGCTGAAATCAATATCATAAGATAATTGTTTCTTCTTGTCATATATTGCTCGATATCACATTCCCAGCAATGGGATTATAGCATGCGGAGCCAGTTTAACAATCATTTTGACGTCCACTGGGTCAGATGCCGGCCTCGAGCAGTCAGACATTTGCATGGAACAAGGAGCGGCCGTGGAATAAACATTTACTGGAATCCAGTGCACTCTGCCCCGCGGCTGCGATGATGTAACTGCCGATCACACAGATTGCACAGCACAGAACATACGTGGATTGCATCACAGCCGTGAGCATAGGACAAGCCGGCAATTATCATTTACAGCGTATTGTTATATAGTGCGGAGGGCCGGGCACACCTCACTGCAGCTGCGGGAGAATGCATTGACAATGTTATTTGGTCGCTATATGACGGTACGATTTGAGCACTGTATGGTGGTATGTGTACCAGTATTAGATCACTGTATGGAAATGTCATTTGGTCGGTGTATAGCACTCTTATATCGGTATGGTATAATATTGTCATTTGTAGAGGTGCAAATTTTTTGAAATTCAAATTTTACCCGGAAATTAAATTTGCAATAAATCAAAAGTACTCGAAAGTATCTAACTGCCCTGAAAAGATGTGCTGAGGTGTACTAGGAGTGTACCCAACCCCCTACAGCATCTTCAGTGTTTTATAAATTTGTGTCCTTATCTATAACTACATCCTCTCATATCCAGATTCAGCCCCAAAAAGGCTATTGCATTCCTTGCATCTGCTTTTATACTGGCTATGATAGTGTCTCCTGATTGGCTCTGCTATACCATGTGATGGGAGAGCTGTAGGACATTATTGTGATGTTCAATCACTAGGGGTCACTATACAACTAGGAAATAGAGAATAGAGGAGTAGTCAAACAAGCGGTCACGTATGGAATACAGGGAGCAAGTGGAGCCGAGGTCAGGATACAAGCCGGAAGTCAGGAGCCAGGAGGTAACGTCAGGATTACAGAGGGAAAGTGGAGCCGAGGTCAGGGTACGAGCCAGAGGTCAGGAGCCAGGAGGTGAAGTCAGGATTACAGAGGGCAAGCGGAGCCAAGGTCAAGGTACGAACCGGAGGTCAGGAGCCAGGAGGTAACGTCAAAATTACAGAGGGCAAGCAAAGCCGAGGTCAAGGTACGAGCCGGAGGTCAGGAGCCAGGAGATAACATCAGGATTACAGAGGGAAAGCGGAGCCGAGGTCAGGGTACGAGCCAGAGGTCAGGAGCCAGGAGGTAACATCAGGATTACAGAGGGCAAGTGGAGCCGACGTCAGGGTACGAGCCGGAAGTCAGGAGCCAGGAGGTAACGTCAGAATTACAGAGGGCAAGCGGAGCCGAGGTCAGGGTACGAGCCGGAGGTCAGGAGCCAGGAGATAACATCAGGATTACAGAGGGCAAGCCGAGCCGAGGTCAGGGTACGAACAGAGGTCCGCAGCCAAAAGGTCATGTAAGGATAACAGGGAGAAAGCGTAGACGAAGTCAGGGTACGAGTTAGAGGTCAGTCAGAGTCAGAGGGACGGGCAAGAAGGGTAACTAAGGTCCGGGGTTGAGAGACAAGATCAGAACAGTTCACATGCGGGAGCCATAAGCACTAACTGCATAACAGGAACTACGACTGGCGGTGTTCCGGGTGAGGTTGCTCCCTAATGAAGCAGAGCAAATACCTGGAAAGAGGCGCTTGTGAACTGACCCCACCCATCACCAACGCAGAACCAGAGGCTGGGAAACAACCTGTCACCCAGAGCTCAAACAACAACAATGCACCAGCTCTGCAGCATTGCACCACAAATCAGAGCCATGACAATTATTATACTTACTACATATTGGATAGGACCTTGGAGATGGGCATACTCCTTTAAATATATTGCATGTTGTCCCCCAAAAAGATAGAAAATATATAATGTGTAGATGATTCACGTAGATCCCTGAGTACTACAGGAATTAAGTAAAGTGACAGACAGGCTATTATTTCTAATATTCCCAAATTCAATAATAACAGGAACTTTACCACAGGACTGGAGCAGAGCAAATGTGAGGCCAATAATCAAAAAGAGGGAACAATCTGAGCCTGGAAATTATAGGCCTTTAAGTTTAACCTCTACTGTGAGGATAGAGATGCTATTCTGAAATATCTTAATAAAAATAACCTCATGAGCCAGTATTCGCATTGGTTTATGAGGGATCCATCCTGTCAAACTAATCTGATCAGCTTCTATAAGGAGGTAAGTTCCAGCCTGGATAAGGGTAACATTGTGGATGTCCTCCACATGGACATTTCAAAGGTGTTTGATATGATGCCACTCAAAAGGTTGGTACATAGAATGAGAATAATGGGAATAGGGGAAAATATGTGTAACTGGGTTAAGAACTGGCTTAATGATAGGAAACAAAGCATGGTTATTAATGGAACACACTTGGACTGGGTCACAGTTAACAGTGGGGTAGTACAGGGGTCAGTATTGGGCCCTCTTCTTTATCACAATTATTATTGAGTATATAGAGTAGCATTTCAATATTTGCAGATACTAAACTCTGCAAGGTAATAAACACAGAAGTGGATAATTTAATGTTACACAGGGATTTAAGCTGGAGACTTGGGCAGAGAAATAGCAATTGAAGTTTAATGTAGATAAATGTAAGGTCATGCACTTGGGCAGAGGAAATAAAATGTATAATTATGTACTAAATTGTAAAACACTGGGTAAAACTGCATAAGACTTGGGTGCATGGGTGGATGGCAAACTCAACTTTACTGACCAGTGTCAGGCAGCTGCTGCCAAGGCTAATAATTATATGCATTAAAAGAGGCATAGAGAAGAACATAGTTTTGCTTCTATACAAGTCACTAGTAAACCACACTTAGAATACTGTGCACCATTTTGGTTTCCGATGTATAAAAAGGACATAGCTAAACTACAGCAGGTGCAGAAAAGACCCAAAAAGTTTATTAAAGGAATAGGTGGAACGCAAAACCAAAATGGGTTAGGGGTGATCTTATTACAATGTGCAAATAATGAGGGGACAGTACAGAGCTCTCTAATGATCTTTTACACCTAGGTCTGCAAAAGGGACAAGGGGGCATCCACTATGGTTAGAGGAAAGGAGGTTTAATCATAATCACAAACATATTCTTTACTGTAAGAGCAGTGAAAGTATGGATTCTTTACTGTAAGAGCAGTGAGACTATGGATTCTTTACTGTAAGAGCAGTGAGGCTATGGATTCTTTACTGTAAGAGCAGTGAGACTACGGATTCTTTACTGTAAGAGCAGTGAGACTATGGATTCTTTACTGTAAGAGCAGTGAGACTGCGGATTCTTTACTGTAAGAGCAGTGAGACTATGGATTCTTTACTGTAAGAGCAGTGAGACTATGGAATCTTTACTGTAAGAGCAGTGAGATTATGGATTCTTTACTGTAAGAGCAGTGAGACTATGGATTCTTTACTGTAAGAGCACTGCACTGAGATTATGGATTCTTTACTGTAAGAGCAGTGAGACTATGGATTCTTTACTGTAAGAGCAGTGAGACTATGGAATCTTTACTGTAAGAGCAGTGAGATTATGGATTCTTTACTGTAAGAGCAGTGAGACTATGGATTCTTTACTGTAAGAGCACTGCACTGAGATTATGGATTCTTTACTGTAAGACCAGTGAGGCTATGGATTCTTTACTGTAAGAGCAGTGAGACTACGGATTCTTTACTGTAAGAGCAGTGAGACTATGGATTCTTTACTGTAAGAGCAGTGAGGCTATGGATTCTTTACTGTAAGAGCAGTGAGACTACGGATTCTTTACTGTAAGAGCAGTGAGACTATGGATTCTTTACTGTAAGAGCAGTGAGACTATGGATTCTTTACTGTAAGAGCAGTGAGACAATGGAATCTTTACTGTAAGAGCAGTGAGACTATGGATTCTTTACTGTAAGAGCAGTGAGACTATGGATTCTTTACTGTAAGAGCAGTGAGACTATGGAATCTTTACTGTAAGAGCAGTGAGACTATGGATTCTTTACTGTAAGAGCAGTGAGACTATGGATTCTTTACTGTAAGAGCACTGCACTGAGATTATGGATTATTTACTGTAAGAGCAGTGAGACTATGGATTCTTTACTGTAAAAGCAGTAAGATTATGAAACTCTTTGGCCCTTGATGTTGTAATGGTTGATTCACTGCTAAAATTTAACAGAGGTCTTGATATCTTTCTCGAAAAATATAATATTACTGGTTATGTGCACTAGATTATTTGATGGGCATTTATCCAGGGAAGTAGTCTGATTGCTGTATGTGGAGTCAGAAGGAATTTTTCCCCCAATATGAAGCTATTAATATCTGTACCATGGGGGTCTTTTTTTATCAGACTATAGGGTGAACTTGAGTCTACCTTGAACCTTAAAACTATGATTACAAAGCCTGCTTTACACGTTGCAATTTCGCATACGATTTCGTATGCGATTTGCAACGCCCCATCGTATGTGCGGCGCGTTCAAATTGTTACGAGTAACCCCCCGTCACACGTACTTACCTTCCATATGACCTCGATGTGGGCGGCGAACGTCCACTTCCTGGAGTGGGAGGGACGTTCGGTGTCACATCGACGTCATGGGGCAGCCGGCCAATAGAAGCGGAGGGGCGGAGCTGAGCGGGGCGTAAACATCCCGCCCACCTCCTTCCTTCCGCATTGTGGGCCGGGAGCCGCAGGATGCTGGTAAGATCTGTTCATCGTTCCCGGGGTGTCACACACTGCGATGTGTGCGACCTCGGGTATGATGAACAATCTGACGTACAATTTTAGAGACAGGTACGATGTGTATGCGATGAATGTTTTAACGTTCAATCGCACGTAGCTGTCACACACTGCAATGTAACTTACGATGCCGGATGTGCGTCACTTACCACGTGACCCCGCCGACACATCGTAAGATACATTGCAGCGTGTAAAGCGGGCTTATGTCTCTCATTTGAGACCTCCGTCAAGACGATCTAGAAAGAGTATCTCTTAGGGGCACTTTGCACGCTGCGACATCGCAGGCCGATGCTGCGATGCCAAGCGCGATAGTCCCCGGCCCCGTCGCAGCTGCGATATCCTTGTGATAGCTGCCGAAGCGAACATTATCGCTACGGCAGCTTCACATGGACTCACCTGCCCTGCGACCGTCGCTCTGGCCGGCGACCCGCCTCCTTATTAAAGGGGCGGGTCGTATGGCGTCACTGCGATGTCACACGGCAGGTGGCCAATAGGAGCGGAGGGGCGGAGATGAGCGGGATATAAACATCCCGCCTACCCCCGTCCTTCCGCATATCCTACAGAAGCCGCAGTGACGCCGGTAGGAGATGTTCCTCGCTCCTGCGGCTTCATACACAGCGATGTGTGCTGCCGCAGGAATGAGGAACAACATCGGACCGTCGCGTCAGCGTAATCATGGATTACGCCGACGCTGCACCGATGATACGATTACGACGCTTTTGCGCTCGTTAATCATATCATCGAGCCTTTACACACTACGATGTCGCATGCGATGTTGGAAGTGCGTCATTTTCAATTTGACCCCACCGACATCGCACCTGCGATGTCGTAGTGTGGAAAGCCCGCCTTACTCTCAGGACCCATTGTGTTCGTTCGTTCTATGGATTCTCAACAGATATCAATGGGCATCATGTAATTCTTCATTTCCCCAGTGGGGGCGCTGCAAGGACACAGAACACTCGCTTCCTCCACAGATCGCGACCGATTGCTGGGACGATTTCTCTTATAATGTATAAGCCCGAAGGAGCAAATTCCGGATGAGAAATCAGCATAGCGCTGAGATAAATGTCTACACCTGTCGGTCCAATCTGTGCCTCTTGTGTCAATAATTCTGACTCCATTTCAAAAGGCTTTTAATATGAGGCCAAAAATCGAGAGTACAAGAAGAACTCAGATGAATGCGCAGCTTATAACATCAGCGAGTGTGATGGATGTGTGAAGCACGCCGATGAAATCACAGAAATGGAAAACACTTGTCAGACCATGAAAGCCAACAAAAAAAATCTGCGTAGACCGCAGCCATGTGTATACAGTCACTTTGTGCCCCATCAATACTGCTGTAAGCAGACGGGCCCAGATACAGACTGCAAAACAAGACAGATTTACCGGTCACACCTCTGAAAAAGAAGGGTGAAAGCCCTCATGGGAGCCATCATGGCGGCCATATTGCTTGTCTCCTAGCTTGATTCCTTCTCAGTGGACCACTTTCCCAAATCCTTTTTTGATAAAGTTGAGGAAGCCGGGCCTTGCAATCCCTCTTACCATGGGTTGTCCTGTTTCTTAAGACCCCATAGCAGCTGCATCTTCTGCCTCTGTGATACGTAGACTGCACTCTTTAAAGTAGAGATTGCGGCACGTGGTGCATGAAGAGTACCGCCAAAACAAGTTTTGCACAATCGTGCCTCATTTTGCAGACTACATTACTTGTATACTCCATTTCCCACCTCCTCTGAATGCTGGAGCTCAGTCTGTTGACCAGTTGTATCAACGTCATATACTGTATATGGGAACTGTAACTCTCACAGCCAGTGTAGAGGCAGGCAGTGAGCAGGATAAGTGGACCCACTGGACCACACGAGGACCCAGGCTTATCCCTTAGTGGGAGGGGCTGAACTAAGCCCCACTGCAAAGCGCACCCCAGGTTCCACTCCCAGGGCAGTGATCGGGAGTGTGCCAGCTGACCGCCAGCGCAGGTGACAGACTCAGGAGAGACTGAGGCAGGCTGGACAGAGGGGTATGGACAGGAATGGTGGGCACGGTAGGGTTAGTCAGGTATAGGAAGGCAGGTACAGGAGACGGACACAGGGTTAACGGGACTTGACAACTAGCTAGCAGACTGGAATACTGACTTACTAAATGTGTTACACAGGCATCTCCCCTAATGGGAGGGTGCCTTAAATACATAGTGCCTCTCAGCCATAGGCTGAGAGGCATTTCCTGGAAAGAGCATACCAGCCCTTTAAGAGGAGGGTCGGTGTCTACCTTCGCATCTTAGATGCACTGCCGGGAACCCTGTGCATGTACAGGACCCGGTAGGAGAAGGAGGTAGCAGCACATTTGGATGGCCTGGGGATTGCGGGGTGGGGACGGGACACGGCCGGGGCGATGAGTAATTCAGCGTCTCTGTGCTACAAGAACCTCTCAGCAAATACTGGGGAATGGGAGTTCTGCTGCTCCAAGGGAATGTGCCAACTTTTTCTAGTGTCCACGAGGTCTCTTCTTTTTTGAGGAGCCTCTTCAACGTTTCTGGAGAGTTGGAAAATATGACTTCACTCATCATTAAAGACAATCCTTATAATCTCCTATCATTTTGTGTACACAGCTCCAATGCAGATCCTACTCATCCCCAAGGTTGCAGAAAGAAACCCTATAAAGTCAGATCTGTATGTACAGTTAGGTCCAGAAATATTTGGACAGTGACACAATTTTCGCGAGTTGGGCTCTGCATGCCACCACATTGGATTTGAAATGAAATCTCTACAACAGAATTCAAGTGCAGATTGTAACGTTTAATTTGAAGGTTTGAACAAAAATATCTGATAGAAATTGTAGGAATTGTACACATTTCTTTACAAACACTCCACATTTTAGGAGGTCAAAAGTAATTGGACAAATAAACCAAACCCAAACAAAATATTTTTATTTTCAATATTTTGTTGCGAATCCTTTGGAGGCAATCACTGCCTTAAGTCTGGAACCCATGGACATCACCAAACGCTGGGTTTCCTCCTTCTTAATGCTTTGCCAGGCCTTTACAGCCGCAGCCTTCAGGTCTTGCTTGTTTGTGGGTCTTTCCGTCTTAAGTCTGGATTTGAGCAAGTGAAATGCATGCTCAATTGGGTTAAGATCTGGTGATTGACTTGGCCATTGCAGAATGTTCCACTTTTTTGCACTCATGAACTCCTGGGTAGCTTTGGCTGTATGCTTGGGGTCATTTTCCATCTGTACTATGAAGCGCCGTCCGATCAACTTTGCGGCATTTGGCTGAATCTGGGCTGAAAGTATATCCCGGTACACTTCAGAATTCATCCGGCTACTCTTGTCTGCTGTTATGTCATCAATAAACACAAGTGACCCAGTGCCATTGAAAGCCATGCATGCCCATGCCATCACGTTGCCTCCACCATGTTTTACAGAGGATGTGGTGTGCCTTGGATCATGTGCCGTTCCCTTTCTTCTCCAAACTTTTTTCTTCCCATCATTCTGGTACAGGTTGATCTTTGTCTCATCTGTCCATAGAATACTTTTCCAGAACTGAGCTTGCTTCATGAGGTGTTTTTCAGCAAATTTAACTCTGGCCTGTCTATTTTTGGAATTGATGAATGGTTTGCATCTAGATGTGAACCCTTTGTATTTACTTTCATGGAGTCTTCTCTTTACTGTTGACTTAGAGACAGATACACCTACTTCACTGAGAGTGTTCTGGACTTCAGTTGATGTTGTGAACGGGTTCTTCTTCACCAAAGAAAGTATGCGGCGATCATCCACCACTGTTGTCATCCGTGGACGCCCAGGCCTTTTTGAGTTCCCAAGCTCACCAGTCAATTCCTTTTTTCTCAGAATGTACCCGACTGTTGATTTTGCTACTCCAAGCATGTCTGCTATCTCTCTGATGGATTTTTTCTTTTTTTTCAGCCTCAGGATATTCTGCTTCACCTAAATTGAGAGTTCCTTAGACCGCATGTTGTCTGGTCACAGCAACAGCTTCCAAATGCAAAACCACACACCTGTAATCAACCCCAGACCTTTTAACTACTTCATTGATTACAGGTTAACGAGGGAGATGCCTTCAGAGTTAATTGCAGCCCTTAGAGTCCCTTGTCCAATTACTTTTGGTCCCTTGAAAAAGAGGAGGCTATGCATTACAGAGCTATGATTCCTAAACCCTTTCTCCGATTTGGATGTGAAAACTCTCATATTGCAGCTGGGAGTGTGCACTTTCAGCCCATATTATATATATAATTGTATTTCTGAACATGTTTTTGTAAACAGCTAAAATAACAAAACTTGTGTCACTGTCCAAATATTTCTGGACCTAACTGTATGTTCTCTACTTTACCTACTGTAAGTACTTACTTAGAAGAAAGGCGCCGTCTACAGGATTGGACAACCCAGAATTTGTTTTTGGTGTGTACCCTTTCAAACACATTGGCCTGCATGTGAGCTGTATACACAAAACGGTATGTCAGTTTTAAATCAAAACTATTGGTAAATTGGCTCTATTTTTTATTTTAGATGCATATGGCCAATAAAAAAATTATAAGGATGGAAAAATGCTGTAAATGATCAGGAGGAGGTCCCTTTTGGAGTTGAGGGCTCCTGTCAAGGAGATTATTATTTGAAGGTCGCTCAGGTCTCCAATTCACACACCTATCTTCATAAATTGAAATTTGCAGCCATAATCATTCCTTGGACACGTTCCATAGTCTTTATCACTGTGAGTCACCGCTCATCCACATATGAGAACCTGAGCGCTGATGAACAAACACTGGGTGGAATTAAAGAGATATCTGGTAATTAATAATCACCCCAATTAAAAAGAAGGGATCGTCATCCACTTTTACATTTCAATAGCCGCCAGAGGGCATGTACATATTATGATAGGGAGCAAGTATCATGCAACATTGTTTTTTCATGATAGCCACATTTTATGCATTCATTTTACCATTTAAATTCATTTTTTGCCAAAAGTTATCATATTACAAAAGTTGCAGCATTTTCCCTTTTTGAGGGCACATATTGAAGGTTTAATTTCTCTTTCCAGTGCATTATTTGTTTTGACCCGGCCAACTCTTCCCAGACCTTGTGAAAGATAAAAATTTGATTTAAACTGCTCGATCTTTTTGCTTTTGGGGAGACAAGCCTTGAGGAGTAGAACCCAGCAGTGACTTTCTCCCCTCTCTCTATTGTGAACAGCTGTGCCCAATGTGCATGTGTGTAGAAGGGGCAGAAGGAATAGCTGTTGGCCAAGATGCCACACAAGAAACATCTCATAATAGGTTAAACCAGTGAGATGTCTCTGACGCGCACCTCCGGTCACATGACCCTGGATAATGGGAAGTTCCTCCTCCTCCATACTATATGCAGGGCAGGAAGTGATGCGCGCTGTAGCTCTGACGCGCACTTCCGGTCACATGACCCTGGGTAATGGGAAGTTCCTCCTCTCCAGTGCCGGTGCGTATAGGATCTGTTTCCCCGTTTGGGGTGATTAATGTGACCGGCCGGAGGTGACGCGGGGGGGATCTCCGGATGTGCACCTTCGATAATCGTCTATACTTCTATAGGTGAAACGCACGCCGGAAGGAATAGGACTGATTGGCACATTCTTTGGGGTGTTGATTGGATCAGCACTCCTGGATGTCATGGGCGTTACCTTTGTGGAACGCATGTGACATCATTCAGGAAGCATAACCACACATGCTGAACCAAAACCCACATGGCAGGATCCACATTTTCTCTACTAAATAAACATCAGGTGAGCTGTACCTCCTGATTGGAATAACGATATGACTCATATGTTTAAATGACCCCAGTTTTGGCCACGCCAGAATCTCTGACACTATGGTTTGGTGAGGGCTGGCAACAAGGACCTGACTGACAATTATTATGTCCCCTGAGGAGTCTGAGTGACGAAACGCGTCGGGATGTCGGGATGTCATCAGGGTCAGCATAGGGGTCCAGCTTGAGACCTAGTTGTGGTCCGTCCTTGTGAGGACGGAAGCTCGGGGCAGCAGTAATTTATTTTTTTGTACCCAAGGTGTGGTAGGGTCAGTATATGGTGGACGACTCTACTGTTCGGGATCAAGAGACTGCATGACCTCACACGAAAAGGGACTGGGTGAGACCATTCCTTTTCTAATACCTAAAAATCTATTGCGTATTTACGTATCTGTATGACTGACCACTGTCAGTAAGATGAATGCATATTGATTTGTTTTTTTAGGTATTATTTCTTATGTTGTGTTTTTTGTCAACTGGACCACTGTCCTTTGCTCATAGCAACATCACTTTTTGGTTTTGTTTGTTTGGTTTTTTTCTTGTGTTTATTTTTCCTTGTGGCCATTACTAGATAGGACCCCTCGCGGGTATGTCCTTAATTGGCTAACCTAAGTGGCCATGGTGTTTTCACCTTAGATAGTGATGGCTTATTGAATCTGACTTGTTTGTACTAGAGTAATTAACGTTGCTCTTTTTAGGTCTATTAATAAAGGAGTATATTTTAATGCTTATTTTAAACCAGTGAGATGTCACAAGAACTTCACAACCTTGCAGTTGCAAAACATACTAATGGCATGGGTTACTGTTGTGAATACATTTTCCAGTTTGTGGCTCCCTCTTCTGGTCAGTGCTGGCTGTGAAATTGATTTGTGGAATGAAATCCACACACCTGTGGAGGACTGGTAATCAGGGTCAGATTGGGACTATATAACTGAGTAGTTTTCTCTTGCTTCTTGCTGGTGCTCAATGGTCTTCTGTGTGTTAAGGACATTCTGAAGCCAGCCCTTCTCTCTACCAGAACTCCTCTCAGATAAGTGGTCTTTGTACCTCTGCTGTTTGTTTTCTACTTTCTTGTTATTTTTTTCTGCTTAATACTAATGCTTGATTCCTATTTTGTCTGTGTGGAGGTCTTGGTGGAATGGGATTATTCCCTGCTGGGAGTGTCTGTATACTTAGCTCCATGATTCTGCAAGGTATTGTGTTTGTCATGCTTGGTATTAATTCAGTCCCTCATCTGTATTAGTGTTTTTGGATCCCAGTAACATTTCAGTGCTGATTAAGTGGGGGAGAGGATTTTTCCCATATCAGAAGTGCTGGTGTTTATTAGGGGTTTTTTTTTTACAGCTGCAGACAGTTGCTCTTTCCTATCCTTTTCTATAAAGATAGTTTGGGCCTCACCTTTGCTGAATCTGTCTTTTCTGGCTTTGTATTGTGTTTTTCTATATCACCGTAGCCTTTACATGTGGGGGGCTATCTATCATTGGGGACTGTTCTGAGGCAGATTAGCTTTCTTATATTTCTGTGAGAATATTTAGTTCTCCGGCTTTGTCGAGGCGTCCAGGTCATCGTAGGCTCGTCCCACGGCTACTTCTAGTCGTGTGTCAGGATTAGGTCTGCAATCCGTTAAGGTTCCAGCCTCTCTATTACTATTTGGGATTCTGCATTTTTTGATCATCCTCAGTCCCTGAATCATAACAGGTTACAGAAGAATTTCTAAACTATTGAAGGTTCCAGTGAGCCCTGTTGGGGCCATAATCAGGAAGTGTAAAGAAAATAATTTTACCATAAACCGGTTATGACAGGTGCTCTCTGCAAGATTTCAGACAGAGGAGTGAAAATAATTGTTAGAAGAGTTGTCCAAGAGCCAAGAACCACCTGTGGAGAACTACAGAAAGACTTGGAATCAACAGATACAATTGTTTCAAAGAAAACAATAATATGCTCATCTTCCATGGCCTCACTACTCCATTACTGAACAAAAAGCATTGTCAAGTATACTAACGGTGACGTTTGCAGGTGGGAACACCATGGTCTGGGGCTGTTTTTCAGTAGACGGCACTGGGAAAATTCATGTAATTGAAAGAAGGATGAATGAACAAATGTACCGAGGCATTCCTGATAAAAACCTCCTGCCATGTACCAGGATGATGAAGATGAAACGAGGGAGGACATTTCAGCGAGACAATGATCCCAAACACACGGCCAAGGAAACTACCAACTGGTTTCAGAGAAAGAAAATAAATCTGCTAGAATGGCCAAGACGATCACCAGAGCTGAATCCTATAGAAAAGGTATGGAAGGGACTAAAGCTCAGAAATCATAGAAGGAGCCGACACCTGCAGGATGTGAAGAGTGTTTGGGCAGGAGAATGGGCCAAAATCACACCTGAGCATTGCAGGCAACTAGTGTTTCCATGCAGTAGGCATCTGGAAGCTTCATCACCAACAAAGACTTTTGTATGAAATAATAAATATATTTTAGTAAGTGTGTTCAATACTTTTTCCATGTGTCGTTTCTCATTATTAGGCCTCATTCACACATCAACATTTTTAATCAGTATTTCCTCAGTACTTAGCAAAACCAGGATTGTCTCCAAAGCACAGAACACGTGTCAATCTTTCAATTATAGTTTTTCTCTTTAAGTTGCACTGGCTTTAGCATAAAAACACTGATGCAAAAATATTGAAATGTTAATGAGGCCTTACACATAACTTAATTATGGAAATCTATGGTCTGATTTCTTTGCTGGTGTGGATTGGATGAGTTGTTACCGGCATCTGGTGAGAAATTAATGTCAATAGCGCCTTTAGAAATATATTTAATTAGAAAATTGGTGAGGTATTCAAAACTTATTTCACCTACTGTATATATACCGTCATAGCCAAAAGTGTTGGTACCCTTGAAATAATTCCAGAAAAATATATTTATATTAGAATATAATTCGAAGTTTCAGATCAGATAAACGCTATTTAGTCATTAACCACAGTTTTACACTTATCAGTGGAGGAATTTATAAGTTTGTCCCTGGGCCTGCAGATCAATGACAATGATATTGAGCAATGTCAGTCAATTACTCTACTGTCCTTCGCCCACCTGTTGTCAACATTGTAAAATCATAATCTCACACCAGATGGTTACAGTCTATGGCCTTAGTCCCCTCCTCCGTGGCCACAATCACCCAATAGTCAAATTGCAGACAATTATTACCAAAACTTGGACTAAATTCAACATGTAAAAAATTACTGAGCTTTCAAACCTTTCATTCTTGTTCAATACATACAATCTAGGTTTTGACAAAAAATAACACTTAAAATAATATAATTTTAAAATGTTAAACTTAAAGGGGATTTCCACAACAAACATAATTATTATTTAACAGCCTTCAGCTCGATCTCGAGCCATAGTGACTTGATTGAGGAATGCTCTGTAGGAAGATCGATCTTGTGCAGCTTAAGTAGTCCACCAGGGTCTTCTCAGCCTAGATAGGTCCAACAGGGTCTTCTCAGCCTAGATAGGTCCAACAGGGTTTTCTCAGCCTAGATAGGTCAACAGGGTCTTCTCCACCTAGATAGGTACAGCAGGGTCTTCTCCGCCTAGATAGATCCACCAGGGTCTTCTTCACCTAGATAGGTCTACCAGGGTCTTCTCTGCCTCAATAGATGCACCAGAGTCTTCTTTGCCTACATAGATCCTAAAGGGTCTTCTCTGCCTACATAAGGCCTAAAGAGTCTTCTCCACCTAGCTAGGTCCACCAGGGTCTTCTCCACCTAGATAGGTCCACCAGAGTCTTCTCTGCCATTATCGTGATAGTAGCAAGCCATGGGGTTGCTGGTCTTCCTTTTCACCTTGTTCCTCATGTTCTTCTGACCATGATGTCCTTCTCCAATGATTGCTCCCTTAGGCCTAAAATACACTTCCGCAAAAAAAAACGTCTGTATGACACGGTCCGTTTTTCGGGTCCGTGTTCTGTTTTTTTTGGGCGTTTCTCCGGTACGTATGGCATCCGTGTGATGGCGTATGCGAGCCGTGTGTACGTGTAAAATGTCCGTGTTTGTGTGTAAAATGCCCGTGTATGTGTACGTGGAATGTCCGTGTGGAATGTCCGTTTGTGTGTTGCACAATGTCGTTGATACATGTCGGCTGACAGCAGACAGAGTTGCGCGATGAGAATGAACTCGGGTGAACTTCACCCGACTTCATTGTCATGCCGCGGCTCTGTCTGTGTGCCGCGTACTGATTAACGGTCACCTGTGAAGGATTCACCAGTGACCGCTAATCCCCTGAGTGACTGAAGTGAGCAGCCCTCTCTCATACTCACCGCTCCCCAATCACCAGCGCGGCGAGGAACAGCTGTGCAGAGAATACGCGGCAACAATTACTTTGAATATGCCGGCCGCTCATTAATCAATCTCGTATTCCCTGCTTTCCCCACCCACAGACGCCTGTGATTGGTTGCAGTCAGACACGCCCCCCACGCTGAGTGACAGCTGTCTCACTGCACCCAATCACAGCAGCCGGTGGGCGTGTCTATACTGTGCAGGAAAATAAATAAATAATTAAAAAAAACGGCGTGCGGTCCCCCCCTATTTTAATACCAGCCAGATAAAGCCATACGGCTGAAGACTGGTATTCTCAGGATGGGGAGCCCCACGTTACGGGGAGCCCCCCAGCCTAACAATATCAGTCAGCAGCCGCCCATAATTCCCGCATACATTATATTATATGAGACAGTTCTGGGACTGTACCCGGCTTTTCCCGATTTGCCCTGGTGCGTTGGCAAATCGGGGTAATAAGGAGTTATTGGCAGCCCATAGCTGCCACTAAATCCTAGATTAATCATGTCAGGCGTCTCCACGAGATACCTTCCATGATTAATCTGTAAATTACAGTAAATAAACACACGCCCGAAAAATCCTTTATTAGAAAAAAAAACACTAACAAATTGCCTTGTTCACCAATTTAATAAGCCCGAAAAAGCCCTCCATGTCCGGCGTACTCCAGGATGGTCCAGCGTCGATTCCAGCGCTGCTGCATGGAGGTGACCGGAGCTGCAGAAGACACATCCGCTCCTGTCACCTCCACACAGCTAATGAAGGGAATAGCGCGATCAGCTGAGCTGTCACTGAGGTTACTCGCGGCCAACGCTGAATACAGCTGATCGCGCTATTGCCTTCATTAGCTGCGTGGAGCTGACAGGAGCGGCGGTGTCTTCTGCAGCTCCGGTCAACTCCATGCAGCACAGCTGGAAGCGACGCTGGACCATCCTGGAGTACGCCGGACATGGAGGGCTTTTTCGGGCTTATTAAAGTGGTGATCCAGGGTATATGTTTGTGTTTTTTATTTCTAATTAAGGATTTTTTCAGGTGTGTGTGTTTATTTACAGTAATTTACAGATTAATCATGGAAGGAATCTCGTGGAGACGCCTGACATGATTAATCTAGGATTTAGTGGCAGCTATGGGCTGCCAATAACTCCTTATTACCCCGATTTGCCAATGCACCAGGGCAAATCGGGAAGAGCCGGGTACAGTCCCAGAACTGTCGCATATAATGTATGCGGCAATTCTGGGTGGCTGCTGACTGATATTGTTAGGCTGGGGGGCTCCCCATAACGTGGAGCTCCCCATCCTGAGAATACCAGCCTTCAGCCGTATGGCTTTATCTGGCTGGTATTAAAATGGAGGGGGACCGCACGCCGTTTTTTTTAATTATTTATTTATTTATTTTACTGCCCAGTATAGACCCGTCCACTGGCTGCTGTGATTGGGTGCAGTGAGACAGCTGTCACTCAGCGTGGGGGGCGTGTCTGACTGCAACCAATCACAGGCGTCTGTGGGTGGGGGAAGCAGGGAATACGAGATTGATTAATGAGCGGCCGGCATATTCAAAGTAATTGTTGCCGCGCATTCTCTGCACAGCTGTTCCTCGCCGCGCTGGTGATCGGGGAGCGGTATGAGTCGGGGGAAGAAAAAAACCGAGCGCCAATATAAGTATGACTGAGAACAGCAGAAAAAAAGGTAAGTATACTGAATTTAATTAAAAAAAAAAATAAAAATAAGATCGCTAATGTAAAAACGCACACGCACGAAACGTGCTGAACACGGACATACTCCGTGTGCGGTACGTGCAGGCACGGACCCATAGACTAAAGCGGGTCCGTGCCTGCGTGCTGCCGGCCAAAAACGGACATGTTGTCCGTGTAGAAAAGTGCACACACGTACTTACCTCATGGACACACGTTCTGTGCGATTTTACGTCTGTGTGCCATCTACCATTGATTAACATAAGTGTCCGTGTGTACGTGTCTCCGGTACGTGTAAATACGTACCACACATGTACAAATTACACGGATGTGTGTTGCGGGTCTTAGTATGATGTGTCCAAAGTAGGAAAGTCGTAGATTGATGATCCTTGTTTCCTCAATTGAGATGTCTGACTTCATTTGTTCCAAAATTGATTTGTTTGTCCTTCTTGCCATCCATGGTATTGATAACATCCTTCTTCAGTACCTCATTTCGAAAGCGTTGATTCTAATTAAGTCTTGTTTCTCTATCGGCCAGGTTTCGTATCTATATGTGACTACAGAAAAGACCAGACTATGTACGAGACGAGACTAGACTATGTATGAGCTGTATCTTCAACACCGGTGAAATGTTCCTTGATTTCAAGACCTTGTCCAGTGACTTTATTGTAGATTTGCCCATAGCTATTCTGCGACTGACTTCTTGACCATATATTGGTATCTCATTAGTAATACCTGCAGATAAAGTTTTGTAACTATGCTGCATTTGCGTAAAGAGAAATTGGCCTTTTAAATGTTTTTTTTAAAAAAAAAATATAACCGGAAGTGCAGCTTTTTTGTTTTTTTACCTTGAACCTCTCTGTAAACTGGTACATTGTCATTGATAAAAAATTCTGATAAATTAAATCATTACTCTCAATTTCTAAGAGACTTATTAAAAAGAAACAACTAATAATTTCACACTTCCTGTTTTTCCCTTTTTTAAAATGGCCCCTGCAATTGAACTGAAAAATCATAATATCTCTGGAAATATATAAAACTGAATTACCAAACATTACCTATTCATCTATTTTGTGATTATACTAATATATTATCAATTTTTTGTTTTGGGTTGAAAACTCTCTTAAAAGTCTAATATCCTGCGCTATGACAGTCTAAAGCTGTCACAGTTCCGCTGTGCGGAGCATTTTGCATTTGGAATGCTTTTGTCACGGCTCCACTGTGCGGAGCATTTTGCATTTGAAAATGCTCTGCTATGTGTCTTGTGCACTTGCTGACAGTTTCTCTTTCAGCACTAGGTCCACACTGGTTTTGGGAGATGCCTTCACAGATGCGCCTCGTTCCTGGTGATTGCTCTGTTCCTTTACTGGGCTTGCTGTGTCTGAACTTCACCAGCTGTACTTCCTGTTTGCTCAGTGTGCTCCTGGATCCTGTCTGGTCTAAGTGTTCTGATCTTGGCTTCTGACCTCGGACCTCTTCCTGACTAAGTCTCTGTCTACTACCTGAACCTTATACGTTACCTCCTGGCTTCTGACCTCGGACCCCCTCCTCACCATGTCTCTGTCTGCTCCCTGGACCTTATACGTTACCTCCCGGTTTCTGACCTCGGACTTCTTCCTGACCACGTCTCTGTCTGCTATCTGAACCTCATATGTTACATCCCAAATCCCAGCTTCTGACCTTGGACCTCTTCCTGACCACGTCACTGTCTGCTCCCTGAATCTTATACGTTACTTTCTGCCATCTGACCTCAGACCTCTTCCTGACCACATCTCTGTTTGCTCCCTGAATCTTATACGTTACCTCCTGGCTTATGATCCCAGCTTGTCTGACTACCCTTCTATTCATACTGCTCATAGTGTATAGCATCACAAAAGTCTTGTTGGGTTTCCAGGCTTTCAAAGCATGGTTGCTTTTTTCCAGAAACAATGTTCTAACTTGTTCATGGGTGGAATCTGGAATTGTAGCTCATACTATTTGACGTGAAGGGGCCGAATCTGCAATATCACACTCAACAAATGTGGCCATGTTCTAGAGAGGGCTCAGCCACATTTTTCGATTGCTGGAAACCCTTTAAATTGAAAATGTATTAAACAGATTAGTTTTAATTACTTTACATTTTCCAGTAATAATTATTATGCCCCATTACCACATACCAGCAATGGGAAGAAACTTTCCTTTAGGCATCGGTTTTTTGGCTTCCCTTCCCATTGGTGTTGTGACGTACATGCCAAGTCAGTGATGGGTGACTCATGTTCTTTGAGATCGTCCAGTACTAAGAAATGCTAATGTGTGCTTTATGAGTAAAATATAAGAATTAAATCCAGCGTGGATTACGTGTAACCAGTGTGATAAAAAATGTACTGGCAGGGTTGGTCCTCATGAGCCTTTTGCTGACTTTGCATTCCCAGTAGACATCTTGGCGCTGTTGATTGACCTGGATGACGCTCAGAGGTTTAGCTATTGTGGGTTGAAGGTAAACGTTGTTAGCCGGGTTCCAAAAAGAGTTTTCTACCACTTATAACTACTTGAAAATTGGTCTCTTGGCTTCTTTTCATGAAGGGGCGTCCGAGGACCCCTGCAGCCAATCTGCGAACAGGTACCATCTAAGACACTGAGACAGAAACAGTCTCACAGCTCTTTCATCTTTCTTGGATGGAACATGACTGTCACAGCCAATGAGCCACCACTGGTAGCAGTACGGAGGCCGGGTAGGGGTCTTGTTGGTGAGAATCTAGTGTTACAGCCATTATTGGTCTATTTTTAAAATAATTAGTAAAAAAGTATTAGACATCTACTTTTTTCTATTTCCAACAAAGGCCTTGTATGGACTCAAAACAAAAAATAATGAATACTCATTGTCACAAAAGTGACTAGGGGAAATATGGCACACAACACGACACTACAGCACGAGGGGTACAGCGGGGACATTTTAACAATGGTGGGCCCTAGCGCTAGTGAGGGGATAGATGGGCCCCTTCACTTACCTGCAGCTGTATTTTATACTCCTAGACAGTCCCTATACAGGTTCTGCACCTGTCGCCGAACAGGATACCTAATTCCCTGGCAGACCCTGTAATAGCCCTGGCTAGTGAGTAGGCAGGTGAGGGACACTAGCCCCACTGCTGCACTAATAACACAACAAGGGAAGGAAAGACAGACACAACAACAAACTGCTGCAGTCAGCACCAGGACTGCAGCCTACACAGCAATTTGCAAGACAGGGCTCCACCATCTCCTTCCACCTCCAGGCCAAGCATCCAGATGAGTAAGAGAATAACCGGCACCCTCTACTGGGAGCAGAGGATATATATGTGGACTGGGAGTGGTCCAAACCGGAAACACCTGAGAAGTTGAGGAGAATGCTTGCTGGCAAGGAATAGTGACATTTACCCTCTCCTCCCCAAAGGAAAGGGAATACATTTAACCTGCAGAGTCTCAAAGCAAAGAGACTCTGGCCCAGAACCTGTCACTAGTCTCTATAATGGAGAAATGACAGTGACACTTACACTCCCTGGTCATTCTATTAAATCTACTAGTAGTGTTCGAGTCCAGTATTGGCTTAATCTTACGGTGGGGATTGGCATGTCAACACTGCAGCCAATCACTGACTGCAGAGGTGACCAAAGCCTGACCGTTGCGGCCAATAATTAAATGCAACTGTCACGTGTCTGCACAATCAGAACAAGATGACAATTTGCAGTCATACACCACTGCTGTTAGTGATTGGCCAAAGCCGATCCCTAAACATCCCGCTTTTGATCATGCAAACATGTTGTAGTCATGTGTCACGGGTGTGTCACGAGTGACAGACAGTCCTGTGGTGTCTGGCAATAGAAGGTCACAGTGTTTGGCTGCACAGAATGCTCCCTTACTTTCTATTGTTCCTGCTGTCAGTATTCAGTGTTCTAAGTAGCTCTTCTGCTGATTTTCATCCTTTTCCCTTTAAGATCCAGCGGAGCTCTTCTTCCCTTCAGCTATAATCATCTGTATTTCCCCTTCGGTTTAAATACTTCCTTTTTCGCTGGACTTGTGCTGGTGATATTCAGTTCATTCAAGCTCTGGATGAAAGCAGGAGGCTTGCACTCATCTGTCTTATTGTTGCTGAAACTTTTCTGAACTTTTACCCAAGTCATCTGTGGATAAGTAGTGCATGCACTTTCCCCTGTGTGTCCTCCTTGTATCATTGTTAGTGTTTAGTGGGGAACGAAGATACAAGGAGGACACATGAGGGAATGTGCATGAACTACTTATCCACAGATGACTCAGGTAAAAGTTCAGCAGCAAGAAAACAGATGAGTGCAAGCCGCCTGCTTGCATCCAGAGCTTGAATGAACTGAATATCACCAGCTCAAGTCCAGGGGAAAAGAGGTTGACGAAGAGCTCATCCCACCCGTTCCCTATTTAGGGTTCAGCAGTAGGGATACCTAGGGTCAGGAAACCGGATTGGCGCAGAGGTGCAGAACCTATTTAGGTTTTTTTTTTTATTTTGACCATGAGTGGCCAATTTTTAAAATAAAAGTATATCCCTTTAAGGCACCAAAAGAGCTCTCTTGCAAAGAATAAGACACTTGGTAGGAGACAAGCCCCGTGTCACCAGGCATCTCCAATGTCTCCACGGAGGAGGTGACTAGTTACATTTGTCCCCAGTAAGTGATGGATACATTGACGCTCATGCAATATTCCATCTTAATTACAATGTTTCGGAACATATTACTGTGCCGGGGGTCACTCAGAGAGTAATGGAGGGCAGAGAGGACGATAAGAAGTACAGTACATCTTGGCAATTTGTAGCCAAGGAGATGTTTCCTTGTGGGTGCGCGAATGATGAGAGATGGACTGAAGCGGAGAATAACCACATACTGTATAGCTAGTAACTGTGTCACTGCCAAAACTATAGTAGGGTCAGTAATAAAAAAAAACACAAAAAAAATGCAAAGTATATTAAACATCTAAGCATCTCCATAGGTCACAGCGAGCATTGCCGTAACGTGATTTAGGACACCACGATGCGGGTCCAAGCTTCCAACACAGGGCAGAAATCTGGTGGCGTCATCGCATTATGTCACATAGGATGATACTGGAATTAGGGAAAGTGACCAAGGTGGGATTCAGGTGCTGGAAAACTGGGCAATTGCCCAAAATCTCATAGTGGAGCAAGGAAATCATCAATGCACCACAGGTCTGACACCTGACACCTGCTCGGATCAGCGGCAATCTGCTTGTCAGTTGTCAGGTATAAGCGATGTATGGTGGGGAACACAGTAGCATCCCATATTAGTGGCTGCCGCCAGGTACTGCACATTATCTCCCATTTGCCGCTTCTTGATTCTTTACCCACTTGACAACTTGCATAATAATAATAATAATAATAATATTATTAAAAAAGTTAAAGGGTTATTTTCCCCAAAATATGTTATCTTCTTTTCATAGAATATGGAATAACTTGTGGAGCCCCCCAGTGATCCCAAGATTGAGGCTCTGTACTCTGAGAAAGGAGCTCTGCAGCCTAACAGAGCAGAAGTGAGCATGCTCGACCTCCGCTCCAGTCATTGTCAACTGAGCATGCTCAACCTCCTCTCCATTCATTGTCAAGTGAGCATGCTCGACCTCCTCTTCATTCAGTGTCAACGGAGTATGCTCGACCTACACTCCAATTTACTGTTAAGTGAGCGTGCTCGACCTCCGCTCCATTTACTGTCAAATGAGCATGCTCTACCTCCACTCCAATTCACTGTCAAGTGAGCATGCTCGACCTCCGCTCCATTCATTGTCAAGTGAGCATTCTCGATGTCTGCTCCATTTATTGTCAAGCGAGCATGCTCAACCTCTACTCCATTCATTGTCAAGTGAGCATGCTCGACCTCAGCTCCATTCATTGTCAAGCGAGCATGCTCAACCTCCATTCCATTCATTGTCAAGTGAGTATGCTCGACCTACACTCTAATTCACTGTCAAGTGAGCATGCTCGACTTCAGCTCCCTTCATAGTCAAGTGAGTATGCTCGACCTCTGTTCCATTCATTGTCAAGTGAGCATTTTAGAACTCAGCTCCATTAATTGTCAAGTGAGCATGCTTGACCTCCTCTCCATACATTAAGTGAGCATGCCCAACCTCCATTCCATTTCACTGTGAAGTGAGCATGCTCGACCTCTGCTCCATTCATTGTCAACTGAGCATGCTCAACCACTTCTCCATTCATTGTCAAGTGGTCTTGCTTGACCTCTGCTCCATTCAGCATCAAGTGAGCATGCTCGACCACCACTTCATTCATTGTCAAGTGAGCATGCTTGACCTCCTCTCCATGCAGTGTCAAGTGAGCATGCTCGACCTCCGCTCCTTTCATTGTCTATGGGATTGTCTGCTGGGAGTAGCAGAGCACTACACTTGGCAATCCCATTGACAATGAATGGAGCGGAAGCCAAGCATGTGTATTTCTGCTCCATTGAGGATGCTCGAGAGTCTATTCTTGGGGTTCCAGAGTTCTAAACTGTGGATCACTAGAGGTTCCAGCGGTCAAGCCCCAACACCCAATAAGTTATCCTCCTCCTATGGATAGATTACTTGATTTTGGGAGGGGGGATGGGGTGGGAAACAACCCTTAAGTACCCTAAGGATCTACAGTAATCAGCTGTAATCTCTGAGGCAAGAAAAGCGACTGTTCAGGTCTGCAGCGCCTCCGCAGGACGAATAAAGCATTACACTTCTTCCATTTAAGTTAACAGTTTATGTGCAGACATGGCGGGTCCTCCAGAGCAAAATATGTGCTTTGTAGCCATTATCTTCTATAGTTATTAAATGAAAGTCTGTCTTGAACAGAATACCTCCTCTATTAACTCAGTAATCGGGAATTTAAGAATTTGTTCATAGATTTTCTATAGCAGACGGCCCTATTGATGTATCGTATTCCTCCGTTTTCAGCCTCCGGCTGATTCTTGTCTCTGGTACGACACGTGTTGATGTTGGCCGAGGTTGCCCTCCTGTTATTAGAGCAGAAACCTCACACCACAAAACATGTATTGTCAATGTAACCAGGGCTTATTAACAGCGTGCTTGTGGTCATACCTGGAAGCCGTCACATGTAACCTTTATATTTTATTCCTATTGTTTCTCCATTATGACTTCCTGTTTGATTAGAAGAAACTTGGCAAAATTTCCAAACCCCAATAAACTGCGGTAAGTGCTGTGTATAAAGAAAATATCGGCTTGGCAGGATGCACGCCGGGTACACAAATACAGAACAACCTGTAAAAACTGCAGTGTTTATATAGAAATCTTGTGATAGCTCCTGTTTAATATTTCTTGCTGATGCATAAATATATAATTGTATCTGTTTTTTTAAACGCCGCCGTTCTCCTGAATTCGGCGATGTTCTTCTTTTGTTCCTGCGCCTCTCCATTCCTGAGATATGACCCTTTCTTCACTCCATGTAAGTTTAATCCTTTTCTCCAAGAGGGTGGGGTCCACAGCTCTTTTCTGTACACAACTGCTTGATGACCACACCCACTTGGCAAAAAGAGTAGATTACTATGCAGAGTAGAGAAGGCCATATCTCAGGAATGGAGGGGCGCAGGAAAAAAAGAAAAACATCACCGGATTCAGGAGAACAGCGGCACTTACACCAGGTAAAAATATTTTTACATATTTATGTTGTGACAAGTCCTCTTTAAGCACTGTCTAAATGGGTTCTCCACTCTGGACTATTTCTACCTGTTAAAAGGATCCCTTGACATTTAGATCACAAAGAGTTTAAAGGTTGGGATCACCCAAGTGATCAGCTGAAATATATAGGAAATTCTGGTTATAAGTAAAGAATTTTCATGCAGCGCCACCACTGGAGAAATTAAGTAGTGCATCATTTCCATTGTGCTTGATAAAAAGAAAGACTGTTTATGACAGCTCTTCCCTGGCCAAGAAATGAAGACTCTGAACAGAAAACCTGCTCTATTGATTCAGAATTCACTAATAGGGTGAATGAACATGGATTTAAAAAAAAAAAAAAAACTGGACACACCCTTTAAGACTAGGGCCCTACTTCTTCTCTTCCATTGAACATGAAAATTATAGTATTATCACAGTTTGCTCGAGTCACAGCTCTACAACCTGAATTTGTCACTGAAATCACGTACTTTGTCCACTTTTTCACATGATGTACATTTTTATTTTAACATTCTGTGCTGAAATTTTTTTTTATATATATATATATATATATATATAAATAACATTATTACTAATATTATTATTATTACATTTATTTTTATTATTTATTTTTATCTATTTATTATTATTTTGTATTTTTTTCCACTGGAGAGTCCCATGCCACATTTTTCTGATGCAGAGAAACTTTAAGTTGTCTGCATAGTGTTAGATGATAAAATTCTGCCACCACTAGGGGGCATTCAATGTGTGGACTGTATGCAGTAGGCTCTGAAGCTCCCTCTAGTGGTGACTCAACGTGACGGATTTGAAACTTTGTATTGACAAAAATAATATCTACATACACTTTATATTGAAAGCACAAAGTGGGGATTTACAGATTTTTTTCTTAAAGTGTAAATAAAAAAAATATTTGGGTTTTCCCAAAATTAAATGTTATATTTATACACTATCGACTCTTGTGATGTATTTAATATAGTTCTTATTGTTCTTATTGCAATTGTAATATTTTTTTATTGTAACTATGGTTTTGTATTTTTTTCCTACATTGCAGCACTAATTCATCATTGTTTTTACAACTGTTTCTTGGTTTTAATAGCGACTTATTTGTGCTTTATTCATTATTTCATTTGCGCCTTTTTAGATTAGCTTTGTTTGTTTTTTTCATCATTATGGATGACTTTGGTTATTGAAATGTTTTAACCCTAATTCATGATTTAAAACTTTTAAAAATGCTACAGTTTTTTCCTACCAGTAATTTTAATCCAATATACCAGTTCAGTGCAAAATCTGTAGACTGTTTTTTGGGTTCAATTGAAGACCAATATTCATGATTTTACTCTAAAGAGATGCAAAAAAAAAAAAAAAAGCAAAAAAATAAACATTTTGTGCCTAATTCATCAAAAATCGTGTTCGGTTCTGGGGAATTTGAGAAAACCAGTGTGATTTGAAAAATAAGACACAAAATAAATGCAAATTGGGATATTAGTGTAAGATTTTTGCAGGGAGCCGACATAACATGGTTAAAGAAGCAACCAATGAAGGAAAAATGATGGCGCCCAATTTGGGATCCTGAGAGAGGGAATGAAGGAAGGAGAGGGATTCAAATTGTCTCTCCAGTAAAGGAGACAAACTCTAGCACAGCGCCACCTATTGGAAGCAGCGATCCTAAAAGTCACAAGTGGATTTTCAACAATCCTTTGCAATATGACTCAGGATATATAAGACAGATCAGAATCCCAATTTGCAGACACGGTGTTTCGGGGTGCTTGCCCCTCGTCAGTGCAAAGTATGGGGGGTGTCTGATCTGGCTCATGAGAAAGCTATGGGGGGACCACGGGGGAACACTATTCTCCTTAAGGAGACTTTGCAAGCCAGTCTGGCTGCCAGGTAAGGGGACTTATAGCTGCCACGCCCCTCTAAGAAATATTCAAATTGTCTCTCCAGTAAAGGAGACAAACTCTAGCACAGCGCCACCTATTGGAAGTAGCGATCCTAAAAGTCACAAGTGGATTTTCAACAATCCTTTGCAATATGACTCAGGATATATAAGACAGATCAGAATCCCAATTTGCAGACACGGTGTTTCGGGGTGCTTGCCCCTCGTCAGTGCAAAGTATGGGGGGTGTCTGATCTGGCTCATGAGAAAGCTATGGGGGGACCACGGGGGAACACTATTCTCCTTAAGGAAGGAGAGGGAGTAACATTCACCTGGATGAAAGCGAATCATCATCAGTGGATCGTCTGCCCTCGACCTTCTTTGAAATGGTTGGTAGTCAGTAGTAGTCATAATTGGGAAAAAAAAAATTAAAATTGGGATCTTGCTACAAGTGCTACCAATAGTAGTTTGGGCCAAAACTGTACATTTATTTATAAATAGAATTTTATATATCATTTGCAAAAGTTAAATAAAATAAGGTAAAGTATTGGAAAACACTGCAGGTTACATGCTTCTGAATTAGTGCATAGTTACAATGCATTTCACTAATGAAAGAAGAACTTGTGGTATTTAATTGGGGAACATTCTAAACTTCTGTTAGTAAATAAAGATAGATTTTTTTTTGCAGGAAACTGTTCCCAATATCACTGACTCCACTTTTCTTATTTCTTTCCAATTGATATGAGATGGAGACTAATGATGGGCAAACTCGCAGATATCGGCAGGACATAAAATAAAATAAATAAATAAAAAAATTAGGGTAGGGTTCCCCTTAATATGATTCCCAGCACATATAAAGCATACAGCTTCAGGCTGCAGCCCCCAGCCATGCGTTTATCTTGGCTGTGTATCAGAATAACAGGAACTGCAGGCGGCTTCTTTATTTTTAATTATTTTAAATCATTATTATTATTATTATTATTATTATTATTTTAATCATTTTAAAAAACAGTGTTCAGTCCCCACCCCTCCATCAATTTTGATACCCAGCCATGATTCCCAGCCATGGGGACTTTCAGCTGTGACTGAAACTAACCTGAGTGACATCACCGCTCATCGTGGAGGATCCCACGGTCCTCCACCTGTGATCGCGGATAACCTGACTCCAGGTGACCTCAATGAACTCTCACTGAGTTCACAACTCTGCATCTCCTGGCAGAAAACTGTATTTTTTGCCAAGAGATGCAGATTTGATGCTGAAAATTTTACACCCTATTCCTGCACCCAATCTACACCTCCTGGCAAAAAAAACCACATCACTACTGCATGCTGTATGATGCAGTAGTCTTGCAGTTTTATGCCAGGAGGTTTAGATTAGGTGCAGGAATATGGTCCAGGAGGTTGGTAGATTAGGGTGCAGGAATAGGTGTGTAAAAATTTCAGCATCCAAATCTGCATCTCTTGGCAAAAAAAACTGCACCCAGTTTTCTCGCAAGGCTGACTGCCACCGAAGTTGCTGAAACTCCAGCTGAGAGTTCATTGAGGTCACCTGGAGTCAGGTTATCCGCGATCACAGGTTGGAGGACCGTGGGATCCTCCACGATTGAGCGGTGATGCTCACTCAGGTTAGTTTCAGTCCCCAGCCTGAAAGTCCCCCATGGCTCGGGACTTCATGGACTGGGTATCAAAATGATGGAGGGGTGGGGACTGAACACTGTTTTTAAATGATTAAATAATATAATAATAATAATAATAATGATTAAAATAATAAAAAAAAAAAAAGCCCCATGTGGTTCCTCTTATTCTGATACACAGCCAAGATAAGTGAATGGCTGGGGGCTGCAGCCTGTAGCCGTATGCTTTATCTGTGCTGGGTATCATAATATAGGGGGACCCTATGCCAATTTTTTTATTTATTTATTTTTACTGTACACTATAGACCCGTAAACAGCGCCTGTGATTGGAAGCGCCAGACATGCTGTCACTCAGGGTGGGGGCGCGTTTGACTGCAACCAATCACAAATGCCAATGGACGGGGAAAGCAGTGCATATGCATTAATGGGGGAGACCTCCAAGGGGTCTCTCTCAGGGTCTCAGAGGAGGATTCCAAATCAGAATTGCGCAGATGAATCAGGAGAAATGACCACACAGAGACGTATCTCTTATATGGGAGAAGCATAGTGCTTTTCTGACCTTTGTATTCAAAACATAGCATATATATACAGCTTACTCAGTACATCCACGTTATCTATTAACCAACCAGCTAGTTTGGGCAAAGTTCATTCCTTGTTTGAACAGTCTTAGCAACATTCGTTAGCAAAACATTCAAGTGTGTCTAGACATAGTTGAGAGTCTATGAATAGAACAATGTCAGTTACTTATTTGAAACTACAGATAAGTATCTCTTCTATTCATGAATATCAGTTACTTATTCATGAACTAAAACTTATTCTACTTAGCCCTAAGCATAATTTGTTTTGGTTATAAATTACATATGGGATTTGAACCTAGGAACCCAGCGCGGCAAGACTGCAGTGCTAACCACTGAGCCACCGTGCTGCCCATGTATATGTGGAGAAGCATTACATAAACATTCAAAGGACAGATTATCTTATTATTATACTGAACAAACGATTCATAGCCTAGGCCTTCACAGCATGGGCCTAATCAGCGGTAAGGGAAGTAAATGTGCAGTTTCGGGAGGAGTTACAGCCTCGGTAAGTATGAAGCATCACTTGCTTTATTATTTTTTTCGTTATTCTTCCATTTTTTGTATCAGAGTGCCAGACCCCGATCATTAGCTGGAATTCCGTGAGTATTCCGGGCCCTGTTTTGGCACCCGGATACTTTTGAAACCGCGGAGATCTGGACTTTTACAGTCCAGGTCCACCCATCACTAATGGTCACACATAATTCTTGACATTAATGCATTAAATATCAGCAACAGGTCAAGTTAATGTTTGCTGCATCTAGATCAGACCTGGACAAGTGGCGGCCCACGGGCCGGATCTGGCCCGCCTACTGTCTGTGACCGGCACCGCCCGTCTTGCTGAGAGTTGGAGGCGTGGCCTGATCTATGATTTTATGCCTCCCTGCTCTCACTGCCAGGAGCTAGGTATCCCGCAGTGCAGTGATAAGCAGCTGCCACGCCCCCACTCTGCCGGTTACGCTCCCTCTTGCTGCCAGTCATGCCCCCTCTGGATGCTGATCACATTCTCTGGATAACTTCTATGGCATCTATGCTGCTAGCCACGCCCCCTTTTTCTGTCATCCACGCCCCCTCAATGCTGGACACACACTCCTCGGATGCCTTCCTTGTCCCCTCCTTCTGCTCTGTTGATGCTGGCCACGCCCCCTTTGCCTGCCCCTTCTACCCAGGGATCCTCACGTAACCAGCTCATCTCCACAGGGGCCATTTCAAAAACGTCAGTTCTGCAAATGAAGTAATGTGCAGCAGTAGCAGCAGGGAGAGTGCAGTGTGCCTGCAGGAGGGGGGAGCAGGGGAGCAACACTTGTGTCTTCTCAGGTCCCCCTGTGCCTGCAATAGAGGAGGCAGACACACAGGGGACTCAGAGAAGGCAGCCAGAGGAGCCCTCAGGCTCTGCTTCTGCAGTGCTGCCTTCCTGTTCCCTCAGCGCCCACAGGGCTAGTATGCATTCCCCACTGGCCACCACTGTCTGTATACATGCCCCAATGGCCCCCACTGTCAGTATGTATGCCCCACTGGCCACCACTGTCTGTATGCATGCCCCACTTGCCACCACTGTCAGTATGTATGCCTCACTGGCCACCACTGTCCGTATGTATGCCCCACTGGCCATCACTGTCAGTATGTATGCCCCACTGGCCACCACTGTCAGTATGTATGCCCCACTGGCCACCACTGTCAATATGCATGCCCCATTGGCCACCACTGTCAGTATGTATGCTCCACTGGCCACCAGGGCCAGTATGTATGCTCCACTGGCCACCACTGTCAGTATGCATGCTCCACAGGCCACGAGGGCCAGTATGTATGCTCCACAGGCCCACCAGGGCCAGTATATATCCTTCACAGGCCCCAGTAATGTGTATGCCACTTACTGACCCCAGTAATGTCTATGCCACTTACTGACTGTTACGAACCGGCGCCGCCATAGCCGCAAGCAGCCTGCTGCGGTTCCTGTTGCGCCCAGGCGCCGGCTGCCGTTCTTGGTCGTGCCTCGAGTCGTCCAGTTGGCTGCTCCTTCCACCACGTCTAAGTGTGGAGAGGCGGCTAGTGCGCATGCTTGCGCCGATTTACCCCAGCCAGAGTCTGTCTGGTATTTTGCCTACTGAGCATGCTCAGCCTGATTGTGTCATTTCTGAGACTGTCCTCAGTTCAGGCTACTGAGCATGCTCCCACAATTAATCCTAACAGCCTCTTTGCACAGGTACTTGGACTTCGTGCTGTGTCTAAGTTCTGGGATGTTCCTACTGAGCATGCTCAGGCAGATAGTCTGATTTCTGAGTCTGTGTTCAGGCTACTGAGCATGCTCAGGCACTTAGTGCATCAGAGGCTAGGTCCGGTAAGGACCTCACTGAGCATGTCCGTGAGGTGGCAGGCCCTGATAGGGCAGAGGGTGTCAGGTGTCCATGACATGGCCACTCCGGACTAGCTCGCAGAGGCCCGCCCCTATGATCTGGCACCTCACCATTGGTCGTCAGACGATGACTGGTGAAGTGTTTGGGGCGTGGCTGCCATGAGGTCATCAATGACATGCGGTTCCGGATAGGCCGCTGGTGACTTCGCTGCTGACATGCACTCTGCTATTGAACCTTGGTGGTTCCACCCTAGGTTTGGGGTGGACCCAGGTTATAAAAGGGGCTGGAGACAACATGGTGGCAGAAGCTTTGTTGGAAGCGGTAGGTAGGGCTAGGCGAACGGTGCCTGTCACGCCAAGATTCGTGGCTTAGCACATCAAGGTCAGGCGCCGTGCTTCCTTGTTGCCGTTCCAGTTGTGCTATAGCAGTCCAGTGGCGTTAACTGGACTGCGGCTGCTGTGCCACCTGTCCGTTTGTGCCTCCTACGCACACGGACAGCATACCTGTTGCGTTACTTGTCCGGTTGTGTTCTCTACGCACACGGACAGCATACCTGCTGCGTCCCCTGTCCGGTTGTGCCTTCTCTGCGCATGGACAGCGTATTCCAGAACCCCTGTGGAGTTAACCGGGTGTTCCTGGATTGGGTGTGTGAACCCTATTTCTCTCCTCGGCTTCCCAGTCAAATGCTACTGGTGTGACTACGTGGTCTGACGTGTCCTTTACACATGTGGCCAGTTGAGTGGTGACCATAAACGCTAATCGAAGGACCGCTCTTTCTGACGTGTCTTACACACGTGACCGACAGGGCGCTGTCGCAGCGGTCTTCTCGGTCAACGCTAACTGGTTACCATCTGGCCTGACGTGTTCCCTACATACGTGGTCGGAGTAGAGCCCGCTCCACCGAAACGCTAACTGGGTTGTCGTCCGGTTTGACGTGTCCCTACACACGTGACCGGTTCCCAGGTCTCCTGGGTTATCTCTGAGTCATCAGCTCTATAGTCTCCGCCTAACCCACAGGGTGCCAGCAGCTTCATTGCCATCTGGAGCACGGTGGGCCCTGACTGGCGATTGGGATATATACCCCCTGGTCCTAATCTGCCGGTTCCCCCGTAACACTGACCCCAGTAATATGTATGCCCCCCACTGACCCCAGTAATGTCTGTCACTTACTGACCCCAGTAATGTGTATGCCCCCCACTGACCCCAGTAATGTCTATGTCGCGGGCGGAGGAGGGGACGCTGCGCTCACCCACTGCTCGGGTCCGGCTGCTGCTGCTCGGTGGCTCGAGCGATGGGCCGGATCCCGGGGACTCGAGCGGCATTCCTCGCCCGTGAGTGAAAGGGGGTGGCTTGGTTTAGGGATATTGTCCGTGATGCCACCCACGGTTGTGGTGAGGTTGTGACACCACCGCTGCTCTGGACGGGGATCCCGGGAGCGATGACAGGGAGCAGATTGGATGTTGGTTCTCCCCTCTGTGGGTAGGGAGGTTGGTTGTCCCGGGGCCCCGGTCAGGGTTAGGGATGGCAGGCGGGTTACGGGGCCTGGTGAGGTGCAGGGTCGCGGGGGCAGCGCTGTGCCGCACGACACGGTGGTACTCACTCAGCCAATGATCAATGCAAAGTCTCCGGTAAAACAAACGGCTGGATGGACGGGTCCCACAGACGGCTGCGGTAGCTCTCCCGGTAGGTTGATGGTGACTGCCTTTCCCTGCACCTGTGTTGTGTTTACGGTTCCAATTGCTTCCCACCGGTAACCCGCTCCACAGCTTGGATGGATGCTGAGGGAGCCCCTTTTGCCTGCAGGCTCTGGCCCTGGGAACTGTAGCCTTGGCGGTGACTGTGTTTCCCTTTACGGTGTGAGCTGTTGCCTTCAATCGGGTCTTGACTGCTGGGAAACCCCAGAGGTTTCTCTTCGCTAACGTATTTGACCAGTTTTACGGCGACTCCTAGCCTGGTCGAGGTCCGTAAGCCCTGCCGAATGGTGCTGGCTTCTCTTCACTCCCCGATCCGGTACCGGCGGGCCACCGCCCGTCCCCGGTCCTTACGGTTCACTCCAATCAGCCTCTCCTGCAGACGGTCACCACCGTCTGCCAACCTTGCTGTATGTGCCTGGGCCACACACCCGGACACGATCAGTCTCCTCTACTGCCACTTCACTCTCCAAACTCTATTTCTATCTGACTCCTTTTCCCACCTCCAGGACTGTGAACTCCTTGGTCGGCGGGGCCAACTGCCTGGCCCACCCCCTGGTGTGGACATCAGCCCCTGGAGGGAGGCAACAAGGATTTGTGTTTGACTTCAGTGTGCCTCGCCGGGGTGTGGGGTGTGTTGATGTAGTACCTGTGACGTCCTGGCTTGTCCAGGGCGCCACATCTATTCCCCCCCACTGACCCCAGTAATATGTATGCCCCCCACTGACCCCAATAATGTGTATGCCCCCCACTGACCCCAGTAATGTCTATGCCCCCCCACTGACCCCAGTAATGTCTATGCCCCCCCACTGACCCCAGTAATGTCTATGCCCCCCCACTGACCCCAGTAATGTCTATGCCCCCCCACTGACCACAGTAATGTCTATGCCCCACCACTGACCCCAGTAATGTCTATGCCCCCCCCACTCATCCCAGTAATGTCTATGCCCCCCCACTGATCCCAGTAATGTCTATGCCCCCCCCACTGATCCCAGTAATGTCTATGCCCCCCCACTGATCCCAGTAATGTCTATGCCCCCCCACTGACCCCAGTAAAGTCTATGCCCCCCCACTGACCCCAGTAAAGTCTATGTCCCCTCACTGACCCCAGTAATGTCTATGCCCCCCACTGATCCCAGTAATGTCTATGCCCCCCACTGATCCCAGTAATGTCTATGCCCCTCCACTGATCCCAGTAATGTGTATGCCCCCCACATTTTCGTAGAATCTTTGTATTGTTTAACTTACTGTTTGTTTATGAAGGGATAGTATATATACTATATACAGTATTGGGTAGAACTGAGCTAATTATATTAGTCCGGCCCTCTAAAACCATCCCAATTTCTCATGCGGCCCCATGGGAAAATGAATTGCCCACCGCTGGTCTAGATGATGGCGCGTCTTCTTTTCTTTCTTCTCTGTAAGTGCTGACTACTTCGTTTAACGATTTGGTTATCTTGATCTGTGTCCAAATGGCTGCTTTCCCGGGCGGAGGAAACCCAGGCTTCAGGAATAATGAGCTGCTGAGGGATGGTTCAGCCACAAGTCTCACCAGTCGGGCGGCAGACGGTCATTTATCCTGCAAGGTTTGACATTTTACACACAAGTATTACAGTAACTAGTGTCGGGTACCCATGTGGCGTCACTATCAGAGGAGCTGACGCAGAGACTGGGCTCATCAAGTACTAAGTGGCGGTGGTGAAGTCCATCAGTCCTATTCCAGCAAAATGAGACTAAGCTGTAATTTCAGGCACAACCTGCACACAAGAGTGGCGCCATTACCGGTAAAAAAAACCCCAAGACAGACAATTTCTTCTCTGTCTGTAACACGGGGTTTCTTGCCTGAGTAGTTCCCCATCACATACAGATTATAAACTTTCTCCCCTTTTGGCGCCATTGGCACCCAGTACCTCCACCAATCAGCTGGTACCCGGAGTCACCCGACGTATACTGTATACAGAGCAGCAGCGTCCCAGCTCAATTCAATTTGTCCTGCCAAGATATTGCGTTAAATATGCTTTTTGTTGTTTTTTACTGGTTTTTTTTTCATGTCTGTATTTAAAAAAAAAAGAAAGAAAATAAATCTTAGAATTTTCTCACTGACCAATGAGGATATTTTATACTTCCTATTTTTTACAGAAGACATTTCAGAAGTCTCATTATCATTACAGACAGGAATATTATGAGAGGTAACATCTCTATATAAGGTTGATAATCCATCATTGATATAACAGATAATTATACACATAATCCACCATTCACTATAGATAATAGTCACAGCTCACCTCCTCCTCCTGTACAAAGACTGATGACACCTCTATATACAGAACATGACAAAGGATCCAACATTTACAATAGGTGATGTCACAGCTCACCTCCTCCTTCTCTACCATAACTTTCAGTAGTATATCTCCTCTATATACAGTAGATAACACAGGAGCCACCTTTCGTAATAGGTGATATCACAACTCACCTCCTCCTCCTGTACAATGACTGATAACACCCGTATATACAATAGATAACACAGGATCCACCATTCACTATGGATAATTGTCACAGCTCACCTCCTCCTGCTGCACAAAGACTGATGACACCTCTATATACAGAAGATGACAAAGGATCCAACATTTACAATAGGCGATATCACAGCTCACCTCCTCCTGTACAATGACTGATAACACCTCTTTATATACAGTAGATAACACAAGATCCACCATTCACAATAAGTGATGCCAAAGCTCAGCTCACCTCCTCCTCCTGTACACTGACTGATAACACCTCTATATACAGTAGAGAACACAGGATCCACCACTCACAATAGGTGGTCACAGCTCCCCTCCTCCCCTCCTGTACAATGACTGATAACTATTTACTGTAAATAACAGAGGATCCAAAATTCACAATAGGTGATATCACAGCTCACCTCCTCCTCCTCCTGTACAATGACTGATAACATCTCTATATACAGTAGACAACACAGTATCCACCACTCACAATAGGTGATATCACAGCTCACCTACTCCCTCTCCTGTACAATTAATGATAACTCTATTTACAGTAGATAACACAGGATCCACCATTCACTATAGGTGATGTCACAGCTCACCTCCTCCTCCTGTGCAATGACTGATAACATCCATATATACAGTAGACAACACAGGTTCACCACTCACAATAGGTGATGTCACAGCTCCCCTCCTCCTGTACAATGACTGATAACATTTCTATATACAATAGACAACACAGAATCCACCACTCACAATAGGTGATATCACAGCTCACCTCCTCCTCCTCCTGTACAATGACTGATAACTCTATTTACAGTAAATAACACAGGATCCAAAATTCACAATAGGTGATGTCACAGCTTCCCCCACCCCCCGTGTACAATAACTGATTTCTAAGGGATTACATTGATCTGCGCTGGAGCACATTGCAGCTGATCTGTGCGGTGCTGAGTGTCTGACAACCACCGATTTCACAAGAGCATCCAATAAAAACTGTGTGGAGACTCTTGCACGGCTCCGTATTTGTATATACAGTGTACTCGTTGGTTTAGATACTGGTTGCTGGGACCTGACGTTATTGTTGTGTTCACAGTAATGCCCCTTGGATTTTATGGATAAAATGTTCCAAACAATTTATTTTCCAAGTTTATGTTCAGAAATATAACAGATGATGAACTGAAGTAGAGCGCATTACCCCGAGAAACGCAGCCGTAAACATTTACCTAAAATAACGAAGTGCAGAATTAACATCTTATCCAAGCAAAGGCGGAAGATTTATCTAACAGAAGAGAATAAACTGCAGCTCATAACCCTCACTCCACCGACGGAGCGTCACCACACACGGAAACTCACCAAAAGCATCAGAACACAGTTTAATTGCACACTATATAATTAATATATATTCTAAATGAAGTCACTGTGTACATACATTACATTACTGATCCTGAGTTACATCCAGTATTTTACTTTAGAGCTGCACTCACTATTGTTCTGGTGCAGTCACTGTGTACATACATTACATTGCTGATCCTGAGTTACCTCCTGTATTATACACCAGAGCTGCACTCATTATTCTGCTGGTGCAGTCACTGTGTACATACATTACATTGCTGATCCGGTACTTATCCTGAGTTACCCCCTGTATTATACTCCAGAGCTGCACTCACTATTCTGCTGGTGCAGTCACTGTGTACATACATTACATTACTGATCCTGTACTGATCCTGAGTTACCTCCTGTATTATACTCCAGAGCTGCACTCATTATTCTGCTGGTGCAGTCACTGTGTACATACATTACATTGCTGATCCGGTACTTATCCTGAGTTACCTCCTGTATTATACTCCAGAGCTGCACTCACTATTCTGCTGGTGCAGTCACTGTGTACATACATTACATTACTGATCCTGTACTGATCCTGAGTTACATCCTGTGTTATACTCCAGAGCTGCACTCACTATTGTGCTGGTGCAGTCACTGTGTACATACATTACATTACTGATCCTGAGTTATATCCTGTATTATACTCCAGAGCTGCACTCACTATTCTGCTGGTGCAGTCACTGTGTACATACATTACATTACTGATCCTGAGTTACCTCCTGTATTATACTCCAGAGCTGCACTCACTATTCTGCTGCTGCAGTCACTGTGTACATACATTACATTACTGATCCTATACTGATCCTGAGTTACCTCCTGTATTATACTCAAGAGCTGCGATCACAAACTTCTAAATGCTCTGCACAGTTGCCCCTTAAAGGGATTCTCCACTGTTTTCATATCAAAGACTTATTAAATGAATGAGAGCCGATCTGCGGGACCCAGGAGCAGCCACTACACGGTGTATGAAGATGGGTAGTTTCGGCTATGCTCGCCGTTTCCAGCCGCCCCTGGAGCTAGTAAGAACTGATCAGTGGAGGCGTCTGGGGTCAATATGGTGCGTGACCTACCCTATAGATCGCAGTCGTAAATAAACATTAATAATCTCTATCTTCTGACTGAACTGAATTCAGATCCGTGAGTTAGACAGGAGCAGGTCAGACATTATTTTGCAGAAAACCTGGGAGCAGATGACACTTTCTGTTCTCTGAATTGCTGATAGAATAGTCAGTGTCATTTATTGCGGCCATAGCTGGTGCGGCCTGTTACTGTCAGGGGAGCACTTACTTTTTACAACAGTGAAACTAGTGGAACATTTTGCTTCCTAAAGCAGTAAAAATTCCAAAACTGAGATCTGTAAAGTTCCTTTTCTCCTATTTGACACTATACAGAAACCTTGCAGATCAGTAATAATAGGGGGCCATCTGGACGGGGGCAGATACTTTTTCACAGCGCTATATTTTACATTTAACATTTTAACTGTTCAACCCAGAGGATGTTTCCTATAAATATTTGGACTAATGTCAAACATGAGCGTGAGGCATTAAAGGCATTATCTGGCCATGGAACGTTCCCACCATCATAATGTTGGTCCTGATGCAGATAAAGAAGCCGAGACGTTAGCAATTCCCCGCCTGCGGACTCATCGGACATCTCGTCTTTCATGTCGTTATATGACGGGAATCTTTGGTAATTAGCAAATGATTATTGGAAAACTGTTATAATTGTAGTAATTAGGTTCCGACATTAATTATACCAGATAATGGTGTTATAGGAAAGATATCCCTACAACAAAGCTCGGCATCCCATTAAGAGGCATCACACACTAAACCAAGGCCATAATGGTTTTATTCCCAATGACAATATCCCTTAAATTTCGACCTAATAACCACTTTGGGTGACATTTTAAAAATGGTGCCTATTTTATAAACTTAGTACTACTACTGTATATAGTGCCGAAAAATAATACTCCTATACCCATGTAGGCGGTGGGCGAGCTACGTCCACTCCTACGGCGAAGTGTTATTGTATTATAAATATAATGTATATGAGAGTGCATTGTATATAATGTAAGATGTTCTTATGAGTGCGCTGCTGCGTCAGTTATGTACCAGAGCTGGACAAGTGTGGCGATCGGCGCCATCTAGCGGCCGCGAGTTTCAGATGTTTTATTGTAAATAATGTATAATATAAGGTGCTGGCCTCTCAAGCTGTGTCAGGAGGGAGACAGAGTGTAGAGAATCAGGAGTACTGTAGATAAAGAGTTCTAGATAGGATATTCTAGTGTGTAACTAGGGACCAAGTGTGCAGGAGTGGGGTATCAGTGGTAGTTAGTGAGTTTGTTAGGATAGGGCAGGAACAGATGTAAATAGCCAAGTGGTACCCAAGGAGATGGAGACAAGGATGGAGAAGTGAGTAGAAAAGGATTAGGAAAGACAGGGAAGAGAGTGGGGTTAGTGTGAAGCTGCAGAGGACCAAGTGAGCAGACAAGGCCTGAAATGAAGGTCTGTTCGGGACGGGAGGCATCCTCCTATGTGTCAAGACCGCACCCTACGGATGGGCTGTAGAGTATCCTGAGATCGGTGAGACGTTGAGGTATAGAGACCGCCGACGGGACCCTGAACTGGTTGGGAGCTGGTACGACGTCCGAGGGCCCGAGTAAGACATGGAAGCCGCCAGGTAAATGTTACGGGGAAGAAGAAAGTACTGGCCTTGGCTGCTGAATGATAGTAACCCAGAGTGAGTGCCGGCAAGGTAGAAAAAATCAGGAGAGCGGGGGCAGCACAAGTGGGCCTGTATGTCCGAAGCAAGGAAAAACTGGTGACCTCCAATAAAACGGTTCCTGAATTGTTTTACAAAGAGTCTTGTGTGTGTGAATTACGTAGTCCTCCATGTCTACGACGAGGACCAGCAGTGAAGATGGAACTAACACCGGATGTTATTGTAAGTGCCACATGCCCTCAACGGGCACAACACGAGCACACACATTGCATGAAGTGGGGAAGTAGGGATAGGGTTCCATACCAAGATCCAAAAACAATGCCCTATACAGAGTGCCTCTATAAATAAGAATTTTAAACATATAGTGCCTTAAAATAATGATAATAATAATAATAATAATAATATCATATTCTTAGTTGCCCCTGAAATAATGGCATACCCGTATGAACTCCAAAAACAGTGCAATACAGAGTGCCGCCCGATATAGTGCCACATACAGTACAGACCAAAAGTTATGACACACCTTCTCATCTCTAGAACAGAGGTTCCCAACTCCAGTCCTCAAGGCACACCAACAGTGCAGGTTTTCAGGATCTCCTTAGTTTTGCACAGGTGGTAATTTAATCACCTGCACTGGTGATGATTCCAACCCCTGTGCAATACTAAGGCAATTCTGAAAACCTGCACTGTTGGTGTGCCTTGAGGACTGGAGTTGGGAACCTCTGACCTAGAACAACTGTTAAGAGGAGACTTTGTGCAGCAGGCCTTCATGGTAAAATAGCTGCGAGGAAACCACTGCTAAGGACAGGCAACAAGCAGAAGAGACTTGTTTGGGCTAAAGAACACAAGGAATGGACATTAGACCAGTGGAAATCTGTGCTTTGGTCTGATGAGTCCAAATTTGAGATCTTTGGATCCAACCACCGTGTCTTTGTAGAAAAGGTGAACGGATGGACTCTACATGGCTGGTTCCCACCGTGAAGCATGGAGGAGGAGGTGTGATGGTGTGGGGGGGCTTTGCTGGTGACACTGTTGGGGATTTATTCAAAATTGAAGGCATACAGAACCAGCATGGCTACCACAGCATCTTGCAGCGGCGTGCTATTCCATCCGGTTTGCGTTTAGTTGGACCATCATTTATTTTTCAACAGGACAATGACTCCAAACACACCTCCAGGCTGTGTAAGGGCTATTTGACTAAGAAGGAGAGTGATGGGGTGCTACGCCAGATGACCTGGCCTCACAGTCACTAGACCTGAACCCAATCGAGATGGTTTGGGGTGAGCTGGACCGCAGAGTGAAGGCAAAAGGGCCAACAAGTGCTAAGCATCTCTGGGAACTCCTTCAAGACTGTTGGAAAACCATTTCCGGTGACTACCTCTTGAAGATCATCAAGAGAATGCCAAGAGTGTGCAAAGTAGTAATCAAAGCAGAAGGTGGCTACTTTGAAGAACCCCAATTATAAGACATATTTTCAGTTGTTTCACACTTTTTTGTTCAGTATTTCATTCCACATGTTTTAATTCATAGTTTTGATGCCTTCAATGTGAATCTACAATTTTCAGAGTCCTGAAAATAAAAAAAAACTCTTTGAATGAGAAGGTGTGTCCAAACTTTTGGTCTGTACTGTATATGGTGTGCACACAGGTTTGAAAAACTTTGGGTTTATGAAATATTTCAAATCCAATGACTGATTCTTATGTTTTCTTATGTTCACATTTGAAAAAACAATTCTATTTGTAACCATCACGTATGGATTTTTCACAAAACGTGAGTGTAATTAGGTACAAGTGAGATGAGCAAGAAAAGGCTTTATTGTAGCCAAACAAGGCAACGTGATGGCATGGGCATGCATGGCTTTCAATGGCACTGGGTCACTTGTGTTTATTGATGACATAACAGCAGACAAGAGTAGCCGGATGAATTGTGAAGTGTACCGGGATATACTTTCAGCCCAGATTCAGCCAAATGCCTCAAAGTTGAACGGACGGTGCTTCATAGTACAGATGGACAATGACCCCAAGCATACAGCCAAAGCTACCCAGGAGTTCATGAGTGCAAAAAAGTGGAACATTCTGCAATGGCCAAGTCAATCACCAGATCTTAACCCAATTGAGCATGCATTTCACTTGCTAAAATCCAGACTTAAGACGGAAAGACCCATAAACAAGCAAGACCTGAAGGCTGCGGCTGTAAAGGCCTGGCAAAGCATTAAGAAGGAGGAAACCCAGCGTTTGGTGATGTCCATGGGTTCCAGACTTAAGGCAGTGATTGCCTCCAAAGGATTCGCAACAAAATATTGAAAATAAAAATATTTTGTTTGGGTTTGGTTTATTTGTCCAATTACTTTTGACCTCCTAAAATGTGGAGTGTTTGTAAAGAAATGTGTACAATTCCTACAATTTCTATCAGATATTTTTGTTCAAACCTTCAAATTAAACGTTACAATCTGCACTTGAATTCTGTTGTAGAGATTTCATTTCAAATCCAATGTGGTGGCATGCAGAGCCCAACTCGCCAAAATTGTGTCACTGTCCAAATATTTCTGGACCTAACTGTAGTTGCCTTATTCTGTCTGTCTGTCTGTCTTGCTCCAAAATTGTGTCACCGTGAGTGTCATTTCAGTGACAACTGTCGGATTGGCCGCTGGGCTCTGCCTGGCCCCGCCCCCCACATAGATTAGCCACTTGCCCCAGCCCTCCGCACGCATCGCCCGCTCCAGCGTACACCGGCTCCCGGTACACATGTCGCGGGCGGGGAGGAGGGTGGCAACGCTGCGCTCTCCCACTGCTCGGGTCCGGCCGCCGCTGCTCTGCGGCTGCTGCTGCTCGGTGGCTCGAGCGATGGGCCGGATCCCAGGGACTCGAGCGGCGCTCCTCGCCCGTGAGTGAAAGGGGGGTTGGTTGTTTTGGTGGTGGGGATTTGGTTATTGTCCGTGATGCCACCCACGGTTGTAGTGATTTTAGTGACACCACCGCTGCTCTGAATGGGGATCCCGGGAGCGGTGACTGGAGCAGCTAAGTTGTTGGTCCTCCCCTCCGTGGGTAGGGGGTTGATGGTCCCGGGGCCTGGTGATGGGGTAGGACAGGATGGCAGGTGGGTTATGGGGCCTGGTGAGGTGCAGGGACGCGGGGGCAGTGCTGTGCCGTACGGCACTGTGGTACTCACTCAGCCTGAGACGTTGACACAGTTCACGGTAAAACACACGGCTGGAAAGACGGTTCCCACGGACGGCTGCTGTTGCTTTTCCCCGGTAGTTAACGGTGACTGTCTCTTTCCCTGCACCTAGTACTTCTGTTGGTATCGATGGGTTCCCGCTGGTAACCCGCTCCCCGGCTTGGATATGGGCCGGAGGAGCCCCTCTTTGCCCGCAGGCGCTGACCCTGAGAAACTGGTGCCTTGGCGGTGGCAGTGTCTCTCTCCTACGGTTGGACTTTTGCCTTCAATCAGGACTTAGTTGTTTGGAAACCCGGAGGTCCCCTTCACTGACGGATTTGGCAAATTACGGCGACTCCAAGCCTTCCCAGGATCCGAAAGGCCCCTGCCAATGGTGCTGGCCTCACTTTGTGTACCGGTCCGATACCGTCGGGCCACCACCCGTCCACGGTCCTTTAGGCAACTCCGATTAGCCAGTCCTGTAGATGGTCACCGCCGTCTGCTAACCTTGCTGTCTCGCCCGGGGCACACACCCGGACGCTCTCAGTCAGTTTTGCTTGCTCTCTTGCCACTTTACTCCTCACACGTCCACTGTCTAAACTCAACTCCACTCTCCACTCAACTGAACTCCACTGCGCCCTTTTCCTGCCTCCAGGACTGTGAACTTCTCGGTGGGTGGGACCAACCGCCTGGCCCACCCCCTGGTGTGAACATCAGCCCCTGGAGGAAGGCAACAAGGATTTGTGGTCTAGCTTTGATGTGCCTATCCGGGGTGTAGGGTGTGGTGATGTAGTTACCTGTGACCCCTGGCTTGCCCAGGGCGTCACACACATGTGCAGGGAGCCCGCATACGCTGACGCCTCGCCCGCTCAGCCCCGCTCCAGTGTACACCGGCTCCCGGTACACATGTGCGGGGAGCCGGCACCCGGCCCTCCGCACGCATCGCCCGCTCCAGCGTACACCGGCTCCCGGTACACATGTGCAGAAAGCCGGCACCCGGCCCTCCGCACGCATCGCCCGCTCCAGCGTACACCGGCTCCCGGTACACATGTGCAGGGAGCCGGCATACACTGACGCCTCGCCTGCTCGCCCCCGCCACACGTTGGCACACTCGGCCCCGCCCCCGGCGGACATAACCTTGCGATGCTGGGATCGTGACGGAGCCGGTGTACGCTGGTAACGATGATACACATCGCGTAACTATAGGAACCGCTTCCCTTAGTTACCCGATGTGTATCATGGTTACCAGCGTACACCGGCTCCCGGTACACATGTGCAGGGAGCCGACATACGCTGATGCCTCGCCCGCTCAGCCCCGCCCCCGGCACACGTTGCCACGCTCGGACCCGCCCCCGCCGGCCCCAGCATGGGGGATGGAGCACGATGGGGGGTGTGCAGCATGGAGGATGGAGCACGATGGGGGGTGTGCAGCATGGAGGATGGAGCACGATGGGGGGTGCGCAGCATGGGAGATGTAGCACGATGGGGGGTGCTCAGCATGGGGGATGGAGCATGATGGGGGGTGTGCAGCATGGGAGATGGAGCATGATGGGGGTGCGCAGCATGGGAGATGGAGCAGGATGGGGGTGCGCAGCATGGGGGATGGAGCACGATGGGGGGTGCGCAGCATGTCGGATGGAGCACGATGGGGGGTGCGCAGCATGTCGGATGGAGCACGATGGGGGGTGGGCAGCATGGGGGATGGAGTACAATAGGGGGTGCGCAGCATGGGGGATGGAGCACGATGGGGGGTGCGCAGCATGTCGGATGGAGCACAATGGGGGGTGCACAGCATGGGGGATGGAGCACGATGAGGGATGCGCAGCATGGGGGATGGAGCACGATGGGGGGTGCGCAGCATGGGGGATGGAGCACAATGGGGGGTGTGCAGCATGGGGGATGGAGCACGATGGGGGGGTGCAGCATGGGGGATGGAGCACGATGGGAGGTACGAAGCATGGGGGATGGAGCATGATGGGGGGTGCGCAGCATGTCGGATGGAGCACGATGGAAGGTGCGCAGCATGTCGGATGGAGCACGATGGGGGGTGCGCAGCATGGGGGATGGAGTACAATAGGGGGTGCGCAGCATGGGGGATGGAGCACGATGGGGGGTGCGCAGCATGGGGGGTGCGCAGCATGGGGGATGGAGCACGATGGGGAGTGCGCAGCATGGGGGATGGAACACGATGGGAGGTGCGCAGCATGGGGGATGGAGCACGATGAGGGGTGAGCAGCATGGGGGATGGAGCACGATGAGGGGTGTGCAGCATGGGGGATGAAGCACGAAGGGGGGTGCGCAGCATGGGGAATGGAGCACAATGGGGGGTGCGCAGCATGGGGGATGGAGCACGATGGGGGGTGCGCAGCATGAGGGATGGAGCACGATGGGGGTTGCGCAGCATGGGGGATGGAGCACGATGGGGGTGCGTAGCATGGGGGATGGAGCACGATGGGGATGCGCAGGATGGGGGAAGGAGCACGATGGGGGGTGCGCAGCATGGGGGATGGAGCACGATGGGGGTGCACACCTCCCCCCAAAACACACACACACACCGCCACACGCGCACCGCACAACACACCACACACACACTGGGAACCACAAACACCGCCCTACACAGACACCCACATACACACAGACAACGCCGCACACACACAACACCCAACACACAAACACCGCAGCATACATAAATATACGCACATACCGCGCAACACACACACTGCACAAAACATACCTCCCCCAAAACACACACACGCACTCCACACCCACACAAACCGCGCAACACACACAGCACCACACACACAGAACGCTGCAGACACACAGCGCTCCACAAACAACGCAACACACACAACTCAACACACATACAACACCGCTCTCACACACCCCCACACCCAGACAATGCCCAGAACATTTACAGCCCCTACACAAACACTTGGTAACTATACACAACAACATCTATATATATATATATATATATATATATATATATATAAAAAAAACAAAAATCATACATTAACTACACAATACGTAAATTCTAGAATACCCGATGCGTTAGAATCGGGCCACCTTCTAGTGTAATACATGCACATAGTGACATAGAGAATAGCGAGTGCGGCTCTGGAGTATAATACAGGAGGTAACTCAAAATTAGTACAGGATAAGTGATGTAATGTACAGTACAGACCAAAAGTTTGGACACACCTTCTCATCTCTAGAACAACTGTTAAGAGGAGACTTTGTGCAGCAGGCCTTCATGGTAAAATAGCTGCTAGGAAACCACTGCTAAGGACAGGCAACAAGCAGAAGAGACTTGTTTGGGCTAAAGAACACAAGGAATGGACATTAGACCAGTGGAAATCTGTGCTTTGGTCTGATGAGTCCAAATTTGAGATCTTTGGATTCAACCACCGTGTCTTTGTAGAAAAGGTGAACGGATGGACTCTACATGGCTGGCTCCCACCGTGAAGCATGGAGGAGGAGGTGTGATGTGTCAGGGTGCTTTGCTGGTGACACTGTTGGGGATTTATTCAAAATTGAAGGCATACTGAACCAGCATGGCTACCACAGCATCTTGCAGCGGAATGCTATTCCATCCGGTTTGCGTTTAATTGGACCATCATTTATTTTTCAACAGGACAATGACCCCAAACACAACTCCAGGCTGTGTAAGGGATATTTGACTAAGAAGGAGAGTGATGGAGTGCTACACCAGCTGACCTAGCCTCCACAGTCACCAGACCTGAACCCAATCGAGATGGTTTGGGGTGAGCTGGACCGCAGAGTGAAGGCAAAAGGGCCAACAAGTGCTAAGCATCTCTGGGAACTCCTTCAAGACTGTTGGAAAACCATTTCCGGTGACTACCTCTTGAAGATCATCAAGAGAATGCCAAGAGTGTGCAAAGCAGTAATCAAAGCAGAAGGTGGCTACTTTGAAGAACCTAGAATATAAGACATATTTTCAGTTGTTTCACACTTTTTTAAGTATTTTATTCCACATGTTTTAATTCATAGTTTTGATGCCTTCAATGTGAATCTACAATTTTCAGAGTCATGAAAATAAAGAAAACTCTTTTTTGAATGAGAAGGTGTGTCCAAACTTTTGGTCTGTACTGTATGTACACAGTGACTCCACCAGCAGAATAGTGAGTGCAGCTCTGGAGTATAATACAGACTGTAACTCAGGATCAGTACAGGATAAGTATTATATATAATGTATGTGATGACTTAGGGGCACTTTGCACACTGCGACATCGCAGGTGCGATGTCGGTGGGGTCAAATTGAAAATGACGCACTTCCGGCATCGCATGCGACATCGCAGTGTGTAAAGGCTGGATGATACGATTAACGAGCGCAAAAGCGTCGTAATCGTATCATCGGTACAGCGTCGGCGTAATCCATAATTACGCTGACGCAATGGTCCGATGTTGTTCCTCGCTCCTGCGGCAGCACACATCGCTGTGTGTGAAGTCGCAGGAGCGAGGAACGTCTCCTACCGGCCTCACTGCGGCTTCCGTAGGATATGCGGAAGGAAGGAGGTGGGCAGGATGTTTACATCCTGCTCATCTCCGCCCCTCCGCTCTGATTGGCCGCCTGCCGTGTGACGTCGCAGTGACGCCGCACGACCCGCCCGCTTAACAAGGAGGCGGGTCGCCGGCCACAGGGACGTCGCACGGCAGGTGAGTGTGTGTGTGAAGCTGGCGTAGCGATAACTTTCGCTACGCCAGCTATCACCACATATCGCTGCTGCGACGGGGGCGGGCACTATCGCACTCGGCATCGCAGCATCGGCCTGCGATGTCGTAGTGTGCAAAGCCCGCCTTAGTCTACTTTTATTGCGTGTATAATGCTGTGTTGGGTCATTTTATGCCATTTATACCATAGTGAATGGCCGTCCGTATCACACTTGCCAGTTGTTATACAAGTGCATGTACAGCAGACCTTCATGTGGGTACTTTCCCATAGACAGCGTCAGCATTTATTTTGTGGGAAAGTCTGCATTTCTTGCTGTCTTGTACAGATGTAATCTTCTCCAGCTGTTTTCCCGGGTTTGATCGATGTTTGCAGTCCTCTTGCTTTTGCCCGGAGCAAGACAAGTGTTTGCTGCTAATTGTAAAATGCTTTTATTTAAATACCAGTTTATTCGAATGGATCTTAAAGGGGTTTTCCATTTTTATGTTCATAAAGCTTAAACATTGTATTGACTCAAAGTTCTGCCGCTATGATACAACCTAGAATAAAAGCCGTGTGTGGAAACTCTACAGCAAGTAAATAATTAGTAGAACGTAAAAAAAAAACAAAACCCACAGGTGACTTAAACCGCTTTCACACTGCGTTCTGATCTCCCTTCAGTGGTCTTGTCGGAGCTTCCGTCTGAGCCCCCCACAAAACAGGCTTTGGACATCACAGTACAGGGGTAATACACACAGTGATGTCACAGTACAGGGATAATACACAGTGATGTCACAGTACAGGGATAATACACACAGTGATGTCACAGTACAGGGATAATACACACAGTGATGTCACAGTACAGGGATAATACACATAGTGATGTCACAGTACAGGGATAATACACACAGTGATGTCACAGTACAGGGATAATACACACAGTGATGTCACAGTACAGGGGTAATACACACAGTGATGTCACAGTACAGGGATAATACACACAGTGATGTCACAGCTCAGGGATAATACACACAGTGATGTCACTTTACAGGGATAATACACACAGTGATGTCACAGTACAGGGATAATACACACAGTGATGTCACTTTACAGGGATAATACACACAGTGATGTCACAGTACAGGGATAATACACACAGTGATGTCACAGTACAGGGATAATACACACAGTGATGTCACAGTACAGGGATAATACACACAGTGATGTCACAGTACAGGGACATTGCACACACAGTGATGTCACAGTACAGGGATAATACACACAGTGATGTCACAGTACAAGGATAATACACACAGTGATGTCACAGTACAGGGATAATACACACAGTGATGTCACAGTACAGGCATATTGCACACAGTGATGTCACAGTACAGGGGTATACACACAGTGATGTCACAGTACAGAAATAATACACACAGTGATGTCACAGTACAGAAATAATACACACAGTGATGTCACAGTACAGAAATAATACACACAGTGATGTCACAGTACAGAAATAATACACACAGTGATGTCACATTACAGGGATAATACACACAGTGATGTCACAGTACAGAAATAATACACACAGTGATGTCACATTACAGGGATAATACACACAGTGATGTCATAGTACAGAAATAATACACACAGTGATGTCACAGTAATGTCACAGTACAGGGATATTGCACATAATGATGTCACAATACAGGGATAATACACAGATGTCACAGTACAGAAATAATACACACAGTGATGTCACAGTACAGAGATAATAGACACAGTGATGTTACAGTACAGGGATAATACACACAGGGATGTCACAGTACAGAGATAATAGACACAGTGATGTTACAGTACAGGGATAATACACACAGTGATTTCACAGTTCAGAAATAATACACACTGTAATGTCACAGTACGGGGATAATAACACACAGTCATGTCACAGTACAGGGATAATACACACAGTGATGTCACAGTACAGGGATAATACACACAGTGATGTCACAGTACAGGGGTAATACACACAGTGATGTCACAGTACAGGGATAATACACACAGTGATGTCACAGTACAGGGATAATACACACAGTAATGTCACAGTACAGGGATAATACACACAGTGATGTCACAGTACAGGGATAATACACACAGTGATGTCACAGTACAGGGATAATACACACAGTGATGTCACAGTACAGAAATAATAAACACAGTGATGTCACAGTACAGGGATAATACACAGTGATGTCACAGTACAGGGATAATACACACAGTAATGTCACAGTACAGAAATAATACACACAGTGATGTCACAATACAGAGATAATACGCACAGTGATGTCATAGTACAGAAATAATACACAGTGATGTCACAGTACAGGGATAATACGCACAGTGATGTCACAGTACAGGGATAATACACAGTGATGTCACAGTACAGGGATAATACACAGTGATGTCACAGTACAGGGATAATACACAGTGATGTCACAGTACAGGGATAATACACACAGTAATGTCACAGTACAGAAATAATACACACAGTGATGTCACAATACAGAGATAATACGCACAGTGATGTCATAGTACAGAAATAATACACAGTGATGTCACAGTACAGGGATAATATACACAGTGATGTCACAGTACAGGGATAATAACACACAGTAATGTCACAGTACAGGGATAATAACCCACAGTGATGTCACAGTACAGGGATAATACACACAGTGATGTCACAGCACAGGGATAATACACACAGTGATGTCACAGTACAGAGATAATACACACAGTGATGTCACAGTACAGAAATAATACACACAGTGATGTCACAGCACAGGGATAATACACACAGTGATGTCACAGTACAGAGATAATACACACAGTGATGTCACAGTACAGAAATAATACACACAGTAATGTCACAGTACGGGATAATGCATACAGTGATGTTACAGTACAGGGATAATACACACAGTGATGTCACAGTACAGGGATAATACACACAGTGATGTCACAGTACAGAGATAATACACACAGTGATGTCACAGTACAGGAATAATACACACAGTGATGTCACAGTACAGGGGTAATACACACAGTGATGTCACAGTACAGGTATAATACACACAGTGATGTCACAGAACATGGATAATACACACAGTGACGTCAGAGTACACGGGTAATACACACAGTGATGTCACAGTACAGGGATAATACACACAGGGATGTCACAGTACAGGGATAATACACACAGTGATGTCACAGTACAGGGATAATACACAAAGTGATGTCACAGTACAGGGATAATACACACAGTGATGTCACAGTACAGGGATAATACACACAGTGATGTCACAGTACAGGGGTAATACACACAGTGATGTCACAGTACAGGGATAATACACAAAGTGATGTCACAGTACAGGGATAATACACACAGTGATGTCACAGTACAGGGATAATACACACAGTGATGTCACAGTACAGGATAATACACACAGTGATGTCACAGTACAGGGATAATACACACAGTGATGTCACAGTACAGGGGTAATACACACAGTGATGTCACAGTACAGGGATAATACACACAGTGATGTCACAGTACAAGGATAATACACACAGTGATGTCACAGTACAGGGATAATGCACACAGTGATGTCACAGTACAGGCATATTGCACACAGTGATGTCACAGTACAGGGGTATACACACAGTGATGTCACAGTACAGAAATAATACACACAGTGATGTCACAGTACAGGGATAATACACACAGTGATGTCACAGTACAGGGATAATACACACAGTGATGTCACAGTACAGGGGTATACACACAGTGATGTCACAGTACAGAAATAATACACACAGTGATGTCACAGTACAGAAATAATACACACAGTGATGTCACAGTACAGAAATAATACACACAGTGATGTCACAGTACAGAAATAATACACACAGTGATGTCACATTACAGGGATAATACACACAGTGATGTCATAGTACAGAAATAATACACACAGTGATGTCACAGTAATGTCACAGTACAGGGATATTGCACATAATGATGTCACAATACAGGGATAATACACAGATGTCACAGTACAGAAATAATACACACAGTGATGTCACAGTACAGAGATAATAGACACAGTGATGTTACAGTACAGGGATAATACACACAGGGATGTCACAGTACAGAGATAATAGACACAGTGATGTTACAGTACAGGGATAATACACACAGTGATTTCACAGTTCAGAAATAATACACACTGTAATGTCACAGTACGGGGATAATAACACACAGTCATGTCACAGTACAGGGATAATACACACAGTGATGTCACAGTACAGGGATAATACACACAGTGATGTCACAGTACAGGGGTAATACACACAGTGATGTCACAGTACAGGGATAATACACACAGTGATGTCACAGTACAGGGATAATACACACAGTAATGTCACAGTACAGGGATAATACACACAGTGATGTCACAGTACAGGGATAATACACACAGTGATGTCACAGTACAGAAATAATAAACACAGTGATGTCACAGTACAGGGATAATACACAGTGATGTCACAGTACAGGGATAATACACACAGTAATGTCACAGTACAGAAATAATACACACAGTGATGTCACAATACAGAGATAATACGCACAGTGATGTCATAGTACAGAAATAATACACAGTGATGTCACAGTACAGGGATAATACGCACAGTGATGTCACAGTACAGGGATAATACACAGTGATGTCACAGTACAGGGATAATACACAGTGATGTCACAGTACAGGGATAATACACAGTGATGTCACAGTACAGGGATAATACACACAGTAATGTCACAGTACAGAAATAATACACACAGTGATGTCACAATACAGAGATAATACGCACAGTGATGTCATAGTACAGAAATAATACACAGTGATGTCACAGTACAGGGATAATATACACAGTGATGTCACAGTACAGGGATAATAACACACAGTAATGTCACAGTACAGGGATAATACACACAGTGATGTCACAGCACAGGGATAATACACACAGTGATGTCACAGTACAGAGATAATACACACAGTGATGTCACAGTACAGAAATAATACACACAGTGATGTCACAGCACAGGGATAATACACACAGTGATGTCACAGTACAGAGATAATACACACAGTGATGTCACAGTACAGAAATAATACACACAGTAATGTCACAGTACGGGATAATGCATACAGTGATGTTACAGTACAGGGATAATACACACAGTGATGTCACAGTACAGGGATAATACACACAGTGATGTCACAGTACAGAGATAATACACACAGTGATGTCACAGTACAGGAATAATACACACAGTGATGTCACAGTACAGGGGTAATACACACAGTGATGTCACAGTACAGGTATAATACACACAGTGATGTCACAGTACATGGATAATACACACAGTGACGTCAGAGTACACGGGTAATACACACAGTGATGTCACAGTACAGGGATAATACACACAGGGATGTCACAGTACAGGGATAATACACACAGTGATGTCACAGTACAGGGATAATACACAAAGTGATGTCACAGTACAGGGATAATACACACAGTGATGTCACAGTACAGGGATAATACACACAGTGATGTCACAGTACAGGGATAATACACAAAGTGATGTCACAGTACAGGGATAATACACACAGTGATGTCACAGTACAGGGATAATACACACAGTGATGTCACAGTACAGGATAATACACACAGTGATGTCACAGTACAGGGATAATACACACAGTGATGTCACAGTACAGGGGTAATACACACAGTGATGTCACAGTACAGGGATAATACACACAGTGATGTCACAGTACAGGGATAATACACACAGTGATGTCACAGTACAGGGGTAATACACACAGTGATGTCACAGTACAGGGGTAATACACAAAGTGATGTCACAGTACAGGGGTAATAAGTTAAAAAAGGAGAAAAGACATTGCATATGACGCACAACCCATATGCGTCATATGCAATGTCTTTTCTCCTTTTTTAACTCTTCACGTGCCCCATTGCATTTTCAGCACCCCTTTGTTTTGTTTATCTGGCTATTGTGGTGCATTCTCCTCCCCTTGCTAGTACAGGGGTAATACACACAGTGATGTCACAGTACAGGGATATTACACACAGTGATGTCACAGTACAGGGATAATAACCCACAGTAATGTCACAGTACAGGGATAATAACCCACAGTGATGTCACAGTACAGGGATAATACACACAGTGATGTCACAGTACAGGGATAATAACACACAGTGATGTCACAGTACAGGGATAATACACACAGTGATGTCACAGCACAGGGATAATACACACAGTGATGTCACAGTACAAAGATAATACACACAGTGATGTCACAGTACAGAGATAATACACACAGTGATGTCACAGCACAGGGATAATACACACAGTGATGTCACAGTACAGAGATAATACAAACAGTGACGTCAGAGTACACGGGTAATACACACAGTGATGTCACAGTACAGGGATAATACACACAGGGATGTCACAGTACAGGGATAATACACACAGTGATGTCACAATACAGGGATAATACACAAAGTGATGTCACAGTACAGGGATAATACACACAGTGATGTCACAGTACAGGGATAATACACACAGTGATGTCACAGTACAGGGATAATACACAAAGTGATGTCACAGTACAAGGATATTACACACAGTGATGTCACAGCACAGGGATAATACACATAGTGATGTCACAGTACAAGGATAATACACACAGTGATGTCACAGTACAGGGATAATACACACAGGGATGTCACAGTACAGGGATAATACACACAGTGATGTCACAGTACAGGAATAATACACACAGTGATGTCACAGTACAGGGATAATACACACAGTGATGTCACAGTACAGGGATAATACACACAGTGATGTCACAGTACAGGGATAATACACAAAGTGATGTCACAGTACAGGGATAATACACACAGTGATGTCACAGTACAGGGATAATACACACAGTGATGTCACAGTACAGGGATAATACACACAGTGATGTCACAGTACAGGGGTAATACACACAGTGATGTCACAGTACAGGGATAATATACACAGTGATGTCACAGTACAGGGATAATACACACAGTGATGTCACAGTACAGGGATAATACACACAGTGATGTCACAGTACAGGGGTAATACACACAGTGATGTCACAGTACAGGGATAATACACACAGTGATGTCACAGTACAGGGGTAATACACACAGTGATGTCACAGTACAGAAATAATACACACAGTGATGTCACAGTACAGGGGTAATACACGCAGTGATGTCACAGTACAGAAATAATACACACAGTGATGTCACAGTACAGGGATAATACACACAGTGATGTCACAGTACAGAAATAATACACACAGTGATGTCACAGTACAGGGGTAATACACACAGTGATGTCACAGTACAGGGGTAATACACACAGTGATGTCACAGTACAGGGGTAATACACAAAGTGATGTCACAGTACAGGGGTAATAAGTTAAAAAAGGAGAAAAGACATTGCATATGACGCACAACCCATATGCGTCATATGCAATGTCTTTTCTCCTTTTTTAACTCTTCACGTGCCCCATTGCATTTTCAGCACCCCTTTTTTTTTTATCCGGCTATTGTGGTGCATTCTCCTCCCCTTGCTAGTACAGGGGTAATACACACAGTGATGTCACAGTACAGGGATAATACACACAGTGATGTCACAGTACAGGGATAATACACACAGTGATGTCACAGTACAGGGATTATACACACAGTGATGTCACAGTACAGGGGTAATACAGTGATGTCATAGTACAGGAATAATAAATAATAATAAAGTTTATTTATATAGCGCCAACATATTCCGCAGCACTTTATAATCAGGTGGGGCCTTGTGCAGACAAAAACAAAACAAAATATCACATAATTCAGCACAGTTAACATAATACACACAGTTATGTCACAGTACATGGGATAATACACACAGTGATGTCACAATACAGTGATAATACAGACAATGACATCACAGTGCAGGACTGACACAGACTGTGATGTTACTGTACAGGGATAATACACAGTTTGCACAGCATAGTCCGAGTCCAGGCCAGGAAACACTGATGTGTGAATTCGGCCTTACGGGTTTGGTCAGATCGAGCACGGTACGCATTACACCACCTTTCCTGCACCTGAGAGGAGCACATATTTGGCTGCCGCTCGGTTTGAGTTTGGCACATGTTACTCCGGTGCTCTGTAGATCACGACCGGAGAATGAATCAGTATCTGAGCAGCTCGGCCGTGAGTGAGGCGCGTCCCGGTGTCCGGTCTCAGGTCCCGGGCTTGTTACTAGTTGCAAAGAAGAATGTGAGTCTTGTCTACAAATGTATCAGTCAAATGTAAAATGAGTTTTGTGGTTTTTGGCAAATGTGAAACAAGTAAGATTAGGCGAATGGGAAGCAACCGCCAACATCTGCAAGCAATTGAGTGCGTGCAATAAAGAGACACGAGCAGAACCTCGGGCCCCGCTGCTGACGTTATTAGCTGGGTGCACCTAGTGCTGACTAACAAGCTGTAATTGTGTAACGGGGGCAGGGGGCGCCTCAGGGGGTGTAGTCGGGTCCCCTCGCCTTGTGGGCCGCAGGCTGAACCCCGGCCCGGCCGTTACTTGCAAAACAGGTGTGTTGTTGGGGCAGAGTGTGGATGCATGGGGCCCATTCATGACAGCGTTCTTTCTGTGCTCTCCAGCTCCTTCTTCACTTTCAGGAAAGAGACAATTGCAGGCAGCGGATAAACCAAACACCGTTTTATTAAACAAAGCTTCCATCTTTCTGTTTGCAGCAGGCTTACTTTAGTACGTTACAAGTTACAAGTCCTTTTCTACGAAAACTGTTTCCTTTTTCTCTATGGGCACTTTCCTTTGCCTGCAGGGGCCAATTGTTATCCCCCTAGCAGTGGTACTCCTATCCCGATTTTAGTCCAGCCCTTTCCCAGGGATTTGTATTGAACTAGGGGACGGCTCCAGTACTCACTACCGGCTCCGGATTAGCTCCAACTTCTTCGCTCCACTGCCACAGCACCCACTCCTGCACTCTGCCCCGGCACTTCTCCTCAGCTCTCTCCCATGTTACATCTCACAGCACACTGCCCTGCATTCAGAGCCCAACCCCCCTTCTCTTCCCTCCTAGGCTGCCCTGCCCCTTCCTTCCCTGTCACTGTTACCAGGGGAACCACTCACTACACTGGCACCTAGGGGAGGAAGAACCGTACATAACATGGTACAATGTGCCACCATACTCCTGTGGCGTCTTCAGGGGGGATTCTCTTTCCCGGTTCGGGGGTCCGACTACCCCTTACATTCCTCCCCTCTTTAACCTCAGCCTCCTGGCGAGGTTCCGCACCTGCAAGACAACGCATATAGAAAACACACACACGTTTCTTCAGCAGTATTCTTTTTCTTTCTTATCAATAAACAAACATTTTAAAACTAACGTATCAAAGCACACCAGATTGGCACGCAAGTCCGGTGCCCGGAGTCCCTCCAGGGGAGCTCCCGGTCTTGGCTGATCTTCTGCCCGGAGGCTCTCCTCAAGCGCTCCCGGTCTTAGATGAGCCGTGACCAACAGAAACAAAAGGGTTCTTTACTTAACAGTCGCGGGAGAAGTCCATGCATAGTCCCTGCATTCTTCTATTCCCGGGTTCAGTTCTTTTAACGTAGCTTTAACCATAAGCACTCACCGGCTTCCAACAGTACCGGCTTTCGACAACAAACAGATTTTTTTCTTCCGGATGATTAACCCTCACGCTGGGTGGTATGCACGCAGCCATTCAGCCCGCTGGGCCCTCACAGATTCGGAGAGGGATTGTCCAGGTAAGCAGGGTAGCCTGTGGAACGGCTCGTAACATGGCTGTGGCTCCGGTACTTCTTTCTCCGATTCGGCCCAAACTCCGCCCCCGGCTTCACTCACCGGGTCCATGCTGTGCTGGCGATGCCTTCTGTTTCTTGCAGCGCCGCTCACATCTCCGGACCTCTGCAGCTTCTTGGGGCTGGTACCTCCCCTCTTTGGGCGGTGCACTCCGCTCACTCTGGGCTTCTTCCTCCGCCCAGGCCAGCCCAGCACTTTTCGTTTGGCGCCAAATTTTCGCGCCTTAAGTAAACCCATGAAGACGGCCGCCATCTTGCCGCCATTTTGTGGCCCGTACAGCACATCAGGCACCACTTGGTCATCTTCACAGTTTCTGGTCGGGGTCTTTCGCATGCGAGCCCGATCCTGCCGACTATGCCAAAATGTAACGGGGGCAGGGGGCGCCTCAGGGGGTGTAGTCGGGTCCCCTCGCCTTGTGGTCCGCAGGCTGAACCCCGGCCCTCCGTTACTTGCAAAACAGGTGTGTTGTTGGGGCAGAGTGTGGATGCATGGGGCCCATTCATGACAGCGTTCTTTCTGTGCTCTCCAGCTCCTTCTTCACTTTCAGGAAAGAGACAATTGCAGGCAGCAGGTAAACCAAACACCGTTTTATTAAACAAAGCTTCCATCTTTCTGTTTGCAGCAGGCTTACTTTAGTACGTTACAAGTTACAAGTCCTTTTCTACGAAAACTGTTTCCTTTTTCTCTATGGGCACTTTCCTTTGCCTGCAGGGGCCAATTGTTATCCCCCTAGCAGTGGTACTCCTATCCCGATTTTAGTCCAGCCCTTTCCCAGGGATTTGTATTGAACTAGGGGACGGCTCCAGTACTCACTACCGGCTCCGGATTAGCTCCAACTTCTTCGCTCCACTGCCACAGCACCCACTCCTGCACTCTGCCCCGGCACTTCTCCTCAGCTCTCTCCCATGTTACATCTCACAGCACACTGCCCTGCATTCAGAGCCCAACCCCCCTTCTCTTCCCTCCTAGGCTGCCCTGCCCCTTCCTTCCCTGTCACTGTTACCAGGGGAACCACTCACTACACTGGCACCTAGGGGGGGAGAACCGTACATAACATGGTACAATGTGCCACCATACTCCTGTGGCGTCTTCAGGGGGGGATTCTCTTTCCCGGTTCGGGGGTCCGACTACCCCTTACAATTGTACGCTGGATTCCTGCCACAGACATTGGGTTTATTCATGTACTTGTCCTACAGTTCACAGCTTCACCCTCTGCGGTCATATAGTAAGAGAATTAATGCTGAACTACAAATCCCAGCATGACATTGAGCAGACGTGGTATAGTATGATAGGTTCAAACCGTGCTCTACTCACGATGTCAGGAAATCAGACGTGACCACCCAATATCTCCAATGTATATATATAGGGGTGTGTATGACGGGGTCCTCACTTTTCAGAACTGCTGTAACTGTCCCTAGGTGAGTACATAGAAACCATGGGGCCCTAATGAATAAGCCTGAATTGGGCCCCATCTTCTCTATTGCCTGGGTCATGGTACGTCGGAGAAGATAGGTGGGTTCAAGACGCGTAGGCGCCGTCATACAAAACTTCTCTTGGCTGTATGAGATGTGATGTAATAATGGACTTCATGTGAGGTTCTCAGCTCCTCTCTATCTGTGTCTTCCTGAAGACCACACCCAGTTAGCTATCAAGACTAGATTTACATACAGGCAAGAGGGGATCATATCTGGGTTTAAGATGTATAGGCGCAGTCACAAAACTTCTTGTGGTCAGAACTTGGCTGTATGAGATGTGATTTAGTAATGGACTTCATGGGCGGTTCTCATCTCTTCTCTGTGGGCATCTTCCTGAAGACCACACCCAATTGGCTATCAAGATTAGATTTACATACAGGGAAGAGGGGATCATATCTGGGTTCAAGATGTGTAGGCGCAGTCACGAAACATCTTGTGCCCAGAACTTGGCTGTATGAGATGTGATGTAATAATGGACTTCATGGGCGGTTCTCAGCTCTTCTCTGTGGGTATCTTCCTAAATGCCACACCCAGTTGGCTATCAAGACTAAATTTACATACAGGCAAGAGGGGATCATATCTAGGTTCAAGATGTATAGGCTTAGTCACAAAACTTCTTGTGGTCAGAACTTGGTTGTATGAGATGTGATGTAATAATGAACTTCATGGGCGGTTCTCAGCTCTTCTCTGTGGGCGTCTCCCTGAAGGCCACACCTAGTTGGCTATCAAGGCTAGAACTAGGAACAGAGAGGCGCACGACGAAAAGAAAAACATCGCCGGATTCAGGAGAACAGTGGCATTTATATCCGATAAGAAAAAATACATAATTATGGTAAGTGAAAGGTCCTCTTTAAAGGAGTTGTATAGGCTTTGATATTGATGGTCAATCATTAATTTTCATAATCAACATCAAATCAATGGAGATTTGACCCAAAAGCCAGAACATCACAGCTCCACACACTGGGTGGTGGTAGTGTCTGGTTCTGCAAGCTCAGCTCCCATTCACTTCAATGTGAGCTGAAGCATTACACAGTCAGAGCTGAACGGTAGTGGTGCCAGTTGTCAAACCACCGCCAATGTGATATTAATGACGTAAAGCGTAAAAATAAAAATCCCGCGCCTCCCCCTTTAAGATCATATAGAAGTACAGTATAGGGGAACTAGTTAATTTAAAGTGGTTGTCTGGCCAAGATTTACAGTTGGTGGGGATGGCATAAAATTATTAAAATTAGACAGAATTACCTGCTTTATCCACCGAGGATCCAGCACAAGTTGTTCCTGTGATTAAATCCAGAAGGAAAAGTTGACTTCCTGTTATTTAGTTGCCTGATCATTAAGGCTTGTGATTGGCTGCAGCAGACATGTGACCAGGATCATGGCACATCATTGGATGTAGCCTATTACCAGCCTTAGCAGACAGGTCATCGAAGAATGGGAAGCCATCATTTTCTGTCCAGGCGCAGATAACGGTAACGTTCTGCAATGGAGCTGGGACGTAGAGTATAGCAGGTAATAATGCCTGATGTTACTAAGGATGTACATTTTGTGTAATAAGTTGGGCAATCCCTTTAAAGGAGTTGTCCACCTTTTCGGGCAATTTTTCTTATTAAACGTATTTTTTTTTATTCAAAATAATTTTTGTAATTCAGTTTCATTAAAAAATGTGGCCCGTTTTCAATCTATACCCTCTATTGTCGGTTACAGAGTGAGTTGTCTGAGAATCTGTCAGTGAGCTAGAACTCACTGGACGTCTGACGGAAAGTTCGTCATTATTTTACCACTTTTTTATTTTTTTCTGGGCTCCTATCAGCTTATGACCACAGACCACTTCAAAGTTAAATGTGCAGGAAAACAAAAAGAGAATGAAAAAGCCAAAGAGGGCAAAATTTTAATGAAAGCCCAATTGCAAAAATGTTTCTGTTTTAGCCCAAAATATATGAATTGAATTGAAAACAAATATAGATAGATCGATAGATAGATAGATAGATAGATAGAGGCATAGATAGATAGATAGATAGATAGATAGATAGATATCTCCCTTAGGCTTCCGCCACACATCCGTGAAAAACGTGCGTGTTTGGTCCGTTTCCGTGTATACTGGAGACACGGCCAAACGTGCACCAATGTTACTATATCTCAGCGGTTACAATTGCGTTTTTGGTTATGTCCGTTTGTCCGTCTCCGTGATGCGTTTTGTGGGCCGTGTCTCACGCCAGCATGTCCGTTTTATTCACGCCACACGCAGCACGGACCCAATGAAAGTCAATGGGTCTGTGCGCACGTCCGAGTGACACGGACGCATCTCTGTTTGTTCCCTGTATGTTTTGTGCTTTTTTCATGTCATGTCAGTCTTTTTTCTTTTTATGTTTCGTTCTCTCCCTCAGTCCGTCGGTCGGTCTCTATGTCTGTCTGTCCCTCTAGCTGTCTGTCGGTCAGTTCCCCCCTCTCTCATACTTACCATTCCCCGATCTCCAGCGCGGCGCTGAACGGCTGTTATAAAAACTCCGGCGGCTTTTCCTCTTTTGAAAAAGCCGGCCGCCCATTAATCAATCTCGTATTCCCTGCTTTACCCGCCCACCGGCGGCTGTGATTGGTTGCAGTGAGACACGCCCACCATGCTGAGTGACAGGTGTCACACTGCACCCAATCACAGCAGCCGGTGGGCGTGTCTATACTGTGCAGTAAAATAAATAAATAAATAATTAAAAAAACCGGCGTGCGGTCCCCCCCCATTTTAATACCAGCCAGATAAAGCCATACGGCTGAAGGCTGGTATTCTCAGGATGAGGAGCTCCACGTTATGGGGGGCCCCCCACCCTAACAATATCAGTCAGCAGCCGCCCAGAATTGCCGCATACATTATATGCGACAGTTCTGGGGCTGTACCCAGCTCTTCCCGATTTACCCTGGTGCGTTGGCAAATCGGGGTAATAAGGAGTTATTGGCAGCCCATAGCTGCCAATAAGTCCTAGATTAATCATGTCAGGCGTCTATGAGACACCTTCCATGATTAATCTGTAAGTTACAGTAAAAAAAACACACACCCGAAAAATCCTTTATTAGAAATAAAAAACACAAACACATTCCCTCATTACCAATTTATTAACCCCGACAAACCCTCCATGTCCGGCGTACTCCACGGTCCTCCAGCGTCGCGTCCAGCTCTGCTGCATGGAGGTGACAGGAGCTGCAGAATACACCGCCGCACCGGTCACCTCCACGCAGCTAATGAGATGAGTAGCGCAATCAGCTGCTGTCACTGAGGTTACCCTCGGCCACCGCTGGATGCAGCGGTGACCGCGAGTTACCAGACTGACAGCTGCTGATCGCGCTACTCATCTCATTAGCTGCGTGGAGGTGACCGGAGCGGCGGTGTATTCTGCAGCTCCTGTCACCTCCATGCAGCAGAGCTGGACGCGACGCTGGAGGACCGTGGAGTACGCCGGACATGGAGGGTTTGTCGGGGTTAATAAATTGGTAATGAGGGAATGTGTTTGTGTTTTTTATTTCTAATAAAGGATTTTTCGGGTGTGTGTGTTTATTTACTGTAACTTACAGATTAATCATGGAAGGTGTCTCATAGACGCCTGACATGATTAATCTAGGACTTATTGGCAGCTATGGGCTGCCAATAACTCCTTATTACCCCGATTTGCCAACGCACCAGGGTAAATCGGGAAGAGCCGGGTACTTGTGTCGCCCTGGGCAAGCCAGGGGACACAGATAACAACACCACTACACCCCACACTCCAGGTAGGCACACCTGCTAACCAGAAATCCTTGTTGCCTCCCTCCAGGAGTCTGTGATGCACACCAGGGGGTGGGCCAGGCGGTTGGCTCCGCCCACCAAGGAGCTCACAACTCTGGAGGCAGGAAGTAACCAGACAGAAAGCTCAGGGACATGAAGGAGTGAACAGCAGATTAGCCCAGGCAGGGCTTGAGTAAAGAAGCAGCTTAGCCCAGGCAGGGGCTAGAGTAAACAACAAGAAGTGAAAGTGAAGGAAAGGAAAGTGGAAAAGGAGGAAAGCAAGAAGTGGAGAGAGCGCAGAGAGTGCACAGAGCCTGAGAGCCCAGCTGTGTGTAGGGCTAGAACAGCAAGGTCAGCGACGGCGGTGACTGTCCGGAGGGGGACCGTTTGGAAGTTCCTGGAAGGACCCCGTTGGCTGTGTGCCCGGTGGTCTGGAGCAGTGTTCCGAAGGACAGTCAGCACCAGGGCAGGGGCCTCTCGGACCCCGGCAAGGCTAGGAGTCGCCCAATTTGCCGAATCCGTCAGTGAAGGGGACGCAGATCCCCCAGCAACAAAGTCCCGATTGACGGCAACAGCCCGACCATTACCGGGGAGACACCGCTACCGCCAAGGCACCAGTTTCCCCAGGGCCAGCGCCTGCGGGCAAAGTGTAGAGCTCCCCCGGCCCAGATTGCAGTCGGGGAGCGGGTAACCGGAGGGAATCCACCGCTACCATCAGTCAAACAGGTGCAAGGAAGAGAGACGTCACCGTCACCTACCGGGAGTGCAGGTGCAACCGTCTGTGGGACCGTCCTACCAGCCGTTGGTTTACCGTACAAACTGTGTCCGTGTCTCAGGCTGAGTGAGTACCACAGTGCCGCAAGGTATAGCGCTGCCCCCGCGCCCCTGCGCCCTCCAGGCCCTACACTTCACATCTCCTCACCGGGCCCCGGGATCACCAACCCCTACCCACGGAGGGGCAACACAACACCTGGCTGCTCCCATCACCATCCCTGGGACCCCCACACTGAGCAGCGGTGGTGCCATCACCACAACCGTGGGTGGCGTCACGAACTATAATCCCAACAAACACCCCCCTTTCACTCACGGGCGAGGAGTGTCGCTCGAGACACCCCGGGATCCGGCCCGCAGCTCGAGCCACCAGGAGCAACTGCCGGACCCGAGCAGAAGGGGTGAGCGCGGTGTGCTGACACCCTCCTCCCCGCCCGCGACAACTTGGCGTCACGAACAGGATCTTACCGCTCTGCCGTCTGGTAGAGGTGCGCCTTGTTACCGCTGGAGGTATCCGGCAGAAAAATTTCAGAAGTCGCCATCTTTGGCGCGAAAAGTTCCCGCTCGAGCGTCTTCTCGAGCAGTAGAGGCGCGAAGGCCAAAACTCCGCCACGAGAGAGGAGGGGCCGGAAAGAGCTAAGGGGGACGCGATGGCGGCTGGCGGCATGTAGTCGCCGCTATAAAAGCAGGGACGCCAGGACTCTGCAAACATCCCGTTCCTGGAAGCAAACAGCAAAGACACCATGTGGATGCCGTCCCGAAACACCATGGCCCCCGCACCGGGAACCGCAGAGTGGGTGGAGATCCGGACCGCGCAGCTCCATCTAAGGCTGCAGGTCAAAATGCAGCTCCTCCTGGAGGAGTGGGAGACCGACATGGCGGACGTTTTGGCAGCCGTGCGGAGACGCGAGGAGGAAGCGGAGGAAGGGAGGGTGAGTGACCCACGCCCCTATGTCCCGGAGGGACCGGTCGCTGCGGCTGAGGGACCCGGTCCAAGCCCTCTCCCCCCGTTGCCTCCTTCGCCACCCGTCTCGGAGGCCGTGACCCCGCCACTAGGCCCGCTGCCACCGCAACCGGTAGCGATACCCAGCCCGTCCGCCCCGGCGGACCGACCTGTAGCCGGAGCCCGAAGCAAACCGGAGGCATTGCCATGGAAGGCCCCGAAGATTGCGCCAGAGACAGTCCCCGAGCAGTTCCCCGAGCCGGAGCCGATGACCCGCTCCGAGCCGAAGGCCCAACTGCGGAAAGCCCCTGTGCCCATCCCCCACACCTCGGCTGAGGTGGCGCCGGGTTGTTGCTGCAAGGCAGCGCCCAAGGCCATGACACCGCGGGATACGCCACCCACCTTCCTGACAGTGGGTAACGTGCTGAATGTCCCGCGGGGCTCAACCCGTGCGCCGGAGCCATACTGGGACAGGGAGCCGACCAAGCTGGGCCTGGAGATCGCGGAGAGGGAGCGTAGGAAAGCCGAGCTGGTGGCCCGAGTCATACGGGAAAAGGAGAACCTGCGGCAAGCGACCTTCCGTGTCCGGGGCCCGTTCTACGAGGGGCAGGTGAGGCGATTCGATATCCGCCGGGGCTACGGGTTCATATACGAACCGGGCCTGGAGGCCGAGGTATTTGTAGCCCGGCGGGATGTGCATGCTCACCTGCCCGAAGAGCATCCTGGCCGCAATCTTATCCCGGGAGACATGGTGCGGTACACTCGGCACTGCGGAGAGAGGGGGTGGTTTGCCCTGGATGTAAAGCTGAGGGGCAGCCCGGAGGGCAAGATGAGCTCTGCACCCCCTCCCTCGGATGAAGCAGCAGCAGGACCGGAGTAGGGCAATGGAGGCCCGCAGCACCGTCCCCGTAGGGACCAGCGCTTTGTTTGTTTGAAAGTTCTGCAAAGATAATGAAAATGATTACCCGAGAAGTCACCTGATTTATTTTGTTGATTAGCAACCGGCAGGAGCCGGCACCGTTGTCCCCGTGGGGACCGTTAAAAGTTTAAAAATGCATGGGAACTAGCCATGGACAAGCCCGTGAACTCTGCAGGGCAACCACAAACGTTAGTGGCTTGTAAATATGTTGGGTACCGTTACCGTTTCCGCAATGCCGCCTCCGGAGAGGCAGGTTGGAGGGAGGGCCCTGAGCAGAGCAGGCCAGGGCCTAGCCACCAAAGGGACCGGTGGCTACCCTCTGGAGGGAAGGACAGATCCCGCTCGGGTGACTTGTGCTGGACTGTGGGTCAAGGGGTGCTGCCTGGGTTTTAGGGGCAGCATCAGGGCCAGGTTGCTTGGGTGGAAGAGAGCGGAAACCGTGACCGTACACCGTTGAAACGTTAAAAGTAAAATGTGCCTCCCGTCTTGGGAAGAGTTGATTGAAAATGCTTATGTTATGTTTAACCCTGTTATCCCCTTTTTACAGAAAAATAAAAACCGGTGTAGGACGGCAGCCCGCGGACGGTCTGCATTTTGCTAAGGGGGAATGTGTCGCCCTGGGCAAGCCAGGGGACACAGATAACAACACCACTACACCCCACACTCCAGGTAGGCACACCTGCTAACCAGAAATCCTTGTTGCCTCCCTCCAGGAGTCTGTGATGCACACCAGGGGGTGGGCCAGGCGGTTGGCTCCGCCCACCAAGGAGCTCACAACTCTGGAGGCAGGAAGTAACCAGACAGAAAGCTCAGGGACATGAAGGAGTGAACAGCAGATTAGCCCAGGCAGGGCTTGAGTAAAGAAGCAGCTTAGCCCAGGCAGGGGCTAGAGTAAACAACAAGAAGTGAAAGTGAAGGAATGGAAAGTGGAAAAGGAGGAAAGCAAGAAGTGGAGAGAGCGCAGAGAGTGCACAGAGCCTGAGAGCCCAGCTGTGTGTAGGGCTAGAACAGCAAGGTCAGCGACGGCGGTGACTGTCCGGAGGGGGACCGTTTGGAAGTTCCTGGAAGGACCCCGTTGGCTGTGTGCCCGGTGGTCTGGAGCAGTGTTCCGAAGGACAGTCAACACCAGGGCAGGGGCCTCTCGGACCCCGGCAAGGCTAGGAGTCGCCCAATTTGCCGAATCCGTCAGTGAAGGGGACGCAGATCCCCCAGCAACAAAGTCCCGATTGACGGCAACAGCCCGACCATTACCGGGGAGACACCGCCACCGCCAAGGCACCAGTTTCCCCAGGGCCAGCGCCTGCGGGCAAAGTGTAGAGCTCCCCCGGCCCAGATTGCAGTCGGGGAGCGGGTAACCGGAGGGAATCCACCGCTACCATCAGTCAAACAGGTGCAAGGAAGAGAGACGTCACCGTCACCTACCGGGAGTGCAGGTGCAACCGTCTGTGGGACCGTCCTACCAGCCGTTGGTTTACCGTACAAACTGTGTCCGTGTCTCAGGCTGAGTGAGTACCACAGTGCCGCAAGGCATAGCGCTGCCCCCGCGCCCCTGCGCCCTCCAGGCCCTACACTTCACATCTCCTCACCGGGCCCCGGGATCACCAACCCCTACCCACGGAGGGGCAACACAACACCTGGCTGCTCCCATCACCATCCCCGGGACCCCCACACTGAGCAGCGGTGGTGCCATCACCACAACCGTGGGTGGCGTCACGAACTATAATCCCAACAAACACCCCCCTTTCACTCACGGGCGAGGAGTGTCGCTCGAGACACCCCGGGATCCGGCCCGCAGCTCAAGCCACCAGGAGCAACTGCCGGACCCGAGCAGAAGGGGTGAGCGCGGTGTGCTGACACCCTCCTCCCCGCCCGCGACATACTGTCCCAGAACTGTCGCATATAATGTATGCGGCAATTCTGGGCGGCTGCTGACTGATATTGTTAGGGTGGGGGGCCCCCCATAACGTGGAGCTCCCCATCCTGAGAATACCAGCCTTCAGCCGTATGGCTTTATCTGGCTGGTATTAAAATGGGGGGGGGGACCGCACGCCGGTTTTTTTAATTATTTATTTATTTATTTTACTGCACAGTATAGACACGCCCACCGGCTGCTGTGATTGGGTGCAGTGTGACACCTGTCACTCAGCATGGTGGGCGTGTCTCACTGCAACCAATCACAGCCGCCGGTGGGCGGGTAAAGCAGGGAATACGAGATTGATTAATGGGCGGCCGGCTTTTTCAAATTAGAAAAAGCCGCCGGAGCAGTGTGAACGACGTGCAGCGCCGGTGATCGGGGATCGGTGAGTATGAGAGAGGGGGGGACACTTCAGTCACTCGGGGGATTAGTGGTCACCGGTGAATCCTTCACAGGTGACCGCTAATCAGTACACGGCACAAAGACAGAGCCGCGGCATGACAATGAAGTCGGGTGAAGTTCACCCGAGTTCATTCTCATCCCGCTACTCTGTCTTCCGACATGTAGTAACGACATTTTGCATCACACACGTACATTTCACACGGACAACACATACACATGTCAGTTATTTCACTCACGCACACACGGACATTCCACACGCACATACGGCTAGCATACGGGATACACACGCAGGCCACACATACCATAAAAACGGACATAAAAAACGGAAAACGGACCCGAAAAACGGCCCGTTTTACACGGACGTGGTTTTCACGGATGTGTGGCGGAGCCCTAAAGGTGGACAACCCCTTTTAATTTAATCTAAGTAAGCCTAAATTCTAATACGGATCCCCAGATCACCTATTTTTTCCCTAAAAATATTTGTCGCCTATCCCTTGGATATATGCTAACTGTATGATCCCCGGTAGCACCAGCACAATTTCCAAGGGTTCCCAAACTCTTCTTTGTGAATGCAGTGGTAGTGCATGTGTCCAACCGCTGATCTGCCATGCCCATAGAAGTCAATGGAGCTGTGATCACACGTGACCATTCACATCCACTGGATAGGTGCTAAAGTCTGATCCCCGGTAGTCTGACCTCTGATGCCAGTACCGTTTCCAAGGGTCGCAAAATCTTGTTTGTGAATGCAGTGATAGTACATGTGTCTAAGCAGCACGCCGCCATCCTCATATAAGTCAATGGAGTGGTGATCACACATGATCATTCACATCCACTGGATAGGTGATAAATGTTTGATCCATGATGGTCCAACCTCTAGGACCAGCCCCATTTCCAAGGGTCCCAAACTCTTCTTTATGATTGCAGTGGTTGTGCATGTGTCCAACCGCCGATCAACCATCCCCATAGATGTCAATGGAGTGGTGATCATACATGATAATTCCCATAGGGGGGCTTTGGAATCCCCGTTTTTGTGATCAGTCCCTCCCAAACAAAAAAAAAACTTTAGCGATTTCTTTTTTATATTTAGTTATTGGATGAGTAACACATTGTTGGCAAGAAATACTCAATTTTATACAGTTTCTTTTATCTCGGCTCATCTATAAAAGTTTCCTGTAGAAGTGACGTGTGCAGAGGCCGCAGAGCCGCGGTTCATCTCCCGTGTAATTAGGTCAGAGACGTAGGTGTAGTATACGCAGAGAACAAAACCACTAGGACAATACCGCCGATATAGAGTGCAGCTAATACAATATAAACTAACATAATATAATGTGATGTGTGACGTGAAGGACGACATTCTTCCACAATCGCTGGAATGAAGCTTCTCAGAGCCGCAGGTGAGGGCAAACATTGGAATTATTGTGCTTTCCCATTCACCGAGCGCACGGGGGTGAGAGGACAAGGCTGCGAAACGCATGGCACCGAAATAACACTTGGCTTCATGATAATGGAAGACGGAAGGCGGCATGGTTAACCCTTTCATCGGCATACCGAGATGTAACCCACCAATGTCCTAGGCAGAGGAGACTTTTCGGACCCCTTAAGACAAGCGTACCCTCCCTGCCTGTCACCGATGATTGTAGATACATTTATTCTACATCCGGGGGATTACGTATTTCCTTGTGTAGACCATTCGTTAACATAGGAAGCCCAATAGCAATGATCCCTGGGGAAGAAAAGGTATGCAAATTAGATCTCGTCCAGAAGAAATTCCAATAGGTGGAACTGGAGAGACTTTTCGTTTCAAGGAGAGCTAATTTACATATCAGTATAACATGACGGGGGCGAGGTACTCGTCTCTTACGACTCGTCATTTTACATAAAAAAGGAGGTCCTGGAGGTTGTTTATGTCTTTGTGGGGCTTTTTACCTGGGCGATACGTCATTGCAAACTGCCAGTTGCCATGGGATACGGTAGGCCAGAACCAGATGGTTCATGGAGACCTAAGTCCAAAAATACAATTTTTCTTGAACTTTAGCTTGGCAATACCTGTGTACAACAGATATTGGGCACGGTTCTTCTTTAACACTTCCGTTGCTATACGCAGGCATGGACACCTTTCATTATCTCACACAACCGTTCCTTACGCTTGCCTCCCATATATTTGCATCTCACTATAGTCCAGTTAACATCTCTGAGAGGTTTCATCTTCCCCTGTGAGGTCTCCGCAATAGAGATTACGTCGATACGACCCCACACGATCATACACAAAGTCCTTTCTCTGAGGGTCACAGACGTCAGGTGTGACGCCCTGGGCAAGCCAGGGGTCACAGGTCACAACACCACACGCACCCCACATTCCCTGCAGGTACACACAAAGTCAAAACAGAAATCCTTGTTGCCTTCCTCCAGGGGCTGGTGTCCACACCAGGGGGTGGGCCAGGCGGTTGGCTCCACCCACCGAGGAGTTCACAGCTCTGGAGGCGGAAAAACCAGGCAGATAGAAGTGGAAGTTCAAAGTGAGAGGAAGTGGTAGAGGAGCTAAAGTAAGAGCAACAGAGAAAGTGACAGCAAGAAGCCTGAAGTTAGTCCGGGTGTGTGCCCCGGACTGAGACAGCAAGGTTGGCAGACGGCGGTGACCGTCTGCAGGCGAGACTGCTTGGAGGTTGCTGGAAGGACCGTGGACGGGTGGTGACCCGGCGGTACCGGAGCGGTATACGAAGATTAGTCAGCACCAGGGCAGGGGCCTTTCGGATCCCGGCAAGGCTAGGAGTCGCCATAATTTGCCAAATCCGTCAGTGAAGGGGACGACTGTCTCCCAACAACCAAGTCCCGTTTGAAGGCAACAGTCTAACCGTTAAGGGGAGACACCGCCACCGCCAAGGCACCAGTTTCCCAGGGCCAGCGCCTGCGGGCAAGAGTGGAGCTCCTCCGGCTCATATCCAAGCTGGGGAGCGGGTTACCGGTGGGAACCCATCGCTACAAAACAACAACACATAGGTGCATGGAAGAGACCGTCACCGTCAACTGTAGGGGACACCGACAACATAACCGTCTGAGGGACCCGTCCAACCAGCCGTTTGTTTACCGAGAACTGTGTCGTGTTTACTGGCTGAGTGAGTACCTCCGTGCCGTGCGGCACAGCGCTGCCCCTGCGCCCCTGCACATCCACAGGCCCCTACCCGCCTGCCCACCATCCCAACCCCATCACTGGGCCCCGGGATCACCAAACCCTACCCACGGAGGGGCAACACAACAACTGGCTGCTCCATACCATCACTCCCGGGATCCCCAGCCAGAGCAGCGGTGGTGTACACTCAATCACCACAACCGTGGGTGTCGTCACGGACAATAAACAATCCCCACATCCAAACCCCCCTTTCATTCACGGGCGAGGAGCGCCGCTAGAGTCCAAGGGATCCGGCCCATCGCTCGAGCCACCGAGCAGCAGCAGGCCGCAGCAGCCGCGGCAGCCAGACCCGAGCAGTGGGAGAGCGCGGCGTCCCCTCCTCCACCCGCGACACAGGCGGCAATGCACCCCCAATCCCCCATAGAGGAATATGTGTCCCGAAATGGTGACCATGATGTGTCCCGCAGCAGGGATACCTCTCACTCTGGGGTATGTCTTTCACTCATGTACTTCTGGTTCAAGTCCTTCCTCTGTTCCCTTCTCTCCACACAAGTCTTCCAATTCTCCTGTCCATCTCATTCACTCAACCTCCCGATCTGGATTCCGATCTATCGTTTTTTCTGGTCTATCAATTACTACAAACTGTCATGTTTCTTCTCCAGTTCCTTGATCTTCAGATTTTACTGCCGTTGTCTCACATCATGACACACAAAAAACTCAGCAGCCAGCCAACACTTGGACCTTAGAGCCAGCACAGTCTCGGACTGGCCCACAGGAGGACAGGAGAATCCTCCTTGGGGCCCCTTTGCAGTATTATGTCTGTCATGCCCCGGGGCAGCCGAGCTGCTCGGATCTGGGCGGTCTGTGGCTCGAGGGGTCCCGGATCCGGGGGCACCTTTGAACAGTTTTCAATGAAAAAGAAAAATAAAGTCCGACTACGCCACTCGCGGTTTGCAGCCAGAGATAGTAGGGTCTCCGTTGCGGGTTCCCACTTGGCTTGATGGATGGGGACAGCGTGGTTGATGGAGCCCTCCGTGAGCAGGGCTTTTCCCCAGGGAGAGGGGAAGGGTTAACGTTAAGGCACAGCGCAATGAAGCAGTCCAGACAAAGAGGGCAGTTTGATGGTTTTTACTCACTGGATTCACGCCCTGGGGATGTACTGGATCTCAGGTGCACCCGTGTCCCTGATGACTGTGCCTACCAACCTGGTGCCGCCCTCCACATGTGCAGTCTGGTGTATGTGGGTCCTCCCTGGCGTGGAGCCCTTGGAGGTCCTCCTGGTGTCTAGGTTCTGCTGCAGACAGCTTGGACTATTGAAGGGAATATGTCCCGGTCCCCTCTTTGCTGCTGACGCCTCGGACATTAGTGGTGGTAGATGAGTCCTGAAAATCCACCCGCCTGGCAGAGTTAACAGATGGCTTGAAGTCCTGGTCTGTTCTGGGATCTGCAACCCATTCGTGCAAAGTACTGTGAGCCCTAGATGTAAATCCCACAGGATCCCTCTGTCCTTGGAGCTTGTTCTCTCGCTCTGAAGCTATTTTCCTCCTCTGAGTGGCTGATCTTTCTACTCAGGTCTATGCAGTATCTTTACTACCACTCCGCCGACTTTCTTACTCCTCACTTTCCTTTCTGGTTCCTTCCACTTTCTCTGTGTCTCAAGTGTCTCTGGTCTGTCTTGACACCTTTCTTACTACTCCTCTCCAACCTACTACTTCCTCCTCCTAAACTCTTCTCAGAACCTTCCTCTTTCACTTCCTTTCTCCGACTGCTCAGCAGTGATGTGTCGGTCGCGAACGATCCGACACAAAGATCCGGCTCCCTGCTGTGAACAACAGGTGCCGGATCACCAGTGTGAGCCACTCAAATCTCTAAACGTCTCTTTTCGCCGCCAAAACTCCGCCCACCCTTGGCTAAACTCCACCCACTCGGCAATCTAATTGGCCGCTTGTAAGTAGGCGGGGTTTAGCCGCGGGTGGTCGGGGCTTTGGCGGCGTTACTATAATCTTTAATATGTGTTCACCTGGGGTGAACACATATTTAATAAGGAGCCAAGAACGATCTGAAAGATTCGGGTCTTTTTGGTGAGCGGAGCCATGGGAACCGGATCACCAAAAAGAGCCGGACTGCCCATCACTACTGCTCACTAGCCACCCTCCCAAGGTCACCTTCTCCTCCCCAAGGTCTGGTCTCTTCCTCCCAGTTAAAAGAAAGAGAGCTCCGGCACACTACCCCAAATAAAGTAGAAACTCAAAGTGTATATTCAAACAGTTTGTTTATTTATTTTGAAGAATAGTAGAAAAAAGTCCACATGAATGAGACGTTTCGACCAAATTCGATCTTCCTCAATCGGGACTTATCTCAATGCATGGGGTGATGGTGGGTATACAGTCAGAGATGCAGCACAGTAGATAAATGAGGGTTCGTTTTCGGGTATGTAGGATATGGTCCTATAGCCATCAGATAAAGGAAACATATCATTAATTTTACAAACTACCAGGGATATTATTATATAGAAGCATAGGGAAATTAGTGAATGCATTATTTACATGTAGATGATCAGTGGCCCCCAGAGTCAATATGCCGCCCCAGTCTGACGCACATGTCGCGGGCGGGGAGGAGGGTGGCAACACTGCGCTCTCCCACTGCTCGGGTCCGGTCGCCGCTGCTCTGCGACTGCTGCTGCTCGGTGGCTCGAGCGATGGGCCGGATCCCGGGGACTCGAGCGGCGCTCCTCGCCCGTGAGTGAAAAGGGGTTGATTGTTGGTGGGGGATTTGGTTAATGTCCGTGACGCCACCCACGGTTGTGGTGATTTTGGTGACACCACCGCTGCTCTGTACGGGGATCCCGGGAGCGGTGACAGGGAGCAGCTGAGTTGGTGATTCTCCCCTCCGTGGGCAGGGGGTTGGTTGTCCCGGGGCCCGGTGACGGGGTCGGGATGGTTGACAGGCGGGTTATGGGGCCTGTTGAGGTGCAGGGACGCAGGGGCAGCGCTGTGCCGCACGGCACAGAGGTACTCACTCAGCCCAAGGATGATGACACAGTTCACGGTAAACAAGCGGCTGGTTGGACGGGTCCCTCGGACGGCTGCGGTGCTGATGTTCCCTGCAAGTTAGCGGTGACTATCTCTTCCCTGCACCTAAATACGGTTGTTGGTATCGATGGGTTCCCACCGGTAACCCGCTCCCCGGCTTGGATATGGGCCGGAGGAGCCCCTCTTTTGCCCGCAGGCGCTGGCCCTGAGGAACTGGTGCCTTGGCGGTGGCGGTGTCCCTCTCATACGGTCGGACTGTTGCCTTCAATCGGGACTTAGTTGTTTGGAGACCCAGGAGGTCCCCTTCACTGACGGATTTGGCAAATTGTACGGCGATTCCAAGCCTTGCCGGCATCCGAAAGGCCCCTGCCACTGGTGCTGACTTCTCTTCGTGTACCGGTCCGGTACCGCCGGGCCACCGCCCGTCCACGGTCCTTTCGGCAACTCCAATAAGCCACTCCTGCAGACGGTCACCGCCGTCTGCCAACCTTGCTGTCTCTGTCCGGGGCACACACCCGGACACTCTCAGTCAGTTTTGTCTGCTCTACTGCCACTTTACTCCTCACACTCTCACTGTCCAAACTAATCTCTCCACTTTACCTCCTTCCACTTCCTCCTCTAAACTAGACTGCTTGGTTTTCTCGCCTCCAGGACTGTGAACTCCTCGGTGGGTGGAGACCAACCGCCTGGCTCCACCCCCTGGTGTGAACATCAGCCCCTGAGGAGGGCAACAAGGGTTTGTGTTTTGACCTTGGTGTGCCTGCAGGGAATGTGGGGTGTGTGGTGATGTTATTACCTGTGACCCCTGGCTTACCCAGGGCATCACATTCCCCCTTAGCAAAACGCAGACCGTCCTCGGGCTGCCCGTCCAACACCGGTTTTATTTTTCTGAAAAAAGATAAGAAAACACAATACAATTAAAATAACATCATCCCACAACGGGAGGCACTTTTCTTAAACGTTACGGTAACAAACGGTTACGGCTTCCGCTCTCACCCACCCAAGTAACCTGGCCCTGATGCTGCCCCTAAGAAACAGGCAGCACCCCTTGACCCCAGTCCTGCACCAAGTTACCTGAGCGGGATCTGTCCTTTCCAGGGGACCCACGTCCATGGGGAGCCCCTGGAACCCCCAGAGGGTAGCCACCGGTTCTTGTGGTGGCTGGGCCCCAGCCTGCTCCACTGCGGGCCCTCCCTCCAATCTGCCTCTCCGGAGGCGGCAACGGTGGAAGCGGTAATGGTAACTTATTTACATTCCACTGAGTTTGTGGCTGCCCTGCAAGTTCTCGGGCTTGTCCATAAGGAGTTCCTTATGCAAAAACTTTAGAACGGTCCCCACGGGGACAACGGTGCCGGTAACAACCGGTTGCAAATCACAGCTTCAATCAGGAGAATGTTCGGTTAATCATTTTACTTATCATTCTTTTTCAAAACTTTCAAACTTTTTCAAACTTTTCAACACACACTGGTCCCAACGGGGACGGTGACAACGGGGCTCCGCTGCCATTAGGGTGCACCCTCGTCCTCCCCACCCGGCTCCGGGTGGAAGAACACGAGCACCAGCCCCTCTAGCGCATAACAGGCGCGACGGGGAAGGGCCGCACGGTACCCATTATTCCCGCTCCTGGGAACATAAGTGGCCTCCATGCCGTACAGGGCAACGACCCCTTCATCTTCCTCGGAAACAGGCTCTGTGTCCGGTCCGGAGTCGCTATCATCCTTCCCTGCGCCAAGCGGGTCGCCGCCAGCTGCCGCAGTCTCCAGGCTTGTCACTTCCTCAGCCATTACTACGGAGGGGTGTACGCCCGACGGGCCAGGTGCAGCGCGGTGCACGGGCAAGGAGGACGGAGGCGGCATGGGGGCCAGGGGTAGACCAGGTCCCTCAGCCGCAGCGGCCGATCCCTCAGGGACACAGGGGCGTGGGTCTCTCTCCAGCTCCTCCATCATGGCCTCCATTCCATACACCCGTGCGACTGCAGCTACCTCCTCCACCTCCGCAGTCCACTGCTCCATCAGGCTACAGATCTGGCTCCGGTAGCGTCGGCAGATCCCTGCCATTCGGGCCCTCAGCCATGCCGCTGTCCCGGGCACCGGCTCGGTAGCCTCCGCATAGCTAGGTGGGGCGGACATTCTTTGCAGGGGTCGGCGGATCGTGGGGTCTCAGCGTTTCTGTTTGCACCGCCACACTCACATGCGTCCAGCCGCCATTTCGTCCCGCTTAGCCTGCTTCCGGCTCCTCCTCTATCGGGGCGGGGTTCTGGCCTTCGCGCCTCCACTACTCGAGAAGACGCTCGAGCGGGAAATTTTCGCGCCAAAGATGGCGGCTTCTGAAATTTTCCGGCCGGACACCTCCGCCGGTCACACAAGGCGCACTTCCACCAATCGGTAGAACGGTAGGATCCTGTTCGTGACGCCAAGTTGTCGCGGGCGGGGAGGAGGGTGGCAACGCTGCGCTCTCCCACTGCTTGGGTCCGGCCGCCGCTGATCTGCGACTGCTGCTGCTCGGTGGCTCGAGTGATGGGCCGGATCCCGGGGACTCGAGCGGCGCTCCTCACCCGTGAGTGAAAAGGGGTTGATTGTTGGTGGGGGATTTGGTTAATGTCCGTGATGCCACCCACGGTTGTGGTGATTTTGGTGACACCACCGCTGCTCTGTACGGGGATCCCGGGAGCGGTGACAGGGAGCAGCTGAGTTGGTGATTCTCCCCTCCGTGGGCAGGGGGTTGGTTGTCCCAGGGCCCAGTGATGGGGTTGGGATGGTTGACAGGCGGGTTATGGGGCCTGTTGAGGTGCAGGGACGCAGGGGCAGCGCTGTGCCGCACGGCACGGAGGTACTTACTCAGCCCAAGGATGATGACACAGTTCACTGACAGATTTGGCAAATTGTACGGCGACTCCAATCCTTGCCGGGATCCGAAAGGCCCCTGCCACTGGTGCTGACTTCTCTTCGTGTACCGGTCCGGTACCGCCGGGCCACCGCCCGTCCACGGTCCTTTCGGCAACTCCAATAAGCCACTCCTGCAGACGTCACCGCCGTCTGCCAACCTTGCTGTCTCTGTCCGGGGCACACACCCGGACACTCTCAGTCAGTTTTGTCTGCTCTACTGCCACTTTACTCCTCATACTCTCACTGTCCAAACTAATCTCTCCACTTCACCTCCTTCCACTTCCTCCTCTAAACTAGACTGCTTGGTTTTCCCGCCTCCAGGACTGTGAACTCCTCGGTGGGTGGAGACCAACCGCCTGGCTCCACCCCCTGGTGTGAACATCAGCCCCTGGAGGAGGGCAACAAGGGTTTGTGTTTTGACCTTGGTGTGCCTGCAGGGAATGTGGGGTGTGTGGTGATGTTGTTACCTGTGACCCCTGGCTTGCCCAGGGCGTCACACACAAATTAACCGTCGCCTCCCAGGATAGAACCCTCTTATCATCCCATATAACTGCTCCTCCCCTGGTTGAGTCTCAAACATTAACCCCACCTGTGCTGGAATAAACACATTCAAACCAACAAACAGTGCATTACACTGCAGCACATCACTTCATCTTCAAGGGGGTGTGGACACTAATTGTCTAAGTAAAAGTGCGGGAGAAGGGAAGTGACAACCCATCTGAGCACAAATCTGGTCCACAAATGTGTTTGTCAGAGTTGATAAGAATATTTTTACCCTGAAATCATTAACAGCTATAATATTAGAGCCCAAAAACATTCCATAAACCCAAGGGGTCTGATAAGTACATGGACCCTTTAAGAAGGAGATTCCAAAATCTGCAATTGTCTGAGTTTAGATATGTTTTGTGCTCAGCAAAGTGAGAAAATGGTAAAAAGAACTTAGAACTATTGGCCAGTGGCTCCAGTAACAGGACAATATATACAGTATCTTAACGGGAATGTTCAATATTAGAGATAAGAAAATCCATTTGAAGCAAAATAAATTTGTTATAAATTAAAAAAAAACTCACCAGAATCCAATGATTTTGGGAGAATGCAGCGATATAGTGCAATCATTTTACTGGATAATAGAGGGGCGGAGAAAGGGTTAAAAAAATTCTACTCATCTGTCCTCACCCAATGCAGCCCCATTCTGGTCTGCATCTGAATAGGATTTCTTATGATTTTATATATATATATATATATATATATATATATATATATATATATATATATATATATATTTATATATATATATATATATATAGTGTGTGTGTGTGTGTGTGTGTGTGTGCGTATATGTGTGTGAGTGTGTGTGTATCATGCTCAAGAGTTAGGAGACAACTTGGTGATGGATTGGAGAATTAAAGGGAAACATCACAACATCATTCTATTATATTATGTTTTAAAGACTGTATTGAGGACTGCAAATAGTAAATCTACCTGTCTTGAAAGATATCAGGGAGGTAAAAGTGAAACTTTAAAGTTCTCTTTTTTTTTTTACTTGCAGTACCATTTTTGACCAGATTTAATAGTGGTAAATTCACGCATGGACACCAATGCAACAGCGCCACCCTCTATAAAAATCTTATTCAAATGCACTGAAAACATATACTGTATTTAACATGTTCACATTTTCTAAAACAGTCATGGAAATATAGTTTATGCGGGCTTTATCTCAACCAATATCTCTACCCACATGTATAAATATCTTGAATGAGATCTGATTCATATAAACCCAGAAAGGATCATATTTTTATGCATCTGTTTTTCTAAAGCAATAGTACCGATAAGATGCAGGAGAAATGTCATCATCACCCGACAGGACAATGGTGGAGTATAATAACATACTATCTGCTGTGTGAATTCTAAGAAGAGACAATCATACTAGTCTTAGGCACGTAGTCATTGTCTCTGCGGAAGCGGAATTCTGAGGCTACTTTCACACATCCGGTTTGAGCCCTGCGGCTCAATCCGGCTGTGAAAACTATGCAACGGATGCGGTGAAAACACCGCATCCTTTGCATACGTTTTTACATGCGGCCGGTCCGTTTTTTTCCGGTTGCGGCATGCTACTGAGCATGCGCAGTGGAAAATACCGCATGCGGCGACCGGATGCGGTTTTTTTTCCGCATCGCGCCGCATCCGGCCTCCATAGGGATGCATTGAAAAATGCGCCGCAGCGGCCGGATGCGGCGCGATGCGGTGTTTTTTGCCGGAGCAAAAAACGTTGCAGGGTACGTTCGATCCGGCCGCCGCATCGGCTAAATCTGCCGCATGCGGCAAAAACCGGACCGAACGCAAGCCCCTACGGCACAATGCGGCACTAATGTAAGTCAATGCAAAAAAAACCGCAATCGGCGTTACAAAAGCCGGTTGCGGTTTTTCTGCAGAACGCCGTATTGTGCCGCAGAGCAAAAATCCGGATGTGTGAAAGTACCCTTAGTCACAACAAAAGTGGCACAACCGCTTCTTCTGCTCCACACTCCCACCTTACTGACAGACTCTAACAGATTGAGGATGGAAAATACCCGGTATGATTGTTAACGATGTCAGTCGTCAAGTGCTCTACATAAAATTTGGCTATGGATTGGAGAATTAAAGGGAAATTTTATAACGCAACTATATTATATTATGTCATAAAGACAGCCTTAAGGATTACAAATGATAGGTTCGCCAGTCTATAAAGATGTCACCGAAGGGGGCGTGGCCTGACCATGGAGGAGAAAAGACACGAGTAACTTCGCTCCCGTGCTGAGATCGGCCCCAGGTCCACAAAACCCCACAGTGCACAGCCAGATACACCCTCAATGTCGGCCAAACGGAGGGGAAACAAAAACAGACGAGCCTCGGACTTACCGACACCCTGCAGTCCCGGAATCACGCGATTTCTGAGAAGCGCGTCCGGCCTAGGGCAGCAGCGATTCAACTCTAAGATGGCGGCGGCAGCTTCCCCTGCAAACCCCTCAGCGTGGAGACACAGAGCGGACGCAGAGCTGGACACCGGGGCTCAAAGCGCTGAACATGCAGCAGCGCTCCCACCACCCTCCGGATCAAAGCAGGAGCTGGGGAGAAGAGAGACGCCTCAGACGGACCGGTGCACAGATGACTCAGGCAAGATGGCGGTGGGGAAGCAGGGAGGAATGGAGCCACAGGACATGAAACAACCGGAGGTAGGGGGAGAGCGGCGATGCCACAATGGTGGGGAGGTGAATACAGGCAGGGGTTCTCAAGGCACAACTGCAGTAGAGGCTGACATAGCCAATTTACCACAGACAGATCCCAGGCATGTATCTTCGGGCCTGCAGGGAAACACAGGAAGACAGGCATCAGGAGCTGTAGCTGTGACACACAGCTCAGATAAAGTGAGCCACTGGCATCCTCCTGAAAGTAATATCAACTGGAATATACAGCAGGAGAATAATAAGACTCTCTTGGCCCCAGATGCTAATATGGATATCACCACCCCCACTGTGTCAAATGGACAGAATACAATAACATCTATAGTATTTCTACCATCCTCCCCTGAAAGAGGACTGCTCCCTCATTTACTCAGGCCCACTGCTGCCAATGGGTTAACAGGAGAAACACCACAAAATGGTTCTCAACAAGATGACGGAGTATGGGAAGATTTAAAGGCACGGATACGGACCATCCCTACCAGGGAGGAGATGGAGAACTATATTACAAGAATGGAGGCCACATACAAGGCAGAATCATCCGCGATAAGAGGAGACATGCAAAAACTGACAGAAAGAGTGGAGAAATCTGAACACCTCACAGAAAAGGTCTCGCAACAAATCACCACACAGGAGCAGGCGCTAACTGAACAGGCTTCACAAATTGAATACCTGACAGATCTACTTGACGATTTAGAAAATAGGGGAAGGCGTAACAATATCAGAATAAGGGGTATCCCCGAAGCGGTAAGCCCACAGGACCTTGATGTAACACTGCGCCATCTGTTCAACTCGATATTAGACCTTCCCCCAGATGCTAAACTAGAATTGGACAGAGCTCACAGGGCGCTAGGCCCAAAACCAACGCAAGGCGCTAACCCACGAGATGTCATATGCAAAATACATAAATATAAGAAAAAAGAGGATATTTTAAATAAAGCACGCCAGAAGGGCCAAATTATACTCAGAGGCACGCCTATTCTGCTCTTGCAAGACCTCTCTCGCCATACTCTACAAAAAAGAAGAGTATTGAAACCCCTTCTAGATGTCTTAAAACATGAAAATCTTCTCTACTCGTGGGGATTCCCCTTCAGGCTACAGGTACGCCAGGCAGGCTCCCTACGGGTTCTCCGTGACCTGGCTGATATTCCGGAATTCTGTGCCGCTCTACAGATCCCTGTGATCCATATTCCTTCAGCGGACTGGCCCAGGGTACACAGAAGAGGGGAGAGTTTGCCTGCCCTGATGCCTTCGCTCCCACAACGACCCCGCGTCCAGAGAAACAGGGATGCCCCCCAAAGAGGAGGATCCAGAAGACCTAACAACTCATCTACACCCTAGGAGTGACCTACACCTCCTGACACTCGCTGAGTTTTTTCTGTGGAAGTTTCCATACAGTAAGACCCAATGGAGGGCCTTATTTTGGATGTCTTTTGCTTCTCACTCTTGTGGACAGTCTCCTGTTCAATTATATTGCGCAATGAATATCGATAAGATGGTGGTGTCTACATGATTCCTACACCTACTTTTGGCCTACGTAATATGCTTTCGTAAAATGTTTCCATACCAGTATATGAGTAATACCAGAGTAGGCCGTTTGGCCTGATATTGCATATATCATATTTCACATTTCATATTTTATGGTTCATGTTTATGTCTTTGTCTTTGTTTTTACCTTTGCTTACTTCATGGCTGTGGATGTTTCTGGGTGACCGGTTGATGATCTAGGGTCACCGTATTAAGCATTTGGGCCTGGGGCTGGTTTGGCAGGGAACTAATCCCTAGTGGAAAGACAGTCCCCCCTTTTGGGTCTCTACTCACTGCAGGCAGGAGTAGAAATTAGTGACCCCCCTCTTCTTGATTTCTTGACTTACAGTCAAACTTCTATAATATATCTCATTTTCCCAAACTTTCTACATTTTATCTTTCCCCCATCCCGACTCATCAGTGGAGTAATATACTTGATATATACTTATATATTTTCACACACCCTCCTCTTCCTCTTCACTCTCTTTCTTTTCTTTCCTCTTTTCTTCTTCTCTCTTTTTCTTTTTCTCTTTCTCTCTTGTCCTCTCCTTCTCTCTTCTTTTCTCGCTTCCGCATAATACCAGCCCTACTTTCCTACGTACGTCCCTGAACCCGAACCTAATCCTCTCGACTTCCTAGTGTCTTATATATATTTTTGCTAACACTTGTCCCCCCCCTTTTTTTTTTTTCTTTTTTTTTTTTTTTTTTGTCCTCTGAGGTCCCCAGAGCAACATGACTACGCTTAACTGCTGTTCAATTAACATACGGGGCTTCAACACCCCTCAAAAACGTTCACAGGTCCTGTACTCCATGCATAAGAAACAAGTTCACGTCCTTATGTTACAGGAGACACATTTTAAAAAAGAACATGTACCCATACTTAAAGACAGATTTTTCCCTGTGTGGTTTCACAGCACCAACCCCGACTCTAGATCAAAAGGGGTCTCGATTGCACTTCATAAACAACTGGTGCACACTATAGTAGACTCAGACATTGATGAACAGGGTCGATATATTTTCCTTAAGCTGAAAATAGCAAATTCTCTGTTCACACTGGCAAACTGGTACCTTCCCAACACTAATCAGATCTCTCATTGCAGAACCCTTTTAGCATTGCTCGCTGTTTTTGCAGAAGGAACAACAGTAATCGGAGGTGATTTCAACTTTACAATGAACTCGGTTCTGGACTCTTCATCTGGACGGAACACCACTCGGGTCAGAGAATTGCGTGCCCTGAACCGGACCCTCCATGCCCTCCGGCTGATCGATGTGTGGAGAATTCTAAACCCTCAAGGTAGAGACTATACATATTATTCCCCACCACACAATACATACAGCAGAATAGATCTCTTCTTGGTGAGCCATGGGGCCCTGGCGTGGAACCCAAGAGCAGACATTGGGGAAATTTTCTGGTCTGACCACGCCCCTGTTTACGTATCCCTTCAGGTTCCATCCTTGCCCCAGCGTTCGTGGACATGGCGATTGAATAACAATCTACTTAAGGACACTCTTTGCCTGGAGGAGTTGAAAACTTCAGTTGACTCCTTTACGCAAATACACAGCTCTGATCAGACTTCTTTGCCCAACCAATGGGAGGCATTAAAATGTGTCCTTCGGGGAGTACTAATCAAACATGGCTCCAGGATTAAAAAGGAAAAGGCAAAGGAGGTAGAGGAACTGCTGACACAAATCCACGAGCTAGAAAACTTACATAAATTAACACGCACTTCTACAGTCCTGGCCGAACTGGTCCTTAAGAGGGTCACGCTTAGAGACCTACTAGATCAGAAATATTCCCGACACAGAGAGAGACTCCAAGGTTATTATTATACATCCTCCGATAAATGTGGCCACCCCCTGGCGCGTCTCTTACACCCCAGGGCTAACACCTCATATATTCCTTATATTACTACTAGAGGCAATAAAAAATCACACGACCCGACAGTAATACTAGAAACCTTCCGGTCCTATTACGAGGACCTTTATAATATCAAAGGGCAGTACTCGGAACTACAGCCAGCGGACCTGATTGGGAAAATCAAGAGCTACGTGCGGGAGACGGCCCTACCCCCCCTAGATAGCCTTGCGGTGGAAGCACTAGAGGGAGATTTTCTGGAATCTGACATCTGTAATGTAATTCAAAACACACCCTCAGGGAAATCTCCAGGCCCAGACGGATTTACCCCGGCATTTTATAAAATACTCAAGGACCAATTAGCTCCGATTATAACCAAAACGTTCAACTCAATCGACGGAGAGTCGCGGCTAACACCACAATCCCTGGAAGCCCACATTAGCGTAATCCCCAAGCCGGGAAAGGACCCGTCTTTAGCCTCAAACTATAGACCCATATCTATCTTGAATATAGACCTTAAACTTTATTCCAAGTTATTGGCTGATAGGCTTGCCCCACTACTGCCCTCCGTTATTAACTTGGACCAAGTTGGGTTCATTAAGGGCCGGGAGGCAAGAGATAATACGATCAAAACCCTATCCCTTATTGCTAGAGCCAAGAAAAAGTCAATCCCGTTGGGTCTTCTGAGTATTGACGCGGAAAAGGCCTTCGATAGGGTCCATTGGAGCTTTCTGAGGACGGCTCTGGAGCATTTGGGTTTGGGACCTAAGTTCTTACAGAAAATTAATGCCCTGTATGATAATCCATCGGCCAGGGTTAGAATTAACGGGACATTGTCTTCTTCCATTTCGGTGAGAAATGGGACTAGACAAGGTTGCCCCTTATCCCCTCTCCTATACGTGGTGGTCATGGAACATCTAGCTAATGCACTTAGGGGTAACGCAGACATTAAGGGGCTGCAGATTGGCGATAAACACCATAAGATTGCGTTATATGCTGATGACCTGCTAATATATGTCTCCCAACCCCATACTTCGTGCCCGGCCATAATGAAAGAATTCGATAGATTTAGCCTCCTGAGTAATTTTAAAGTTAACCTCACAAAATCCGAAGCCTTAAATATCTCGCTATCACAGGAGGATGTTACAAGAGCAAGGAACAACTTCCCATTTAAATGGCGCCCTTCCACCATCAAATACTTGGGCATCCATATACCGACAGATATCTCGAAGCTCTACACGCTCAACTACCTTCCACTGCTGGAGAGTACAATTAAAAACTTTAAATCCTATGGGGGTTTAAGGCTATCTTGGATGGGTAGAATGAATGTGGTGAAAATGGACATCCTGCCACGTTTTTTATATTATTTTCAGACTATCCCCATTTCCCCTCCCTCAAGCTTCTTTAGTAGCCTTCAATCAGCTATCATTCGCTTCGTATGGGGTAGGCTGAAGCCTAGAATTAATCTCCGCACCCTGACCCTCCCTAGGGCGCTGGGGGGAGCTGGTCTTCCCAACTTTAGGGGCTATATGCATGCTGCTGCCATGTCCCGCTTAGTGGACTGGCACTTTAACGAGGTCTCCAAGCAGTGGATACAGGTGGAGCAGGAGGGACTGGAGATACCACTTAGACACCTTCCATGGCTACCCATCACTGACCTCCCTGAAGTGGGTTCGTACTCAGAATTCACCAGAGATACTCTTAGGGTTTGGCATAAAATATCCAGTAAGTTATCCCCTACACAACACAGCGGTCCTCTCACACCTTTATTCTCCACTCCATCGTTCCGTCCAGGATACCAACAAAAAAGATTTCTCAGCTGGAGGGCAGAGGAGGATACCCGGCTGGGGAGCATCCTGATTGATGGTAAGTTACCGACCCTCCAATCTTTTCAAGCTCAGCATATGGGCGGAGGGAAGAAATGGTTGGAATTTTGCCAGCTGCAGGCCTTTGTAGCCGCGCTGGGGTCCAGTGGCCGAGTTCGAGACACATGTAACGCCATTGAAGAACTGTTTACGAAAAAAGAACAACCTGAACACCCGGTTTCTCAGTTGTACAACATTCTTAATGAAATTGGGTCGGCAGGCAAACGAGGCTACCAGTTGGCTTGGGAAAGTGAACTGAAACAAAGTATTTCACCAGCTGAATGGGAAAAATGCTTTCTGTTCACACACAAATTAGCAGCTACATGCGCCACACAGGAGAAAAATTTTAAAATCCTAACGAGATGGTACCAATTCCCAGCTAAGCTTCATTCAATATTCCCTACGGTATCGGCGATGTGCTGGAGGTGTGGACAGGAGGTTGGCACAATGACGCACATCTGGTGGGAATGTGAAGGAATACAACAGTTCTGGCAGAAAGTTCTCACGAACTACCATCTCATATCTGGGAAAACAGTTGAGAACTGTCCCAAGATAACACTCCTCTCCATCTTACCTCATTCCATCACATATCATAAGCGAGATATTCTGCGGTTCTGCCTTGCGGCGGCACGCTCCACCATTCCTAGATACTGGAAAACTTCCACAATCCCTCCTATTTCCGAGTGGTATATGGAGATGGCAAATATTTGTAGGATGGAGGAGCTTGCGGCTGAGAGCGCAGACACCAGAGATAAATTTTACAGGACCTGGAACGATTGGATAATGTTTAGGGATTCACCTGACTTCCATAAGTTATTTTAAGGGAGGGGGGGGAGGGAGGGGGGGGGGAGGGGAGAGAAGGAGAGAAAGAGAAAGTAGACCTCAGAGGAACTACCACCTCCCACCCCTTCCCCCCCCTTTTTTTTTTTTTTTTTTTTTTTCTCTCTCCATCTCCTTTCTTTCCCCCATTCCTTTCACACTCTCACCTACCGTTTTCTTGCCTTTTTCTCCTAATCTTTTTCCTCTCTTATACTGTCAAACTCTTTATACATATGGTATTTTCGGCTGGTCCTGCACCGGCATGGTGTGGACCTGCACATTCACGAACTTGTTGTTTATTGTTTATTGTTTATTACACATACTTCAATGGTCTTGAAAATGCCTAAGATTTGATATGCTACGTATATGTAACTTCAGCAAGCTTCTTTATTTACATAACTTGTGATATGTCATTATTTGACGATACTTTGTTGTTTTGCAATTCTGATAATTTCCAATAAAAATAGATTGAACATAAAGATGTCACCGAAGTAAAGGGGGCTTTACACGGTAGCGATATCGCTAGCAACTTCTAGCGATATAGAGCGTGTAAGTACCCTCCCCCGTCGCGCATGCGATTGTTTGTGATCGCTGCCGTAGCGAACATTATCGTTACGGCAGCGTCACACGTACTTACCTGGTTGGCGGCGTCGCTGTGACTGCCGAACAATCCCTCCCTCAAGGGGGAGGGACGTTCGGCATCACAGCGACGTCACAGCAACGTCACTAAGCGGCCGGCCAATCAAAGCGGAGGGGCGGAGCTGAGCGTGATGTAAACATCCCGCCCACCTCTTCCTTCCGCATTGGGGCCGGCGGCAGGTAAGGAGACGGTCCTCGCTCCTGCGGTGTCACACATAGCGATGTGTGCTGCCGCAGGAGCGATGAACCACCTGGATAAACAACCCTTACCGATTTTTTTACTTTGGGACGACCTCTCCACGGTGAACGATTTTCACCATTTTTGAGGTCGCTTAAGGTCGTTGATAAAGACCACTGTACACACAGAGATAAATCTGCGGCAGATCTGTGGTTGCAGTGAAATTGTGGACAATCAGTGCCAGGTTTGTGGCTGTGTACAAATGGAACAATGTCCATGATTTCACTGCAACCACAGATCTGCCAAAGATTTATCTCTGCGTGTAAAGTGGCCTTAAGTGTCACACGCTGCGATATCGTTAATGACGCCGGATGTGCATCACTAACAACGTGACCCCGACGATAAAACATTAACGATATCGTAGCGTGTAAAGCCCCCTTTAAAGTAACTTTTTTTTTTACTTTTTTTTTTACTGCAGTACCACTTTTGACCAATTTTCTACTGGTAATTTTTGTCATAGACACCAATGCAACAGCGCCACCCTCTATGAGATCTGATTAAAAAAAAATTGGATATCAGCACTATGCTCAATTTTTTTTGTCACATTTTTTAATGAAATTTAAATTTTGCAACTGTTCTTGGCACTAGAAAATGGCAACTTGAGAGGTTGACAATAATCCGTGGTCTCAAACCTTCTTTCTGTCATCAAGGTATATAGGAGTTGCAGTAGCACAACAACTGGAGAGCCACAATCAGTCACCTAGAGATGGCAGCTATAAAAATAATTGCTCACATTGGAGCATAGGCAATTTCATGCATTACATGGACTGCCCATTGATTTCAATGGGCATCATCTCCAGGGCCATTGGATATCCAGCTAAAATAAGGAACCTTACGAGCAATGCAATGAGGACTTGCTGTTGGGTTTCCCCATAGATTACAGCTGTCACACAGTGACTACCAGGGTTCTGCCAGGTATAAAGGCTGCATTACATGCAGCGACATAGTTAGCGATGTCGCTCGTGAAAGCACCCGCCCCCGTCGTTTGTGAGTCACGGGCAAATCACTGCCCGTGGCGCACAATATCGCTGGGAGCCGTCACACGTACTTACCTTCCTAGCGACGTCGCTGTGACGCCGCATGAACCACCCCCTTAAAAAAGAGGCTGTTCGCTGGCAGAGTCGCTGGTGGCTGGTAACCAGGGTAAATATCGGGTAACTAAGCAAAGTGCTTTGTTTGGTTACCCGATATTTACCCTGGTTACCAGCGTACACCGCTTAGTGCTGGCTCCCTGCACACGTAACCAGGGTAAATATCAGGTAACTAAGCAAAGCGCTTTGCTTAGTAACCCGATGTGTACCCTGGCTATGTGTGCAGGGAGCCAGCGCTAAGCAGTGTACGCTGGTAACCAGGGTAAATATCGGGTAACCAAGCAAAGCGCTTTGCTTAGTTACCCGATATTTACCCTGGTTACCAAGCGCAGAGTCGCTGGTGGCTGGTCGCTGGTGAGATCTGCCTGATTGACAGCTCACCAGCGACCATGTAGCGACGCACCAGCGATCCTGACCAGGTCATATCGTGGTCGGAATCGCTGGTACGTCGTTTAGTGAGACGGTACCCTAAGGTCAGTGTTATACTGGCACTGTCATGCTGATTCTATGCATACCTTTACTTGTGAGATCGGATGTATACGTTCTGAAATATAGGCAAGTAAATTTTGTGAAATGCACTGTTATTTGATTGATAGATGCAATGGAATATCTAATAGGTGGGTCGGGTTTTGTTATTATTCCCACTCATGTCTGCCTGCCTGTCATTCTTCCCCATGTCTATGTTATTACAGGAGGAGGAGGGGAGGAAGGACAGGCAGGCAGACAGGGGCGGGAATAACTAGCAAAACCTGATCCACCTATTAGATATTTCATTGCATCTATCAATCAAATAACTGCATTTCACAAAATTTACTTGCCTGTATTTCAGAAAGTATTCATCTGATCTCACAACTAAAGGTATGTATAGAATCAGCATGATACTGCCAGTATAGCACCAGCTTTAGTTTATGTATGAAAAATCTGATGGTTGGTGCTCTTTAAGTCCTTTGAACAGTAAGGAAGCCAAAAATAGGGACTACCTCCCACCTCCCCAGGAAAGCCAAAAAATAGTCGAGAACTCCCCCTTTTCAGGTTCTTTCCAAAAATTCAGGATAGTTCCAGCAAATTCTGGTGGCAACTATGTTCTACACATTGATGGCAGTTAACTGGCAATTGCTCTCTGTAGTTTTTTACATGACTTTTTGACTGTTCCTGTTTTTTGTGTTTATTTTGTATGTTTTTTTTCTGTTTCATTTTTTACATTTTTCTCTGTTTCAATTTGACATTTTTCCCCGGGGCTGTTACTATCGGAGATATGATCTTCTCTCGCAGACACTAATAAGTAATGCTTCCGCCGGCCATATAAGGTAAAAAGGAAGAGCTGCGTACCCGTAACGAGGCCGTCCAGAGGAGTGTCAGGTTTATAGCATCACAAACCTAGTGCCCTTCCAGTAAAGTTTCCAGAGCAGAAAGGTGTGCCGGAGTGACGGAGCGCGAGTACACGGTGACCCGTCTGTCTAGTCAGTTCTACTTTTACTAGCCTTGGGCAAATCATTAACCCTACGTATTCTGTCATCACAGTACACATGTAATACACGGTTCACTGACGGGACATTATCTAATCATGTAAATAACAGTTGTCGGCCAATTGTAATATTATTATTATTATTATTTATTATTATAGCGCCATTTATTCCATGGCGCTTTACAAGTGAAAGAGGGTATACGTACAACAATCATTAACAGTACAAAACAGACTGGTATAGGAGGAGAGAGAGGACCCTGCCCGCGAGGGCTCACAGTCTACAGGGAATGGGTGATGGTACAATAGGTGAAGACAGAGCTGGTTGTGCAGTGGTCTACTGGACTGAGGGCTATTGTAGGTTGTAGGCTTGTTGGAAAAGGTGGGTCTTGAGGTTCCTCTTGAAGCTTTCCACGGTAGTGGAGAGTCTGATGTGCTGAGGTAGAGCGTTCCAGAGTATGGGGGATGCACGGGAGAAATCTTGTACACGATTGTGGGAAGAGGAGATAAGAGAGGAGCAGAGAACGAGATCTTGTGAGGATCTAAGGTTGCGTGCAGGTAGGTACCGGGAGACTAGGTCACAGATGTAGGGAGGAGACAGGTTGTGCATGGCTTTGTATGTCATGGTTAATATTCCCCAAAGGCTGGCCATACGATTCTAGAAGCAAGTGGTCCCAGCAATGGTTGGTGCCCAATGAAAAATTGCCCCCAATTTATTCTTCAACGTTTCGCCATTCTGTATTTTTGTTTCTACGTTACATAAAATGTTTTTTTAACTCAGTTTCCCCTGGATTCCTGTCTAGGCAGGAGGAGTTCTAATATGTTTTACAAAAATTGACTAAAGGGGCAAAAAATGAAGAACTGAATTTGACGCGCCCGTGGGGTCTTGAGGGTTATTCGTCACCGGGCCGGTAGAGGATAGGGGTTGGGATGTCACGGCAGCCTGACCCGGTTCCATGACCCCGGCGGTGTCAAATGGGGGATGATGAGGATGTGGATTATGTCTTCGTGACGCCACTGTGGTGTGCAGCTACAAGGGGAGCCACCGCTGCGGGATGTCTTCTCTCTGCGGAGGATGATAATGCAGCTTAGATGGTAGAGGTCTCCACAGGCGGAGATCAGGCCCCAGGGAGGATGTTGGGAGTAGTAGTTCACTCTAACAAGGGAGCGAGGAGCGCGGGAAAGATCAGACGACACAACGGTTGCAGTTTAAGTTCTTTACTTACTGAGACGTCACCACCTTTGGACTGCCAGACTCCGCTGTGATGGGCTCCATCCGATCCCGGATAGTTCGGAGGTCAGAACCAGTGTTTCCTTCAGTGATTCCTTCCTCCATGCGCCGTGTTGTGTGAGTCCCTGCGGCTTGAAGCAACTGTGGGACCCGAGTCCTGGGAATGGTTGTTGTCCCGTATAGCAGGCAGTGCGAGTCCGTTGCTGGTGCCTCCCATTGGTTACGACTCCTTGCTCTATATGCTGCTTTGCCCCGGGATCTGTGTGTGGGCCAGAAGACTTGAAATCATCTGCCCGGCGGATTCTGCTACCGGGCCTTGAAGTCCCGACCAGCCTAGGGCTCCGCACCCTGAGGTGTGCGCTGGTCCTGAGGGAGCTATCAGCTCTCCCCTCAGCGACCGTGTTCTCCTGCGCCTCACTTCCTGGTGATTCCTGTACTGACTCAGTGCGTGTGTGTGTTGCCTTGCATCCCCGATCAGTCGCTCCACCCCCCCGGGGTCCTGAGCTAGTGGGTGGGAGGCCCCAAACGATGTGATGACCATCCTAAATGACCCTAACCTAACCTAGTCCTGGTGAGAGGGAACTAGCTATGTGTGTTGGTGGATTGTGGTTTACCGGCAATGACCTCCTTCTTACCCGGGATGAATAGAACCCTGTGGCGACTGAAGCCTCAGGGGCACCACAAATTCTGTGTCCGTTTGCCATTTAGTGCCCAATTAGCATCCAACGGACAAAGAAGGGCAATGAAGATGCAAAAATGGTACTGAATTATGTGCCCATGTAACGGGGGCAGGGGGCGCCTCAGGGGGTGTAGTCGGGTCCCCTCGCCTTGTGGGCCGCAGGCTGAACCCCGGCCCTGCCGTTACTTGCAATACAGGTGTGTTGTTGGGGCAGAGTGTGGATGCATGGGGCCCATTCATGACAGCGTTCTTTCTGTGCTCTCCAGCTCCTTCTTCACTGTCAGGAAAGAGACAATTGCAGGCAGCAGATAAACCAAACACCGATTTTTTAAACAAAGCTTCCATCTTTTTGTTTGCAGCAGGTTTACTTTAGTACGTTACATGTTACAAGTCCTTTTCTACGAAAACGGTTTCCTTTTTCTCTACGGGCACTTTCCTTTGCCTGCAGGGGCCAATTGTTATCCCCCTAGCAGTGGTACTCCTATCCCGATTTTAGTCCAGCCCTTTCCCAGGGATTTGTATTGAACTAGGGGATGGCTCCAGTACTCACTACCGGCTCCGGATTAGCTCCAACTTCTTCGCTCCACTGCCACAGCACCCACTCCTGCACTCTGCCCCGGCACTTCTCCTCAGCTCACTCTCCTGTTACATCTCCCAGCACACTGCCCTGCATTCAGAGCCCAACCCCCCTTCTCTTCCCTCCTAGGCTGCCCTGCCCCTTCCTTCCCTGTTACTGTTACCAGGGGAACCACTCACTACACTGGCACCTAGGGGGGGAGAACCGTACATAACACACAACATTGTACAATGTGCCACCATACTCCTGTGGCGTCTTCAGGGGGGGAAAAACGTCTTCTCCACACTAGGGGTCCGTCCACCCCTTACATTCCTCCCCTCTTTAACCTCAACCTCCTGGCGAGGTTCCGCACCTGCAAGACAACGCATATGGAAAACACACACACGTTTCTTCAGCAGTATTCTTTTTCTTTCTTATCAATAAAAAAAACATTTTAAAACTAACGTATCAAAGCACACCAGATTGGCACACAAATCCGGTGCCCGGAGTCCCTCCAGGGGAGCTCCCGGTCTTGGCTGATCTTCTGCCCGGAGGCTCTCCTCAAGTGCTCCCGGTCTTAGATGAGCCGCGACCAACAGAAACAAAAGGGTTCTTTACTTAACAGTCGCGGGAGAAGTCCATGCATAGTCCCTGCATTCTTCTATTCCCGGGTTCAGTTCTTTTAACGTAGCTTTAACCATAAACACTCACCGGCTTCCAACAGTACCGGCTTTCGACAACAAACAGATCTTTTTCTTCCGGATGATTAACCCTCACGCTGGGTGGTATGCACGCAGCCATTCAGCCCGCTGGGCCCTCACATGGCTGGAGAGGGACTGTCCAGGTAAGCGCGGTAGCCTACGAAACGGCTCATAACCCGGTGGCTCCGGTACTTCCTTCTCCGGTTCAGGCCCTTCAGCCTCCTGCGGGGGTGAGGGGGTAGCTGGACGGGACCGCAGTGGGCTGCCGACAACAACTACCGGGTGCGACACCATACTCTGATGTATCACCAGTAATGCCGATGCTTCTCTTGGCTTGTCTCCAGCCGTAGGTTCGGCGGCCGCTTTTGGCGCGACCGTCGGGGTACTCTTCAGCCCCCAGGCTTCAGCGAGCACTTGCTTATGCTGAGCGCGCCACGCTCTGTTCTCCATTCTGCTTGGTCCAGGTATTGGAGTTTGCTTCTTCTTCCACTGCCGGGGTTGCAATCACGCCGGGGAAGGTGGAGGCGGTTCTTCTTTTCCCGCTTCTGCCCATACTCCGCCCCCGGCCTCACCCACCAGGTCGGCACAGCGTTTGCGACGCCTCTTCTTTCTTGCGGCGCCGCCCACGTCTCTAGACCTCTGCAGTATCTCGGGGCAAGCACCTCCCCTCTTTGGGCGGTGCACTCCGGGCTTCTTCCTTACAGGCCAGCCCAGCGCTTTTCGTTTGGTGCCCACTTTTCGCGCCTTCACTAAATCCATGAGGACGGGCGCCATCTTGCTGCCATCTTGTGGCCTGTTCAGTACATCAGGCACCACTTGATCTTCCTCACAGTCTCTGCTCGGGGCTTCTCTTCTGCGGGCTTGATCCTGCCGACTATGCCAAAATGTAACGGGGGGCAGGGGGCGCCTCAGGGGGTGTAGTCGGGTCCCCTCGCTTTGTGGGCGGCAGGCTGAACGCCGGCCCTGCCGTTACTTGCAATACAGGGGTGTTGTTGGGGCAGAGTGTGGATGCATGGGGCCCATTCATGACAGCATTCTTTCTGTGCTCTCCAGCTCCTTCTTCACTTTCAGGAAAGAGACAATTGCAGGCAGCGGGTAAACCAAACACCGATTTATTAAACAAAGCTTCCATCTTTTTGTTTGCAGCAGGTTTACTTTAGTACGTTACATGTTACAAGTCCTTTTCTACGAAAACGGTTTCCTTTTCTCTACGGGCACTTTCCTTTGCCTGCAGGGGCCAATTGTTATCCCCCTAGCAGTGGTACTCCTATCCCGATTTTAGTCCAGCCCTTTCCCAGGGATTTGTATTGAACTAGGGGGCGGCTCCAGTACTCACTAGCGGCTCCGGATTAGCTCCAACTTCTCCACTCCACTGCCACAGCACCCACTCCTGCACTCTGCCCCGGCACTTCTCCTCAGCTCTCTCCCATGTTACATCTCACAGCACACTGCCCTGCATTCAGAGCCCAACCCCCCTTCTCTTCCCTCCTAGGCTGCCCTGCCCCTTCCTTCCCTGTCACTGTTACCAGGGGAACCACTCACTACACTGGCACCTAGGGGGGGAGAACCGTACATAACACACAACATTGTACAATGTGCCACCATACTCCTGTGGCGTCTTCAGGGGGGGGGAAAACGTCTTCTCCACACTAGGGGTCCGTCCACCCCTTACACCCATGTGCCATTTGTTTCCTTCTTTAGTTCTGTTCAGTGCCCAGGTTCCCCCATTTAGTCTTGTACCCTGGCTCCTTAAACATTTGTGCACCTTCAAAGTCCAAAGGAAGAGCAGAAAGAACTTCTCTCCTCCCAACATAAATCCACAGTAATTGAAGAAAGGCACAAGGTCAATTGTACCTGCTATAGCCTCTCTGTAAAATCTGCAGCCAATCCCCCATGTGACCACATCGGGGCACATATCCAATGCCAGTCATGGATCCCATCGATTTTGCAACTGGAATGCGAGGACCTGGACAAGACGCCGATCTCCAGAGGATCTGCACTGAAAACCGTGCATCATAATGGGGACTCCTTCTGATTATTGCCATGATGCCCCCTATCTTCTATGTGCAACACTGAATGTGCCAAGAAGGAGGAACTGTAAATATGTACCGTGTTAGTCCTACGCCAAAAATAAGCCCTAGAAGCAATTTTTGGCCTTTTCAGAGTAACACGTAAATAAAAGCCTTTCCCCGAAAATAAATCTTTGTCGCGGTTCAATAATCAATTGTAAAAAGAAGTTCAAAGTTAAAGAATACTGCAGCACACTTCATTATAGAAATCAGACATCACCAAAAGAGAGAAGACAGACCCCGCAATTGTAGTCACCAGAACCCAAGTGGGGCGCTGTGGATCGCGATGACCTGTGGTGGAACTTATCAAGGACCTGCGGTGGAATGTGCAAACACATGCACATGTCTGGTGATACCGTACTGCTCCTGATACCTGGGACGCTGTGGAATGCAAGGACCTACAGTAGAACTCAATGAGGACCTGCGGTGGACCTCATCGAGGACATGCACTGGAACGTGTGTGTCGCCCAGGGTTATGGGGTACTTGGTCCCGGGTGATGTATAACTGGGGAATGTCACTTTGGGGGCCGTTGCCTGGTTCTGTGGCCTGAGTGCTTTTTAAAAAAGGGGATTGTACCGCGAGAGGGGCCCAGCCACTTCTCCGCTGCTTGGGCCGAGTCGCTCGAGGTCCGGGCTCGGGTTGTCGGTGGTACGAGCGCCTCCGGACCGGGGGGCCATGTCGCTCTGTTAAAGGGGAGGCAGTGGGGGTGGTGGTGGTGTGGGACGAGGCGCGCAGCCGGGCGGGCCGCGTTGTCGTCCTACGGGTCGTGACGCCACCCACGGGTCATGGTGACGGGGTGCACCACCACTGCGGCTGGAGTGGAGGGTATCCCCGGGATCGGTGTTGCGGCCGCAGCCTAGATGTTAGCCCCTCCGTGGGTAGGGGCGGTGTGTCCCGGGGCCCGGTTGGGGAGGGACCGGCGACGGTGTTGATGTCAGGGTGCAGGGTGCCGTGCTGCAGTGCAGTGTCATGCCCGGATGGCACTGGTGTACTCACGATTAATTCACACTCAGAGTCACTGGTAAACCAAAGTTCGGGTATGGTCGGGTCCCGGCAGCCGGCTGCTTGTGTCCCCTGTGAGGTTGATGGTGGCCCCTTTCCCTTGCACCTCTTGTTGTGATTTTTCGGCTCCCCTGCCTGGACAGTGGTAGCCCGCTCCCCGGCGTCGAGCTGCCGGAGGAGCCCTCGGTTGCCCGCAGGCGCTGGCCCATCGGATGTTTGGCCCTTGGCGGTGGATCTCACCCGGTATCGGTGGGTTTTTGCCTTCTTTCGGGACTTTGGGTGTGGATGAACCCATGAGGTCCAGCCAGCAATCAGTCAATTTGCCTAAACTCAGTGGCTTCTAAGCTAGGACGGGGTCTGAGTACACGGTTTCTGGTGCTCCGGTACACGGTTGTCTCCCCGGTTCAGGGCCGGCGGGCTCCAACCCTGGCCTGGTCCCTACAGTTCCGCCGGTTGCTGTACCGGTACTCCAGCAGACGGCCACCACCGTCTGCCTGCCTGACGTTTCAAGGGTCCCAGGCTCCTACCTGGGTCCCTGACAGCTCTGCAACTCCACTCCTCTCACTGTCACTGTACACTCTCTTCTCTGACTAGACTGAACTGTATTTCCTGCCTCAGGACAGTAGTCTCCTCGGTGGGCGTGTCTTTCCACCTGACTCCGCCCACCTGGTGTGCCCTACTGGCCCTGAGGGAGGCATCAGGTCTCCCTTTCGGGTGACGGGTGTGTCCTCACAGGGGATGAGGGGGGTGTGTGTAATGTGGTATGTGTTGTTACCTGTGACCCCTGGGGTCCAGGGGTTTAATGCAGACTGTCCGCGGGCTGCCCGACCAACTCCGTTTTTTTTTATTTTTCTTTGAACTGTAAAAACGGTAAAGCAGGATACATTTACAATTATAATAACATTTGCACAAACTATGGTTACTGAAGGTCTTCCCATAACGGGAGGCATTTTACTTTAACGTTTCATAACTTTATTAAATGGAACAGGTTCATGTGCTTCCGCCTTTCCCACCCAAACAACCTAGCCTTGATGCTGCCCCTAAGAAATGGACAGCATCTCTTTTTCCCCAGTCCGGAAACAGGAACATGGCCAGATCACCCAGGCGAGAACAGGTACGGTGGGGCGCACCCGGCAGTTGTCAAAGGGCTCCCTGGAGGATGGTCACCGGTCCCGGTGGTGACCGGACCCCAGCTAGCTCTGCTGCGGGTCCTACCTCCAATCTGCCTCTCCGGAGACTAACGGAATGGGAAGGCATGTTAAGGGGGGCAGATAGGGCAATATTTACAAGCCCAAAAGTTTTTGGGTGGCTGGCAAATCCACGGCCTTGTCCATGAGCAGTCACTCACGCAACAGTGGGGAAAACGGGGTTTTAAACACAAGTCCCAACGGGGACGGGTCCTTTTAGTAGCCAACGGGCTACCGGCTTACTCCACAATGGGGAACTCTTCTTCCACCTCCACTTCGGGGCTGTACGGTGGAGGAGGGGGCTGTCTGCCCCTCCGGACATCCAGGGCAAACTAGCCCCTCTCCCCTCGGTGCCAGGTATAGTGCGCCAGATCGCCGGGCAGGAGGTCACGGTCTGCGTGCCCGAACGGGAGATGGGCATTCACATCCCGCCGGGAAAAGAAAACTTCTCCATCCAATTCGGGGTCGTACAGGAACCCCCAGCCTTTGTCCTTATTGAACCTCCTGACCTGGCCCTGGTAGGTCGGGCCCCGCACCCAATATCCAGCGCTCCTTAGGTGCTCCTTCCCCTCGATGGTACGGGCAAGTACCTCCTCTCTCCTCTTTTCCCTGGACACTATCTCCTGGCTCAGTTGGCTGGGCTGCCGCTCCCAGTATGGGGCACTTGCATGCCCGGGGTCTACTACGGTGGGGGTCTGGCCCAGCCGGCGCTCCCCGGTGCCAACCACGATCGGCACTCTCCAAGGGTAACAACGCTGTGTCGCGACCGGCTCTGCTGCCTTGCAGCTGCTTCCCCGCGGAACCTCAGCCGAGGCCCGTGACCCTGGAGAGCCTTGCCTTGCCTTCTGGGCCTTCTTGGCCGGGCGGACTGATGGGGCTTGGGCACTCTTGGGCGCGGTCACTTCCGGTACATCCGGCATCGCCTCGGGATCAGGTGCTGGCCGGTAACGGGTCCCCTCAGGCAACGGGCACAGCGCGGCCGGGTTCCATAGCAGGTCCGGGCCAGCCTAGCAGCTTCCCAGAACATCCCGGGATGGACTCCGCCACCGGTTTCGGGGGTGGGGATACGGGTGGAGGAGCAGCAATAACCACTGCGGGCAATGGAGGAGGCGGTATGGCGGGCAGCAGCAGACCGAGCCCCTCAGCCGTGATAGCCGACCCCTCAAGGGCACAGGGACGTGGGTCGCCTTCCCACCCTGCCAACACCGTCATCCTTTCACGGGCCCGCACGGCAGCCACTATCTCCCCCATCTCCGCCGCCCAGCGCTCCACCAAAAAGCTTACCTGGTGCTGGAGGCGGCGACACATCTCCTCTGTCTGGGCCTTCACCCACGCCGCGGTTCCAGGCGCGGACTCCGGGGTATCGGGACGCTGGACTGGGGTGCACCACCGCTGCGGCTGGAATGGAGGGTATCCCCGGGATCAGTGTTGCGGCCGCAGCCTAGATGTTAGCCCCTCCGTGGGTAGGGGCGGTGTGTCCCGGGGCCCGGTTGGGGAGGGACCGGCGACGGTGTTGTTGTCTGGGTGCAGGATGCCGTGCTGCGGTGCAGTGTCGTGCCCGGATGGCACTGGTGTACTCACGATTAATTCACACTCAGAGTCACTGGTAAACCAAAGTTCGGGTATGGTCGGGTCCCACAGCCGGCTGCTTGTGTCCCCTGTGAGGTTGATGGTGGCCCCTTTCCCTTGCACCTCTTGTTGTGGTTTTTCGGCTCCCCTGCCTGGACAGTGGTAGCCCGCTCCCCGGCGTTGAGCTGCCGGAGGAGCCCTCGGTTGCCCGCAGGCGCTGGCCCGTCGGATGTTTGGCCCTTGGCGGTGGCTCTCACCCGGTATTGGTGGGTTTTTGCCTTCTTTCGGGACTTTGGGTGTGGATGAACCCGTGAGGTCCAGCCAGCAATCAGTCAATTTGCCTAAACTCAGTGGCTTATAAGCTAGGACGGGGTCTGAGTACCGGGTGTGCCCTACTGGCCCTGAGGGAGGCATCAGGTCTCCCTTTCGGGTGATGGGTGTGTCCTCACAGGGGATGGGGGGTGTTTGTAATGTGGTAGGTGTTGTTACCTGTGACCCCTGGGGTCCAGGGCGTCACAGGATATTTACAGGGAATTGTTGAATTAAGTTCACACGTGACGACACTTACAGTTTTGCGGCTATGTGGATGGAGCCGCCGCTGCACAGTTTTCACTACTGGGGCTGGTGTTAGTGGCAGTCTAGATGTTAGACCCTCCGCAAGCAGGGCCAGGCCCCAGAGGATAGGTGCGGTAGATGGGTGTTGAAAGGAGATAGGCCATACAAAAGGTTGCAGTGTAACAGGTTCCTTTTACTCACAGTAAGCTGGTAACTGGTCACCCGAGGCCGGCTGATCTCAACCGCAGGTCCCCTGAGTCCCAGCGCCAGTTTAGGGACCTGGTGGCTTCTTTCCCCTGCACCTTTCTTTTGTTGGTGGGTCCCCGTGGCTTGGAGTGGCTAGGGGGCTCCCCTCCTGGTTGTCTTCTACAGCAGTCCGTATAACGGTAGTGTGAACCCTGTGGGGTTGGAGTCTCTGGTCCTGTCCCCGGTTCTCCCATTGTTACTGTATCCCGAACTTCAAGGTCAGTGAGGTCCTTGATGGTCCCCTCACTGTGCAGATTTTATCAGGTCTGCCTGGAGCGTTTTCCTGACCTAGGATTCTGTACCCCGTTTGTGCATAGTTCCAGGAGTACTCCACCGGCAACTAACCGTCTGGACCCTCAGGTCACTGTTACACTCTTGACAGTGCTTCCTTTTTCTTTCACTGTCACATACACACTCTCCCTCTGAATACTGTCTCACTGTCCACCCTGTCCACTGTCTGCCCCTCCCACATGGATGTTTAGTGGACTGAATTGGCTCCACCTCTAGGCGGCCATCCATTGGTCCAACCCTAGCCTGGTACCATTCTATGGGGGATTATTGGGGAAAAGCAGGGATTATCTGGAGTGTTTGGTTGTTACCAGCACTGGTTTTCTGGGTCCCTAGGGGGTAGGCCCTGCATCCTGGTGTGGATGTAGCTCCCTGATGACCTCAGGGGCGCTACACATGCACACAGACATCCGGTGATACCGTACTGCTCTGGGGACCTGGGACACAGTGAAATGCGAGGACTTGTGGTGGAACATATCGAGAACCTGCAGTGAAAAGCATTGATGCATTTCACCACAGGTCCTCATTGCATTCCACCGCAGGTCCTCATGTTCCACAACGCTGCCGGCCGGAAGTAGTACGATATCACCAGATGTGTGTCTGCGCACGCTCCATCGCAGGTCCTCGTTGCATTCAAGCACAGGTCCTCACGTTCCACAACGCTGCCGGAACCAGTATGGTGTTACAGGATGTGTGTGTGTGTGTGCACATTCCACCGCAGGTCCTCCATACGTTCCACCACAGGTCTTCGTTGCATTCCACCACAGGTCCTCACATTTCCCAGTACTTCAGCCGGAAGCAGTACAGTATCACTGGATGTCTTTGTGTAAATGAAGTTGCTGCGATCTGATGTGTGTGTGAGTGCCGGCCGGAAGCAGGGGAGGACCACTGTGGTGCACACAAGGACCTGCTGGTGGATCGCAGGAGGACCTGGGAACTATACAGATGTCTGGGGTCTGGTAAGTTTAATTCTTCAGGGGAGTGTCTTCCTTTTTTTGGCAGACAAACTCACTCTTAACCGTGTTTCCCCAAAAATAACCCCTACACCGAAAATAAGCCCTAGCACATTTTTCGGGGCAAAATATAATATAAGACAGTGTCTTATTTTCGGGGATACACAGTAGTAGTAACCTTTCATAAAAATTATCATGATAAATTATCACATATCATAAAAAAACAGACACTGAATTTATTCTTGTTCAAATGTTAGACATATTGTAATAATTCTGAAAACTGCAATAAAAATTTATGTTTAAAAAAAAACAGACACAACGGAGTAATTTTCTATAAATATATAGATATGGGTGTGTATATATATATATATATATATATATATATATATACGCCATACATATGAATACTGTATATATATATATATATATATATATATATATATATATGGATACTTCATGTATCAAGGAGGTCACTCTTTTGTTCCACATATCAGGTCTTGTATTAGTATCTGTTCTGTATCTATATACATAGAAAGTATCTAACTTCTTACTCTATGAACCAAGTTCTTATTTCGGTATTAGCTTCAGCTTTACTAAGCAGAAGTAACTTGTGCAGATTTTGACAATTCTTTTTTACTTTTATAAACAGTTCCAAAATTCTGTTCTGAATAATTTCTTAATTTATCTTTATAATGGTCGCAGCTTAGTTTTTCTGATACTCCACGTCCCTTGCATAAAATGAATATAAAAATTATCTTTGCCAGTAGCCACCACCAGAGGGAGCTCAGGAGCAGACTGCAAACTGTACACATTGAAATCAATTACTGTCTGCAGAGAGTGCCACCTAGTGGTGACTGTAGGCAACATGAATTTAATCAATTAGCTCTATGTATATATTTTGATTTATCGGAAAAGTAGAACTCTGAATGTTATCAATATATATAACAAATTTCTCAGCAAAAAATATTGACCCATTTAATGACATAGTGTTAAAAGAACATTAACTTTAAAGCATCATACATATCAAACCATGATCAGGGTGGGTTTTCAGTGAATCATTCATTCATTCATTCATGCATTCAAAGCCATCAGAGATATTCAAAATGGTTAAAAATTAAGCCATAAAATATACATTGCGTGCAGAATTATTAGGCAAATGAGTGTTTTGATCACATGATATTTTTTATACATGTCGTCCTACTCCAAGCTGTATAGGCTGAGAGCCAACTACCAATTAAGTAAATCAGGTGATGTGCCTCTCTGTAATGAGGAGGGGTGCGGTGTAATGACATCAACACCCTATATAAGGTGTGCTTAATTATTAGGCAACTTCCTTTCCTTTGGCAAAATTGGTGAGAAGAGAGATTTGACGGCTCTGAAAAGTCCAAAATTGTGGGATGTCTTGCAGAGGGGTGCAGCAGTCTTGAAATTGCCAAACTTTTGCAGTGTGATCACCGAATAATGAAGCGTTTCATGGCAAATAGCCAACATGGTCGCAAGAAGCGTGTTAGGCAAAAAAGGCACAAAATAACTGCCCATGAATTGAGGAAAATCAAGCGTGAAGCTGCCAAGATGCCATTTGCCACCAGTTTGGCCATATTTCAGAGCTGCAACGTTACTGGAGTATCAAAAAGCACAAGGTGTGCCATACTCAGGGACATGGCCAAGTTAAGAAAGGCTGAAAAACCACACCTTTAAACAAGAAACATAAGATAAAACGTCAAGACTGGGCCAAGAAATATCTTAAGACTGATTTTTCAAAGATTTTATGGACTGATGAAATGAGAGTGACTCTTGATGGGCAGATGGATGAGCCAGAGACTGGATCAGTAAAGGGCAGAGAGCTCCACTCCAACTCAGACGCCAGCAAGGTGGAGGTGGGGTACTGGTATGGGCTGGTATCATCAAAGATCAACTTGTGGGAGCTTTTCGGGTTGAGAATGGAGTGAAGCTCAACTCCCAGACCTACTTCCAGATTCTGGAAGACAACTTCTTCAAGAAGTGGTACAGGAAGAAGTCGGTATCATTCAAGAAAAACATGATTTTCATGCAGGACAATGCTCCATCACATGCATTCAACTACTCCACAGCATGGCTGGCCAGTAAAGGTCTAAAAGATGAAAAAATAATGACATGGCCCCCTTGTTCACCTGATCTGAACCCCATAGAGAACCTATGGTCCCTCATAAAATGTGAGATCTACAGGGAGGGAAAACAGTACACCTCTCGGAACAGTGTCTGGAGGCTGTGGTGGCTGCTGCACGCAATGTGGATCGTAAACAGATCAAGCAACTGACAGAATCTATGGATGGTCGGCTGCTGAGGGTCATCAGAAAGAAAGGGGGCTATATTGGTCACCAATTTTGTGGGGTTTTGTTTTTGCATGTCAGAAATGTTTATTTCTAAATTTTGTGCACTTTTTTGGTTTACCTGGTGAAAATAAACAAGTGAGATGGGAATATATTTGGTTTTTATTAAGTTGCCTAATAATTCTGCACAGTAATAGTTACCTGCACAAACAGATATCCTCCTAAGATAGCCAAATCTAAAAAAAAAACACTCCAACTTCCAAAAATATTAAGCTTTGATATTTATGAGTCTTTTGGGTTGATTGAGAACATAGTTGTTGATCAATAATAAAAAAAATCCCCTAAAATACAACTTGCCTAATAATTCTGCACACAGTGTAATAGATTACAGTGATTAAATTTTATCTATAACTAGCTGTTCTACCCGTCTTTGCCCGGGTTAATAACTGTTGTTAACAAAATAGAATGTATTAACAAAAATGTATTCTGCACACAAAAACCACAAAACAAATAGATAGAAATGTAATTATTAAAAGGCAAAAACTAAGCTAATAGAAGCATTTCACAACATATATTTCACCACAGATATTCCACACAGATTTAACTAAATTGGCCAAGTAATGTGCTCTGTCTGTCTCTTTCCAGGTCTGTCTCTTTCCAGGTCTGTCTCTTTCCCCGTCTGTCTCTTTCCCCGTCTGTCTCTTTCCCCGTCTGTCTCATTCCCCGTCTGTCTCATTCCCCGTCTGTCTCATTCCCCGTCTGTCTCATTCCCCGTCTGCTGTCTCTCTGTCTTTTTTTTATCTGTCTCTATCTCTCTGTTTCTTTCCCGATCTGTCTCTTTCTAGGTCTGTCTCTTTCCCAGGTCTGTCTCTTTCCCCATCTGTCTCCCCGTCTCTTTGTCTGTGTCTTTTCCTGTCTGTCTCTTTCCCTGGCTGCCTGTCTCTGTTTGTCTCTTTTCTTGTCTGTCTCTATTTCTGTCTCTTTCCCCGTCTGTTTTTATCAAGGTCTGTCTCTGTCCCCGTCTATCTTTGTCTGTCTCTCTTCCTGTCTGCTCCTTCCCTGTCTGCCTGTCTCTGTCCCTGTCTGCATGTCTGTCTGTCTCTTTCCCCGTCTGTCTCTTTCCCTGTCTGTCTCTTTCCAGGTCTGTCTCTTTCCAGGTCTGTCTCTTTCCAGGTCTGTCTCTTTCCAGGTCTGTCTCTGTCTGTCTCTTTCCCGGTCTTTCTCTTTCCAGGTCAGTCTCTGTCTGTCTCTTTCACCATCTGTCTCTGTCTATCTCTTTCACCGTTTGTCTCTGTCTGTCTCTTTCCCTGTCTGTCTCTCTGTCTGTCTCTGTCTGTCTCTCTGTCTGTCTGTCTCTCTCTAGCCGTCTCCCCACCGACATCTTATTACCTCACATATAAGCTTCTTATACTATGAATGTCTTTTGTTCCTATAGCAACCAATCACAGCTCCTACTAATAACCTGTAGTTCCAGGCTCCATTTACTTTAATGGAGGCATGTTTTTTGGAAAGTAACTGTAAAGCGCGGGGTTACATTTTCCTGTCAAAACTTAGTCTATGACGTTCCCTGGATCACATGAGGTGTCTGTGCAAAATTTCGTGATTGTAAATGCGACGGAGCGGATACACTTTTCGTTTCACTTTTCCCCATTATGTAGATAGTGGCAAAATTGATTGGTAAATTGGAATGCACGGGGTTAAAATTTCACCTCACAACATAGCCTATGACGCTCGGGGTCCAGAAGTGTGAGTGTGCAAAATTTTGTGGCTGTAGCTGCGACGGTGCAGATGCCAATCCCGGACATACATATACACACACACACACATATATACACACACACATATGTGGCGCCCCTGACCTGGTCAGGCACCACTGAGTACTGCACCCATGCTGGGGACAGTACAACACAGGTAATCCAGAAGGCTGACCGAGGTGTGACTACACAGGCGCATAGTGATCAGGTCTCACACATTTACCTTTGAGAGGACCCCAGGGGATCCCAGGAGGGGGCGAAGCCTCCATCTCCACTCGAGGGGTGGAGGGGGCGAAGCCTCCATCTCCACTCAAGGGGTGTGGTAGAGAGCCTGGTTGCTAGGTGGCGTAGGCAGGCACAAAAGGGAAAAGAGGAAGGAGGAGGAGAGGGGCAGTCTGAAGCAGAGTGTGGAGGAGTGAGGAGCATGGAAGTGGAGCTCAGACAGGAGCAGCAGTGCAGGTCCCACGAGTGAGCCGGTCAAGTGAGCAGCTCAGGGAGAGCAGAAGCGGACCCTGGAGCTGTTGCAGTCTAACAGCGTCCGCGCAGTGACTACCGACGGGGGAGAACGGTCACCTGGGAGTGCTGCCCGAAATCCACACACAGCTAAAGATAGAGCAACGGAGTGGAAAGTAAGGAGACTGTCAGGGAGATACCAGGCCCAACGGGTAGCAGGTCCCAGTGCAGGGATAGATCCACCTTTCCCTTGCCAAACCTGCATGAGGGGGCACTTTACACCCCCAAGACAACACTACAGAGTCCGCAGCCACGTAGCCACAGTTAGGGCCCATAGTTCACAGGAGGCAAGCAGCTGGAGTGATCTGGTCCAGGCTACAAGCAAACGGGCCAAAAAGAAGGGGAGAGAGGCACCAGCAACTTCCCTGGGCGACCCCAGCAGGGCTTCAAGCAGGGGTTACCCCAAAACGGAAAGGGCTAAGGAAGGCGAGTCGGTAGCCACCCTCATCAGTCAGCCTAAAGGACACCTGGTTCCAGCCTGGTTCATCCCAGCTACGCCCGGGTTACTCACCCTGCCACCATCAGTGAGTAAAACCCCTGAAAGACATCCTGCTTGTGCGTGTGAGTCATTCTGCGACTTGTAGTTCCACACACTTACACAGGGCCCTGGGGCTTGCCTCACTCTCAGGAGGCTATTACAACTGACTGCACCCACCATCAGCCCCAGGCGTCCCTTAATCTGCAGTGGCGGTCCCCACTGACCGCAATTCTGAGAGTGGCGTCACGACAATCCTAGATAGAAGATTTCCTACCTGTGACAGGATCCAGCTGCGTGGAGTCCCTGAAGGTAATGCACCGACACAATACTTGCGGGGCTTCACATCTGGCGTCACGAACAGGATAAGGACTAGACCTGTTCAGACAGGTGACCATGTGCCTGGGCGGTCCGCTTGGAAAATTGGAAGCGCCGCCATATTGCCACCATGAAAAGCGCGCTGAAAAACAACAGCAGCCCGCGCTGGGAGAAGTTACCGCCCACGAAGAGGTGTGGCTACCCAGAGATCCCCTGCAGAGTCCTGGTCTCGCAAGTGATGAGAGCGGAGGCGTTCAGAGACGTCGGGACAGAAAGGGAGCCAGAAGCCTGCTGTTAAAAGAAGGAGACGCAGAGGAAATGGCGTCTGGATGCAGAGACCCAGAGCCAGGCTCCGCTGCCTGGTGGTATCAAGAGCTTGCCCAGTTCTGCGACCAACTGGAGGCCAGGGTTATACGGCAGATCAGCGAGGGACGCACGGAGCTTCTGGAGATGGCTGCAGCGGTTCAGGCCTACGAGAGAAGAACCGCACGACGAGTGCCAGACCGAGCGGCGACGACTCAGACCCCGATGATGCTACCGATGGGTGAGTCCTGTGTTGCCACTGCCAGCGCGAGTGCCCCGACCCCTGTTTCCACGCCCGCGGTCCCTGATGGGATGCCCGGCGCGGCGACGCTGAACCAGGCCGCAGCCACGCCAGGTGCGGCCCGCCAAGCCCAGGCCGCCGCAGCGATGCCCTGCCCGGCCCGCAAAGATCCAGCTGCCACCGCAACCCTCCTCCACGCCGCAGGTGCGACGCTGACCCAGGCCGCCGCCATGCTAGGCCCGGCCCGCCAAGACCCCACCGCAGCAGCGACGCTCGTCCGCGCCGCAAGTGAGGTGCTGAACCAGGCCGCAGCCACGTCATGTGCGGCCCGCCAAGCCCAGATCGCTGCAGCGACGTCCAGTCCAGCCTGCACAGATCCCATCGCAGCTGCGACGCCAATTCAGGCCGCCGCAGCGATTCCCTGCCCGGCCCGCCAAGAACCGGCCGCAGTAGCGATGCCCGCTAAGACTCCAGCTGCGACCCTGATTGAGACTGCGACAGCGACGCTGATCCAGGCCGCCGCCATGTCAGGCGCGGCCCGTCAAGACCAGGCCGCCACCATGCAGGGCGCGGCCCGCCAAGACAAGACTGTACCACTGTTTACCCCGGCCTGCAAGGCCAGAGCAGACACCGCTCCCCAGTCTAAGGAAGTCCCTGCTAGGAAGTCCCTGCTGGGGGAGGACCCCGAATACTGGAAGCTGAAGGCTGACCTAGAGGCCCAGTTCCCACAGGAGATGGTGGACCGGTATCTGCTCCCTCCGCACACCCCCAGGAAGATTCCGGCAATATCCACGCCAAAAAGTCCACTGCCCTGGCCGGCTGATGAACACCCATCCCCAGCGCTGCCACAACAGGAGTGCTCAGAAGAACTAAGGGGGAGAGGAGGACAGAAGGCTGAGGAGCTGACCCCGGAGCCATCAGCAGGGGATCCATGCCCAGAGCCAGAGATGTTGCCATATTCCCGCTGGGATGAAGAGAGCCCGACACCCTCCGCTGAGGAAGATTTGTCCAGAAACCTCACCTGGGAGCCTGCAAGCAGTGAAGTAGCAACCCAGCAGAATCCAGCCCGCAAGACACGGCGCCGCAGCAGAACAAAGTTTCCCCCTGCACAGCAATCTCCAGATAGAAAAGACGAAGTAACAGCCAGAGACTTGGAGGAGAAGCAGTCATTAAGGAGAGCTAAATCCCAGGTCAGAGGCCCACTTTGTCGTGGAGTAGTGGAAGACTTTAGTTTAAAATCAGGATATGGCTTTATAGTTGTACCTGGAATGAAAGAAGGCATCTTTGTGAATAGAAGGGATGTGAGAGCGCATTTACCTAGAGGACATCCAGGAAGAAACCTACGGGTAGGAGACTCAGTGGAATTCACCATGCACCAAGGAGAACGCGGATGGTACGCACTGGATGTTACACCATGTCCCAGAAGTCCCTACAGTAATCCTGCAAAAGAAACAGACACAGAAGAAGAGGAAAGAAAAGACAAAGACCCCATTGATGAGACCACTACAGACGAGGACAGAGATGGAGAAAGCAACAGGTGCCACAGCCCTACAGGCCCAAGCCCTGGTAAGGAGGAATCTGTGTAGAGAAAAGTAAAGTACAGCAAGTTAAAGTTTTGAAAAGTTTGTAACGTTAATGTTCAAGAAATGTGCCCACATGAACTAATGTGAGAAACCCATGAACCTTAAGGCTATGAACTGGCTATAGCCACAAACTCTCGCAGTGTAAATAGTTACCCCAGAGGTACCACCACCAGAGCCAGCCTGTTTAGGGGCCTGGCTCGCCTGCAACCAGGGAGCATGCCTGTTTATGGGGCCTGGCTCTCCACCACAAACAGGGTACCTGGTCAGCACCAACTGTGGAGGCCGCCTCTACATCCTGCCAGAAGAGGCTGAAGGCGCGGCTCCACCAGGCCAGGTATACCCTGAAACCACCAGACCATGAAAGCCGCCTCTACATCCTGCCAGAAGTGGCTGAAGGCGCGGCCAACGAGAGAGGGTTTAGGGTGGGTTAACGGACTTGTGGGTGGAGGGTGGTGATGTATGGTACCTGGTGGTTTTAAAACGTTTTACCATGTTTTAATGTTTTACGCATTTTAAAATGTTGTCTTGCAGCCCGAGGACGTGCTGGTGATAACTAAGGGGGAATGTGGCGCCCCTGACCTGGTCAGGCACCACTGAGTACTGCACCCATGCTGGGGACAGTACAACACAGGTAATCCAGAAGGCTGACCGAGGTGTGACTACACAGGCGCATAGTGATCAGCTCTCACAGATTTACCTTTGAGAGGACCCCTGGGGATCCCAGGAGGGGGCGAAGCCTCCATCTCCACTCGAGGGGTGGAGGGGGCGAAGCCTCCATCTCCACTCAAGGGGTGTGGTAGAGAGCCTGGTTGCTAGGTGGCGTAGGCAGGCACAAAAGGGAAAAGAGGAAGGAGGAGGAGAGGGGCAGTCTGAAGCAGAGTGTGGAGGAGTGAGGAGCATGGAAGTGGAGCTCAGACAGGAGCAGCAGTGCAGGTCCCACGAGTGAGCCGGTTTAGTGAGCAGCTCAGGGAGAGCAGAAGCGGACCCTGGAGCTGTTGCAGTCTAACAGCGTCCGCGCAGTGACTACCGACGGGGGAGAACGGTCACCTGGGAGTGCTGCCCGAAATCCACACACAGCTAAAGATAGAGCAACGGAGTGGAAAGTAAGGAGACTGTCAGGGAGATACCAGGCCCAACGGGTAGCAGGTCCCAGTGCAGGGATAGATCCACCTTTCCCTTGCCAAACCTGCATGAGGGGGCACTTTACACCCCCAAGACAACACTACACAGTCCGCAGCCACGTAGCCACAGTTAGGGCCCATAGTTCACAGGAGGCAAGCAGCTGGAGTGATCTGGTCCAGGCTACAAGCAAACGGGCCAAAAAGAAGGGGAGAGAGGCACCAGCAACTTCCCTGGGCGACCCCAGCAGGGCTTCAAGCAGGGGTTACCCCAAAACGGAAAGGGCTAAGGAAGGCGAGTCGGTAGCCACCCTCATCAGTCAGCCTAAAGGACACCTGGTTCCAGCCTGGTTCATCCCAGCTACGCCCGGGTTACTCACCCTGCCACCATCAGTGAGTAAAACCCCTGAAAGACATCCTGCTTGTGCGTGTGAGTCATTCTGCGACTTGTAGTTCCACACACTTACACAGGGCCCTGGGGCTTGCCTCACTCTCAGGAGGCTATTACAACTGACTGCACCCACCATCAGCCCCAGGCGTCCCTTAATCTGCAGTGGCGGTCCCCACTGACCGCAATTCTGAGAGTGGCGTCACGACAATCCTAGATAGAAGATTTCCTACCTGTGACAGGATCCAGCTGCGTGGAGTCCCTGAAGGTAATGCACCGACACAATACTTGCGGGGCTTCACATCTGGCGTCACGAACAGGATAAGGACTAGACCTGTTCAGACAGGTGACCATGTGCCTGGGCGGTCCGCTTGGAAAATTGGAAGCGCCGCCATATTGCCACCATGAAAAGCGCGCTGAAAAACAACAGCAGCCCGCGCTGGGAGAAGTTACCGCCCACGAAGAGGTGTGGCTACCCAGAGATCCCCTGCAGAGTCCTGGTCTCGCAAGTGATGAGAGCGGAGGCGTTCAGAGACGTCGGGACAGAAAGGGAGCCAGAAGCCTGCTGTTAAAAGAAGGAGACGCAGAGGAAATGGCGTCTGGATGCAGAGACCCAGAGCCAGGCTCCGCTGCCTGGTGGTATCAAGAGCTTGCCCAGTTCTGCGACCAACTGGAGGCCAGGGTTATACGGCAGATCAGCGAGGGACGCACGGAGCTTCTGGAGATGGCTGCAGCGGTTCAGGCCTACGAGAGAAGAACCGCACGACGAGTGCCAGACCGAGCGGCGACGACTCAGACCCCGATGATGCTACCGATGGGTGAGTCCTGTGTTGCCACTGCCAGCGCGAGTGCCCCGACCCCTGTTTCCACGCCCGCGGTCCCTGATGGGATGCCCGGCGCGGCGACGCTGAACCAGGCCGCAGCCACGCCAGGTGCGGCCCGCCAAGCCCAGGCCGCCGCAGCGATGCCCTGCCCGGCCCGCAAAGATCCAGCTGCCACCGCAACCCTCCTCCACGCCGCAGGTGCGACGCTGACCCAGGCCGCCGCCATGCTAGGCCCGGCCCGCCAAGACCCCACCGCAGCAGCGACGCTCGTCCGCGCCGCAAGTGAGGTGCTGAACCAGGCCGCAGCCACGTCATGTGCGGCCCGCCAAGCCCAGATCGCTGCAGCGACGTCCAGTCCAGCCTGCACAGATCCCATCGCAGCTGCGACGCCAATTCAGGCCGCCGCAGCGATTCCCTGCCCGGCCCGCCAAGAACCGGCCGCAGTAGCGATGCCCGCTAAGACTCCAGCTGCGACCCTGATTGAGACTGCGACAGCGACGCTGATCCAGGCCGCCGCCATGTCAGGCGCGGCCCGTCAAGACCAGGCCGCCACCATGCAGGGCGCGGCCCGCCAAGACAAGACTGTACCACTGTTTACCCCGGCCTGCAAGGCCAGAGCAGACACCGCTCCCCAGTCTAAGGAAGTCCCTGCTAGGAAGTCCCTGCTGGGGGAGGACCCCGAATACTGGAAGCTGAAGGCTGACCTAGAGGCCCAGTTCCCACAGGAGATGGTGGACCGGTATCTGCTCCCTCCGCACACCCCCAGGAAGATTCCGGCAATATCCACGCCAAAAAGTCCACTGCCCTGGCCGGCTGATGAACACCCATCCCCAGCGCTGCCACAACAGGAGTGCTCAGAAGAACTAAGGGGGAGAGGAGGACAGAAGGCTGAGGAGCTGACCCCGGAGCCATCAGCAGGGGATCCATGCCCAGAGCCAGAGATGTTGCCATATTCCCGCTGGGATGAAGAGAGCCCGACACCCTCCGCTGAGGAAGATTTGTCCAGAAACCTCACCTGGGAGCCTGCAAGCAGTGAAGTAGCAACCCAGCAGAATCCAGCCCGCAAGACACGGCGCCGCAGCAGAACAAAGTTTCCCCCTGCACAGCAATCTCCAGATAGAAAAGACGAAGTAACAGCCAGAGACTTGGAGGAGAAGCAGTCATTAAGGAGAGCTAAATCCCAGGTCAGAGGCCCACTTTGTCGTGGAGTAGTGGAAGACTTTAGTTTAAAATCAGGATATGGCTTTATAGTTGTACCTGGAATGAAAGAAGGCATCTTTGTGAATAGAAGGGATGTGAGAGCGCATTTACCTAGAGGACATCCAGGAAGAAACCTACGGGTAGGAGACTCAGTGGAATTCACCATGCACCAAGGAGAACGCGGATGGTACGCACTGGATGTTACACCATGTCCCAGAAGTCCCTACAGTAATCCTGCAAAAGAAACAGACACAGAAGAAGAGGAAAGAAAAGACAAAGACCCCATTGATGAGACCACTACAGACGAGGACAGAGATGGAGAAAGCAACAGGTGCCACAGCCCTACAGGCCCAAGCCCTGGTAAGGAGGAATCTGTGTAGAGAAAAGTAAAGTACAGCAAGTTAAAGTTTTGAAAAGTTTGTAACGTTAATGTTCAAGAAATGTGCCCACATGAACTAATGTGAGAAACCCATGAACCTTAAGGCTATGAACTGGCTATAGCCACAAACTCTCGCAGTGTAAATAGTTACCCCAGAGGTACCACCACCAGAGCCAGCCTGTTTAGGGGCCTGGCTCGCCTGCAACCAGGGAGCATGCCTGTTTATGGGGCCTGGCTCTCCACCACAAACAGGGTACCTGGTCAGCACCAACTGTGGAGGCCGCCTCTACATCCTGCCAGAAGAGGCTGAAGGCGCGGCTCCACCAGGCCAGGTATACCCTGAAACCACCAGACCATGAAAGCCGCCTCTACATCCTGCCAGAAGTGGCTGAAGGCGCGGCCAACGAGAGAGGGTTTAGGGTGGGTTAACGGACTTGTGGGTGGAGGGTGGTGATGTATGGTACCTGGTGGTTTTAAAACGTTTTACCATGTTTTAATGTTTTACGCATTTTAAAATGTTGTCTTGCAGCCCGAGGACGTGCTGGTGATAACTAAGGGGGAATGTGGCGCCCCTGACCTGGTCAGGCACCACTGAGTACTGCACCCATGCTGGGGACAGTACAACACAGGTAATCCAGAAGGCTGACCGAGGTGTGACTACACAGGCGCATAGTGATCAGCTCTCACAGATTTACCTTTGAGAGGACCCCTGGGGATCCCAGGAGGGGGCGAAGCCTCCATCTCCACTCGAGGGGTGGAGGGGGCGAAGCCTCCATCTCCACTCAAGGGGTGTGGTAGAGAGCCTGGTTGCTAGGTGGCGTAGGCAGGCACAAAAGGGAAAAGAGGAAGGAGGAGGAGAGGGGCAGTCTGAAGCAGAGTGTGGAGGAGTGAGGAGCATGGAAGTGGAGCTCAGACAGGAGCAGCAGTGCAGGTCCCACGAGTGAGCCGGTTTAGTGAGCAGCTCAGGGAGAGCAGAAGCGGACCCTGGAGCTGTTGCAGTCTAACAGCGTCCGCGCAGTGACTACCGACGGGGGAGAACGGTCACCTGGGAGTGCTGCCCGAAATCCACACACAGCTAAAGATAGAGCAACGGAGTGGAAAGTAAGGAGACTGTCAGGGAGATACCAGGCCCAACGGGTAGCAGGTCCCAGTGCAGGGATAGATCCACCTTTCCCTTGCCAAACCTGCATGAGGGGGCACTTTACACCCCCAAGACAACACTACAGAGTCCGCAGCCACGTAGCCACAGTTAGGGCCCATAGTTCACAGGAGGCAAGCAGCTGGAGTGATCTGGTCCAGGCTACAAGCAAACGGGCCAAAAAGAAGGGGAGAGAGGCACCAGCAACTTCCCTGGGCGACCCCAGCAGGGCTTCAAGCAGGGGTTACCCCAAAACGGAAAGGGCTAAGGAAGGCGAGTCGGTAGCCACCCTCATCAGTCAGCCTAAAGGACACCTGGTTCCAGCCTGGTTCATCCCAGCTACGCCCGGGTTACTCACCCTGCCACCATCAGTGAGTAAAACCCCTGAAAGACATCCTGCTTGTGCGTGTGAGTCATTCTGCGACTTGTAGTTCCACACACTTACACAGGGCCCTGGGGCTTGCCTCACTCTCAGGAGGCTATTACAACTGACTGCACCCACCATCAGCCCCAGGCGTCCCTTAATCTGCAGTGGCGGTCCCCACTGACCGCAATTCTGAGAGTGGCGTCACGACAATCCTAGATAGAAGATTTCCTACCTGTGACAGGATCCAGCTGCGTGGAGTCCCTGAAGGTAATGCACCGACACAATACTTGCGGGGCTTCACACATACATACATACATACATACATACACACATTCAGCATTATATATTATATTATTTACTTATTTTACTCACTTATATAGCGCTATTAATTCCCCAGCGGTTTACAGATGTGATCATATATATAAGACTGGAAAACCCCTTTAGCCCCCACACACACCACACTGCACACACACACACTGCACACACACGCACACTGCACACACTGCGCACACACACACTGCGCACACACACACACACACACACTGCACACACTCACACTGCACACACTCACACTGCACACACACACACTGCACAGAATCACACACATAGCACAGAGACACAGCTGTGAGTGCTTTCCTGCGGTGACCTGGCATTCAGAAGGTGAGCTCAGGTCAACGCAGGGGCGCACACACAGCATTGTGAACTCACCTGAGCCCCGGTGTCCTAGGCGGCTGCTGTGCTGGTAGCGTAGCAATCGCGTCGTCCTGTCAGCTGATCTCCAGCCCTGTTGTAACCGCGCACGCTCCCACGATCACAACGGGATCTGAAGAAGCGAGGGCGCATGCGCCGCCCTCTCGTGCACCCGGCTGCACGGTACAGCGGGCTTCAGTAACATGGCGCCGGAGATAAGCGCTATGCGCAGGCGCCAACTCCGACGTCATGTCACTGAAGAGGGAAATTTAAATACAGCCAGAGAGAGGGAGGAACAGGCAGCGGGGGGCGGGGATACACGTGCATAACACGCCCAGACATCAGGAGAGAGGGAGGAACAGGCTGGTGGGGGGGCGGGGAACACGTGCATAACACGCCCGGACATTAGCAGCAGAGGTGCACACGTCAATCAAAAAGTGCACGAATTTTCAAACTTTATAAAGTTGGATTTCACTGCCTAAACACCCGATCTGCACCGTAATGGTATATACACAACGTGCCTGATAGTGCCAGTACTGCACTGGCTGCACCTTATACACGAAAAACCTGATGTTTGGTTCCCTTTAATTTTTATAGTATGCTGGTCAACTATTCAAAAGATGACAATTACTGTTATAATTTTTAAAGTTGTCACCCAGCTTTCCAACTTTCTTTTTTTCTTCTATATTTCCTACTTTACACCGTCCTGCTTTCATTCTGTTTATGAGCCAGGGGGATCAGGATGTGCACAGAGCTAGAGAAAATGTTATATATATATATATATATATATATATATATACACACACATCCACAGGTGTGTCTCTAATTAACTCAGATGTTGTCAATAAACCTATCAGAAGTCTCCAAAGACATGACATCTACATATGGGCTGTCCCATATAGCATAAAGATACAGTACTCATAGTGTATGGAAACTTTTGACTTTGCAGAAAGTAATAAAAATGCTTTAAAACATTCTCGCTCTCTCATTATTCTGGCATTTGGCAAATAGAAATAATTTTGGTTTGACCTAAGACGGGGAAGGTTTATTCTGATTTCATGTCTGATAGTGAGAAAAACCTGCAGATGTGACTTTATAGAGCGTGTATGTACACTGCAGGTTTCAACACTATATATACATATATATATATATATATATATATATATATATATATATATATACGGTATCTATATACAAAATCCAAATCTTTCTATGTACTTTAGACATTGGGGGTTTGATGCAGACCGTCTTGAATTTAAAAGTACCAAGAATGCAGAGAAATGGAGGGGCGTTAGTAAAATTGGCGTTTAGCCCCCTCTGGAGGAGTTACACATAAGTTCTACAGTGAAATTCTGAAGTTTGTAATTTTTTCTCTCCAACACTTTTGACGTCAGTTGTTAGAGGTCGATGGGTCCATCTTCTCTGCCCAAATATATTTGTTCTATAAATTAAGCTGATTCGTCCATTGTCCTTCTTGCTGGGTTTCCTGCTGATTAGATCCTGGAATTTCCTGTTACATATTTCTGATGGTGATTTATTAGGGAGCTCTATGGGTGGAGGTGTCGGGCAGGCAGTGCAGCAGCACAATTCCTACTTACAGTGATACTTAGTGTTCGGTTCACCCAGTCACATTGCATTATGGAAAAAAGGCATTTTTGGAATTTTTTTTAGGATTTTAAATCAAAAATAATAATAAAAATATAAAAAAAATTGCAAAAACTGATTTTTTCAAATTATTAATCCTTGAGTTTTCAGTTGCCTACAATGGTTTCCAGAGATCTCAAAGCCACATATAAATAAGCGGCCCACCTCGTTCATGTCATCCAACATTATTTCAATATCTGGAATTCAAAATTTCACATTTTATTCCCACGTTACCCACTGTCTGATTTTTGTGGTACTCCCTGTTTGTATCTTAGCCATACCTGCACGTTAGTGGCCATCACACCAATACAAATAAAAGTGCTTATAGGATGAGGTTGCTCAGCACTGAACGGTTCCTATCTCGAAATAAAAAAGAAAACAATGTCTACCCGATGCCACCAATAGAGGGAGCTCTCTGCACAGAATATGTTGACATTGGACAGAATTGCTGAACAAAGAACAAAAATCTGTCGCAGACTGTGCTATGGATTACACGCAGGTGAATTGTTTTTCTGGTCAATTTCAGTTTACTGGCTATTCTAATGACTTGTTACATTAACACATGACCACGGCAGCCAATCACAGGTCTCCCCATTCTCCAAGTCTGCTCTATATCCCTCTAACCTCCAAGGGTTAGGAAGAAATAGGTACCTGTCATGATTCAATTATGGCTCTGCTCTATGCAAAGCCATTGTGTCCTAGGTGTTTTCTTGTTGTCTGTATTCTTCAGGTTCAGGCTCGGTGGGAGGGACCTATTCAGTTGTGCCTCGTTCCGTGTGATCGCTGTGCCTTATCTTGGAGCCATTCTGCTGCAAGTTCTTCTGAGGGGGAGGAGCTAGAGGCCGACACAGCTATTCTGCTGCAAGTTATTCTGAGGGGGAGGAGCTAGAGGCCGACACAGCCATTCTGCTGCATGTTTTTCTGAGGGGGAGGAGCAAGAAGCCAACATAGCCATTCTGCTGCAAGTTCTCCTGAGGGGGAGGAGAAAGAGGCTGACAGCAGCCATTCTGCTGCAAATTCTCCTATGTTGGAGATGCTAGAGGCTGACAGCCATTCTGCTGCAAGTTCTTCTTAGGGGGAGGATCAAGAGGTCAACAGCCATTCTGCTGCAAGTTCTCCTGAGGGGGGGACCTAGAAGCTGACACAGCCATTCTGCTGCAAGTTCTCCTGAAACGACAGTTACAGTACTCCATGCAACTTTATAAGCACCAACTGCTGTCTCGGTAGTTGGAAAGTCTGTCTTCGTTCAGTAAGATCAGATTTTACCCATGAATAGGACATTTTGAGAATGACTATCAGTCAAGGAGAAGAAATAAGGGGATTTCTCAAATCAAATTTATTATAAAATTTCTCATTTTTACTTGTTCTATTGATTTCTATATATAAAAAAGGCAAAAAATGACACTAATTAAGGGTCCACAAATGTTATTCCTTCTGTATTTCCATATTCTACAACAAATATGTATTCTCTATAAATAAACCAAGATTTCGTGAACTTCACATCTTATGGAAAATCAAAGCGGTTTTATCTCCGAGACATTTTCTCTCTTACGTTGAAGGCCAATTGCAGCTGCACTTATCCAGTTAAGAAGGGGCCATTATATTGTTTGAAGTGATGTTTTCTGCAGACTCGTACATGGCAGCCGCTCTGCAGACGACCTCATTATTTATTGAAGTACTAGGATCTGTTCCTCCCAGAGAGTTTCCTTACAGCAGATTTGTTAAGATATTTGTCCTTTCGTGCTTCCTGTCCGCTCTTATCTCCCACCACACACTGCGTCTTTCTAAGAAACAACCAGAACAAATTGGGGATTATGAAAAAAAAATGACATTTCAAGATCCTAATAAAAGCCTCCATATCTGTAAAAGGCTTAATACCACCAATTACCACCAACCAGTCAGCGTATACATCATAAGGATAGCCAAATGTCTCGATTATCCAAATATTCACTTAGAGAGAAGAACCCTACTTGGGACTTTCCTATTTGATCCAGAGCAGCTCTTGCATTGGCAGAATCAGGCTGCCCATATATAACCTGGTGGTCCACTCATTTTAGTGGGTGGCCAAGCTAAAATGGATGGCTTGCTTCAGATGTCCATACTGCTATCCACTTAGATCTTATGAAACTGGACCATCAGTGATCCCTTGGAATCTATTTATTGGACATTCTTTCCACCATCCACCTAAAATGTTCACTCGTCGTAGATCTGTAGGATGGATCAGGCATGTAGAGGCAAAGAGATAGGCAAAATGTGGCGTCATCATGGCAGGAGCACCCGGTTTTGGGTCAACAGACCAAAAATGCCAAGGTTAGTAGAGGAGCTACATCAGGCACAAGACAGGAAAGCAGGAGGACAGCAGAAGTTGACTCTTGGTCAAAGAATTGGGTGAGACATTTGTAGAGCAAAGGGAGAGGAGTGGAGTAATGATGGATCAGGGAATCAGAATACCAGTGGACGGAGATGGAGAAATGGCTGACAAAGTGCTGATTCAAGGTTAAGTTAGCACACCGGTGACAGAAGGGAGTCTTGTTATTATGTGATGTAAAGGAGCAGGACAATAAAACTCATTATTAGTATGAGGAGACAGGGTTGAGAAGCAACCTTCAGGAAGGCAATACATCAAAGCTCTAAAGCCTTGTGGGTGGTGGTCAACCACTATTAATAAATCTATGGAGGTGGACAAGTTTGAGGATTGGGAGGAGACATCACCAGAGCTTTGGGATGAGGAAAATCAGCCATTTATACACCAGAAAGAAGGAAACTTCAATGTGTCTCAGCTCCAAGAAATTGATACTACAGTAAGATCAAGCATATGTTGAGCAGAAGGAGCATAAGGACAGGTGGTGGCTGCAATAGAACAGTTGGTAGAAACACCCTCAAAGTGGTCAAACCACAACGGTACTCTGATGATTGAGTCAGACTTCCCACCTGGTACCTTCAAGGTATCAGAGAAAGGAATAATTCCATTGCTAGTATCCAGGAGGTGACCATCTGCTAAATCCTTAGGTCAACATAAGTTCTTAGTTTTCTAAGAGTAGAACAGTCCAGGGTCAAGGTTTCACCATGGAAGAAGAAAGAGACCTAAGTATAGGATGATGCCGAGAATGATACAAATATTATTGGATTTTATGCTTGTGTCTTCTAGTCCAACCACATGGAAGTAGGAGGCTCCCATCCCGAATTCCTGGGTGTCAGGTCAGTGAGAACATCATTACCTTGGGGCCAAATTCCTTCATCCTGAAAAGAAATCTATTTCCAATGTTTTAGTCATCTGGCCGATATTCCTCTCTAAAATCAGCAAGATTGTTTGTTGTTCCAGGTTAAGTATGTTGCTTTTATAATTTCAATATGGATCTTCTCTTTTTGTCAAGCCTCGAAGGATGACTGCCCCCAGTATAGCCCCATTAGTGGTGGTCTTCACTTTACACCATTGGCCGACTTTGTTGGACACATCTAGAGGGGTTCTTCGTTTTCTAGGGCACCAACATGTCCTTTATTCCTCCACAATTTAGATTTTAAGCTTCTCTTTTCTACTATAGCAGATTTAGATGCTTCTATGGATTATTTTGATTATTTTTATATTTTATTTTACAAAGAGACCAGAAAAAGAAACATATGTGGTTTCTCTATGTCGCCGTGGCTTATACTATTTTTAGGACAGCATTTCAGAATGGATTTTAGAGAACATAATCTCCAAAGCTGATACAGACTTCATTCATCTGACTTTGTGTTCTATTTTTACGTCCTGGAATAACCCAAATTTCTTTCTCAATCATTTAATGGCAACATCGAGGGCTTGGGGGTCTGTAGGAGCTCAGGAAAGGTTATGTGACATTGGGATTAAGGACAATTATCTCACTTCGGGGGGTTTGTCTGGGATAGCTTGCTTTATGGGAGGGGGGAACCAGTTGTGATTTTGGAGGATTTATGAGTGAAATTGACTAGAGAGGTTTCACATAGTTATAATGTCGACTGTGGAGACTATTGTCTATAATGGACTGAAGGATCCCATCTAGATGCTGACAGCTACTTGACTTTTTAGGTATTGTCTTCTGTCTAAATTTTAGACAGTGTAAATTTTAACTAGAAAGTACTGTATATAAATAAACCAAATTTATGACAGTGGCTCATACTAGATGACATATCTGGTACATTTTTAGACACATTTGTCTAACACAATGCGGCTAGTGGTTGGCTTAAGCCTGCTTTACACCTTACGATATCACATACGATATTGTATGCGATCGTACCCGCCCCCATCATATGTGCGGCACGTTCAATTTGTTGACCTTGTCGCACAAACGATTATTTCCCGTCACACGTACTTACCCTGCTATACGACCTCGATGTGGGCGGCGAACATCCACTTCCTGGAGTGGGAGGGACGTTCGGCATCACAGCGACGTCACGCGGAGAAGTGGAGGGGCAGAGATGAGCGGGACGTAAAGATCCCGCCCACCTCCTTCCTTCCGCATTGCCGGCGGGAGCCGCGGGACGCAGGTAAGATCTGTTCATCGTTCCCGGGGTGTCACACACTACGATGTGTGGTACCTCGGGAACATTGAACAACCCAACGTGCAATTTTAAGGAAATGAACGATGTGTATGCGATGAACGGTTTTACGTTCAATCGCAATCGCACGTAGCTGTCACATGCTAAAACAACACTAACGATGCCGGATGTGTGTCACTTATGACGTGACCCCGCCGACACATCGTTAGATTTGTTGTAACGTGTAAAGTCGCTTAACTCTACAAATTTTCACCAAAATTTTGGTCCATGTTCTTGATTTTCAAGCTTTCTAACCATGTAAATCTCCTCCATATCTTTTAGCACTGATTGGATAACTTTATAGTGACACACCCCCAATTGTTAACACCCAGTTGGCAATTTATTTATACTTTCCTAGTAGAAATAACAGATGAAGAGTAACCCATCCTGAGGCCTTTCATGTGTTGGGGCTTCTCATCCATGGAGAGGGCTCACTCCCAATTTTGCCTAAGAACACGGCCATGAATAAAGAATTGGATCTCAAGCCTCCTCCAAGAGCAACTTCTCCATTTGGTGATGACCAATATTTTTTCCAGCATGATAGTGACTGTCACGGGGTCCTACTTTGCTCACACAATCAACAAAGCGAGAGATGAGTAAACCTTTATTATATGTAAACCGATAGGTACTCACAGCAAAAAAGGGCAACCAGTCCAGTTAGCCCAGGCCAACACATCTAATGCACAAACCGGATGCAGACAAGCCTCTCAACATGATGGACACTTCACAGGTGCAAGGTAAATTGCACATTAGTGGCGCGCATAGGGCACTGTTCACACTTGTATGCGCATGGTGTCCAGCCAGCAACCTATTACCACGCCCTTACTATTAGATTAGGCGGGTTACTCGGACACTACTCACTGCAGCACGTAAGGGACAGAAATTCCACTATGCACGGCCGTATTAAGAGGCCCGGCTGCACCCCGCATAATCAAAGTGCAAAAAAATACATATAAAATATATTGTGAGATATTAGTTTGTAAATTGGCCAATGTACGTAAGCCCACAATCCTCATCACGGATCCTCACGCTTGCGGGTCCCTATACTGATAAATATCAAAAATAGCAACAAGAAGAGGAGATAAAAACTCCCCCAAAAATGTATTATAAAATGTACTTGTAACGGGGTGCCGGGGGCGCCTCGGGGGTTGTAGTCGTGGCCCCATTTTCTCTCAGGCTAACCCCGGCTCCGCCATCACTATTGGGACAGGGGATTGTTCTGTGGGGCAGAGTGTGGTGGAAAAGAGCATGTTATCAGCCGCAGGAAGACTCTTCAGGCAGGGATCAGATAAACCAAACGACATCTTTATTGCACAGAGTTCTCACAAACAGCTCAATGCACAGATCTTGTAGCGCACGGTCACAATTCCTGTCCGGGGAAATCTTTCCTTATAGTCTCCTCTAGTGGGGATGTGCCCGGCTACTCTGCTTCACCTAGGCTCCCACTCCAGCTATCACAGACTGGACTCACACCAATTCTGCTTCACCATTGAGGACACTTCTTCTCTCCTTCCCTTCGTTCTTCCTGTCCACTCAGCTCCACACTCTGCCCCTGGCTGTTCCTTCTCCCCCGTCCCGGAATCAACTGCCTTCAACACACACACACACTCCCTTTCCCCCTAAGCTGCCGGCTCCTCCTCCCTCCTGTACAGTTTCTATGGGGACAGCCGTCCCACCCGGCCACTAGGGGAAACCCACTAAAACAGTGCAATTACAATAAAACATAAAACATCAACAGCTTTGTCTACCCCAGCGGGGGTATCTTCAGGGGAAACACTGCACCTCTTTGTAAGGGGTCTGCCCACCCCCTACATTCCTCCCCTCTTTCTGCCTTAGCCTCCCGGCAAGGCCCGCACCTGAAAAACAGAAACTGAGCAATATGCAAACTTTGGATAAAACTTTAAAACTTTAATGAGGAAGGGACAACCACCGACGCACAAGTTCTGTGCCCGGAGTCCCTCCTAGGGAGCTCCCGGTCTTTGTAGACAACGTGCTCGGAGGCCTTCAGCACGCACTCCCGGTCTTTGCTGATCTTCTGCCCGGAGACTATAACAGGCGCTCCCGGTCTTTGAAGGCAGGAACACAAGCACTACAGTCCTCCGTCACATCACAGAAGGAGTCCGCACCCAGTTCAGCATCAGGCTCCTTCCGGGCTCAGTACCTCAAACATGGTTACAACCTTTAAAACTTCACCGGTTCTTCAACACTACCGGTACTTAACACAAATATGTCCCCCTTCTCCGGTCACGGGGGTTCACACAGGGTGATAAGCTGGGAGCCATTCGGCCCGCTGGGCCCACACATAATCAGAGAGTGACTGACCTGGCAAGCGGCGCAGCCTCCGGAATGGTTCGTAGTTAACCGGTGTCTCCAATCCTTCTGGCTCCGGCTTTGACCCCTCGACTCCCGGCGGAGGTGACGGAGTAGCGGGTTTGGACGGCTGCGGGCTTCCCACGACGACCACTGGGTGTGTCACCATACTTTGACGAATTGCTAACACCGCCGGCGTCTCCTTTTCCGGTTCGGCTAACAGTCCGGTAGTGACTTCTGGCGACACCACCAGCGTGTTCCTCGGCCGGGTAGACTCGGCCAGCACCAGTCTCCGCTGTGTCCGTCTCTGGCTCTGACACTCTTCCCATTCAAGTTCTTGTTGCCATAGTGTGGCTTCTTGTGCAGTGGGCATCCGGGTCACTCCTACGGCAAATAGGCCCCGGCATCCCACTTCTCTCCGGAATTTCACCTTTTCTCCCGGGTACAGGGTCTGCAGACGTTGGGGCAAGCCCTCAGTGTCCAGGTTAACCCGGTTATAGAAAAAATGATCTCCGGTCTCGTCGTCCTCTATGAAACCATAGCCCTCCGCTTGATTGAATTTAACCACGGTGCCAACGGTGCATTGCCGCTCAAACTCGTCGCTAAGGGGACCGGCCATCATTTCACGGGCCACGGTCTCGGCCAGCAACCTCTCTTGCACTGGATCAGTTTCAGGCGGTGGGGACTGTCGTTGGATCAGGGGCGACGGTTTTACTGGCTCCCAGAAGAACCCCCATTCGTCCTCCTCCAACTCCGGGGCATGCTGCTCTCCTGAGGTAAGAACTTCTGTAAGGACTGGAGGACCTTCTTGGTCGGGCGCAACGACCTCCGGACTCTGGAGGGGTGTTCCCGGTACCTCGCTTCCCGGCTGCAGTATTGTTTTATAGGTGGCCCGGACTTCCGTGGAGGTTTCACCGGTCACGGCATCCCAGGAAGTGACCCACGTTACTTTCGCGGGCCGCTCCGGGCCTCCTGGCACATCCGGTAGTTTAATAGTCAGGGCTTCCCCGACTGTAGAATTCTTCGGGCGTCCTCGCCCCAGGCTGGTTGCCACCAGCGCGTCCGCTGCAGCTCGCTGCTTCGTCGGAGTTTCCATCTCACTTGAGGTCAGTTGTTGAGTTGGCGTCTCCTGCAGCTCTTTCTGTAATGGCGCCGGGGACAGTGGAGATGCTGGGGAAGGTGGAGGCGGGCCTTCTGTTCCCGCTCTTGCATAGATTCCACCCCCAGTCTCGCACATCAAATCGACCCAGCATAAGCGACTCTTCTTTTTCTCTGCACTGCCACCCTCTTCACATGTTTTCAGTAACATCTTAGGGCCAGCACCTCCCCTCTTTGGACGGCGTACTCTGTACTTCTTTTTCTTCGCCGGCCAACTCAGGGTCTTTCGTTTGGCGCCAATTCATCGCGCGCTCACTGTACTCATGAAGACGGCGGCCATCTTACCGCCGTCTTGTGCCTGGTCCAACGCCTTAGGCACCACTTGGTCTCCATCTTCTTGGATCGGGACCCCCTGCAGATAATCCGGATCCTGCCGACTACGCCACATGTAACGGGGTGCCGGCGGTGCCTCGGGGGTTGTAGTCGTGGCCCCATTTTCTCTCAGGCTAACCCCCGGCTCCGCCGTCACTATTGGGACAGGGGATTGTTCTGTGGGGCAGAGTGTGGTGGAAAAGAGCATGTTATCAGCCGCAGGAAGACTCTTCAGGCAGGGATCAGATAAACCAAACGACATCTTTATTGCACAGGCCAACACATCTAATGCACAAACAGGATGCAGACAAGCCTCTCAACATGATGGACACTTCACAGGTGCAAGGTAAATTGCACATTAGTGGCGCGCATAGGGCACTGTTCACACTTGTATGCGCATGGTGTCCAGCCAGCAACCTATTACCACGCCCTTACTATTAGATTAGGCGGGTTACTCGGACACTACTCACTGCAGCACGTAAGGGACAGAAATTCCACTATGCACGGCCGTATTAAGAGGCCCGGCTGCACCCCGCATAATCAAAGTGCAAAAAAATACATATAAAATATAGGTGAGGTATTAGTTAGTAAATTGGCCAATGTACGTAAGCCCACAATCCTCATCACGGATCCTCACGCTTGCGGGTCCCTATACTGATAAATATCAAAAATAGCAACAAGAAGAGGAGATAAAAACTCCCACCTAATCTAATAGTAAGGGCGTGGTAATAGGTTGCTGGCTGGACACCATGCGCATACAAGTGTGAACAGTGCCCTATGCGCGCCACTAGTGTGCAATTTACCTTGCACCTGTGAAGTGTCCATCATGTTGAGAGGCTTGTCTGCATCCTGTTTGTGCATTAGATGTGTTGGCCTGGGCTAACTGGACTGGTTGCCCTTTTTTGCTGTGAGTACATTTTATAATACATTTTTGGGGGAGTTTTTATCTCCTCTATTTTTTAAGTAAACCGATAGGTCCATAAAAAAATCCACCACATAGAGGGTAAAATAGTCCAGGAACACGTATGAAGTCCAGTAACGGGATATATGCCCCAGGAGATGAAAGTCACAGTCCTCCAGCTGTCTTCTTTAGGGTAATCAGAGTTTTTCCAAGTCTCTCTAGGATGCTGGCCGTAGCATCAGTATCCTACAAAGGATCCATCTACTGCTGCTCTCCTTGTCCTCCTCAGGCTCAATCGTTATAGGGTAGGCAAACAGGTAGGAAGGTTTTAAGCCCCCCCAGACCTAGGGACAGAGGCACAATAGGGGGTGATTTTCAGCATTTGGAGAGCAGGGGAATCATGAATGGGCCATCAGGAAATGTCACCAGGGGTTCATCCTAAAATATAGACATATCCAGGCTTTAGATGGTACCTGAGCTAATGTGATTAACACTCTAGGCAAGACTTGGAATGCACAGAGCAACAAAGCAACACTCCTAAATCAGTAAAAATATGAACATAGACAAAATGATACCCAACCCATCATATCCCACCATCATAGTGACGCAAGGCAAAAGTGATAGCTAAGTAGATGAGGGAACAAAACATTTCAATTTTGGATCCATGGCCAGAAAACTCCCCAGATCTCAATCCTATTGAGAACTTGAGGTCAATTCTCAAAAACAAGGAGGACAAACAAAAACACAGAAATGGTGATAACCTCCGAGCACTAAATAGGTAAGAATGGGTAAGGCTTTGGCCCAGAAGTCTGGAGAAATATGGGTCAGCGCTAAACATTGAGTTTGTCCATAAACTTTATGTATTTGTCAATAAAAGTCTTAAAACTTTTGGCCGCGACGGTTGATTTCTCATGACCTACTAGGAAAGTATAATTTTGTTATTGGGGGAGAAGAAGCATCTATACAGCCAGACAACTACTACTAAATGTAAAAATGTGATACCAGAGCCCTGTTAAATGATGGTGTCGCTAAAGCGCTATGGCGTATGATGGCTCTATATAAGCAATGCATAATAAAAATAATAATAATATTAATGTTCCATTCAGTCAATTGAATCCAATCTTCTTGTGTCTTATAGATCTTATAATAAAGTGTAGGGGACGGGATCTCGGTCTTGTAGTCTGAAAGGTCCCGACAACCATAGCAAACTGCAATGTATCTGGGCATTAAAAGAAAAAAAAAGCAAAAAGTCCGTGCACAAAAGAGCCTCCTTGTCTGATAACAATCACTTACTACAACCACATGAAACACACAGAAACTGAACTGTGACAAGCCAAGCAGATAGAAATGTCACGGAGTAATAGAGATAATGTCTTCTTTGAAAATCACATTATTTCTTCATGCCTGGCAATGCCCCTCCGGGAACAGCATATGATGCACATGATTCAGACTGGAACCGTTAACAGAGTCTCGAATTGTTGACCTGACGGAGAGCAGATCAGTGTAAAATCTGGAAAGATGACATTTTTCTGAAATGAATGAACTCGCGTCAATCAATTCTGCTCTCCTTACTTTTCTGTAAGTGCATGAGTGTAGCTTCGTCAACAGCTATATTCACAGCCAACCATTCCTTAATCTCCATCATCTAACTCCTAAAGAAGGTATTAGTTTCATTAACCTGTGAGAATACAAAATATTTTTATATATGCTTTTTACTGTGAGAATATATACAGTTTAGACCAAACGTTTGGACACACCTCATTCAAAGAGTTTTCTTTATTTTCATGACTCTGAAAATTGTAGATTCACATTGAAGGCATCAAAACTATGAATTAACACATGTGGAATGAAATACTTAACAAAAAGGTGTGAAACAACTGAAAATATGTCTTATATTCTAGATTCTTCAAAGTAGCCACCTTTTGCTTTGATTACCGCTTTGCACACTCTTGGCATTCTCTTGATGAGCTTCAAGAGGTAGTCACCGGAAATGGTTTTCCAACAGTCTTGAAGGAGTTCCCAGAGATGCTTAGCACTTGTTGGCGCTTTTGCCTTCACTCTGCGGTCCAGCTCACCCCAAACCATCTCGAGTGGGTTCAGGTCTGGTGACTGTGGAGGCCAGGTCATCTGGCGTAGCACCCAATCACTCTCCTTCTTAGTCAAATAGCCCTTAAAGAGCCTGGAGGTGTGTTTGGGGTCATTGTCCTGTTGAAAAATAAATGATGGTCCAACTAAAAGCAAACCGGATGGCATAGCATGCCGCTGCAAGATGCTGTGGTAACCATGCTGGTTCAGTATGCCTTCAATTTTGAATAAATCCCCATCAGTGTCACCATCAAAGCACCCCCACACCATCACACCTCCTCATCCATGCTTCACGATAGGAACCAGGCATGTAGAGTCCATCCGTTCACCTTTTCTGTGTCGCACAAAGACACGGTGGTTGGATCCAAAGATCTCAAATTTGGACTCATCAGACCAAACCACAGATTCCCACTGATCTAATGTCCATTCCTTGTGTTCTTTAACCCAAACAAGTCTCTTCTGCTTGTTGCCTGTCCTTAGCAGAGGTTTCCTAGCAGCTATTTTACCATGAAAGCCTGCTGCACAAAGTCTCCTCTTAACAGTTGTTCTAGAGATGTGCCTGCTGCTAGAACTCTGTGTGGCATTGACCTGGTCTCTAATCTGAGCTGCTGTTAACCTGCAATTTTTGAGGCTGGTGACTTGGATAAACTTATCCTCTGCAGCAGAGGTGACTTTGGTCTTCCTTTCCTTGGGCAGTCCTCATGTGAGCCAGTTTCTTTGTAGCGTCTGATGGTTTTTGCCACTGCACTTGGGGACACTTTCAAAGTTTTCCCACTTTTTCGGACTGACTGACCTTCATTTCTTAAAGTAGTGATGGCCACTCGTTTTTCTTTACTTAGCTGCTTTTTTCTTGCCATAATACAAATTCTAACAGTCTATTCAGTAGGACTATCAGCTGTGTATCCACCAGACTTCTGCACAACACAACTGATGGTATCGACCCCATTTATAAGGCAAGAAATCCCACTTATTAAACCTGACAGGGCACAACTGTGAAGTGAAAACCATTTCCAGTGACTACTTCTTGAAGCTCATCAAGAGAATGCCAAGAGAGTGCAAAGCAGTAATCAAAAGAAAAGGTGGCTACTTTGAAGAACCTAGAATATAAGACATATTGTCAGTTGTTTCTCAATTTTGTGTTAAGTACTTCATTCCACATGTGTTAATTCATAGTTTTGATGCCTTCAATGTGAATCTACAATTTTCAGAGTCATGAAAATAAAGAAAACTCTCTGAATGAGAAGGTGTGTCCAAACTTTTGGTCTGTACTGTATATACATTTTTATATATATATATATATATATATATATATATATATATATATATATATATATTATAATTTTTTTTTTCTATGTGCTTTTCTATAACCAAACTTTCTTTTTTATATGAGTAAGAAGGAAGAGACTTTTCTGATTACTGCTGGTACCAGGAAAGCAAGTATGTGTATACTAAGGTCAGCAGCTGAAGACTGATACAAAGGAAGGGAATTAATTTAATATAGCCAATGGCATACTTAGGAATTTTACTAAAAGATTAACCCATTAGTGCTCTATAAAAAGCTTGCGCAATAAAAAAATAAAGCACTTGGGTGTGCACCTTCTTATATTACTGAACGAGGAGCTTATACCAACAACATTTTGCGTGGTCTAATTTTCTCCTTGCTAGCATTCAGTAATGCTTGATTTGAGATTAAAACAGACATTCGCTGTTAAGAAGGAGATTTACGAAACTATGGAATTTCTCCTTATCAAACCCTGGTACCATGAAAAAAATCACTAGTTGTACCAACATGGGGTCACATTGAACCGATGGCACTAGACAAGTATTAATTGGGCTCTGAAGTTATTTTGCACCCCATTATCAACTAAAATTGCTCTTTTTTTTACTAAGGACAATATTTGAAAAACCAGCTGACCTTTGTGTTCGGGATTCCAGACTTCATAATTGCATGTCAACATGCAAATGTTCCCAAACTTTTTGTTCCCCAAGGAAGTTGGTTGCCCTACTTGTATCTGGCAGGGACTTAGGGGGGCTTTACATGTTGCGACATCGCTACCGATATATCGTCGGGGTCACGTTGTTAGTGACGCACATCCGGCACCGGTAGCGACATCGCAACGTGTAAATCCTAGGTGCGACAATGAACGAGCACAGAAGCGTACAATATTGCTGATCTGTGTAATGTCGTTCAATTCCATAATGTCGGTTCGACCGCAGGTATGATGTTGTTTGTTGTTCCTGCAGCTCCACACATCGCTGTGTGTAAACCCGCAGGAGCGACAAACATCTCCTTACCTGCGTCCCGACGGCAATGCACAAGGGAGAAGGTGGGCGGGATGTTACGTCCCGCTCATCTCCGCCCCTCCGCTTCTATTGGCCGGCCGATTTGTGACGTCGCGGTGACGCCAAACGCACCTCCCCCTTGAAGGAGGGATTGTTTGGCGGTCACAGCAACGTCGCCGACCAGGAATGTGCATGTGAAACTGCCGTACCGATAATGTTTGCTACGGCAGCAATCACTACATATCGCATATGCGACGGGGGTGGGTGCTATCGCGCTGGACATCGCTAGCAATTGCTAGCGATGTCGCAACGTGTAAAGCCCACCTTACTCTCCGCTACACATTGAGAACACAATTAGGCATATGTGTCGCCCTGGGCAAGCCAGGGGACACAGGTCACAACACCACCACACCCCACACTCCAGGTAGGCACACCATGCTAACCAGAAATCCTTGTTGCCTTCCTCCAGGAGTCTGTGGATGCACACCAGGGGGTGGGCCAGGCGGTTGGCTCCGCCCACCGAGGAGCTCACAACTCTGGAGGCGGGAAAACCAGGCAGTTCAGTCAGGGAGGAGGAAGTAGAAGGAGTGGAGGAGAAGCCTAGACAGGGCAAGAGTAAACAACTAAGTAAAAGGAGAAAAGCAAGTAAAGTGACAGAAGGAAAGAAAGCCTGAAGGGTCCAGCTCTGTGTAGGGCCAGAACAGCAAGGTCAGCGACGGCGGTGACTGTCTGGAGGGGGACCGTTTGGAAGTTCCTGGAAGGACCCCGTTGGCTGTGTGCCCGGTGGTCTGGAGCAGTGTTCCGAAGGACAGTCAGCACCAGGGCAGGGGCCTCTCGGACCCCGGCAAGGCTAGGAGTCGCCAAATTTGCCGAATCCGTCAGTGAAGGGGACGTAGATCCCCCAACAACAAAGTCCCGATTGACGGCAACAGCCCAACCAGTACGGGGGAGACACCGCCACCGCCAGGGCACCAGTTTCCCCAGGGCCAGCGCCTGCGGGCAAAGTGTAGAGCTCCTCCGGCCCAGATTGCAGTCGGGGAGCGGGTAACCGGAGGGAATCCACCGCTACCATCAGTCAACATAGGTGCAAGGAAGAGGGACATCACCGCCACCTACCGGGAGTGCAGGTGCAGCCGTCTGTGGGACCGTCCTACCAGCCGTTTGGTTTACCGTACAAACTGTGTCCACGTCTCAGGCTGAGTGAGTACCACAGTGCCGCAAGGCACAGCGCTGCCCCCGCGTCCCTGCGCCCACAGGCCCCGCATCTCCCAATCCACCACCGGGCCCCGGGATCACCAACCCCTACCCACGGAGGGGCAACACAACACCTGGCTGCTCCGCATCACCATCCCCGGGATCCCCGAATCGAGCAGCGGTGGTGAAATCACCACAACCGTGGGTGGCGTCACGAACTATAACAATTCCCCCACACCCAACCACAAACAACCCCCCTTTCACTCACGGGCGAGGAGTGTCGCTCGAGAAACCCCGGGATCCGGCCCACAGCTCGAGCCACCACTGAGCAGCTGCCGGACCCGAGCAGAAGGGGTGAGCGCGGTGTGCCGACACCCTCCTCCCCGCCCGCGACACATATGTGTAGGTGTAATAGGGAGTGTTAAGACCAAAAGTGATCATCTATCTGGTATTGGAAGTTGTAACTATATATACCATGTTTCCTTAAAAGTAAGACCTACCCCGAAAATAAGTCCTAACATAATTTTACAGGATTTTTGGAGCACACTTGAAATATAAGCCCTACTCCAAAAATAAGCCCTAGTTTCTGTTATGGTCGGCATTAGAGGGAAACAAATTGGTTAATTTCTCAGGGCCTCCACTGTCACATGGTGTCTGGCTCAAAACGTCGGACACTCCACACGATGCTGCTTTTTTGTTGCATAGACAGGATCGGACGTCAAATAACTGTGCTCTTTATAGTAATCGGGGTTGCAGGAGTTAATTTCTGCTAGCCTGTGGATTACGGCTTGAGTCACATGTTGCAGGAGACCTATCATAGTCACCTCCGCCCTTTTTAAGATGGTGGAGCCTGGTCTCCCATGCTGATAATAGTTTTATGCGATCTCGGTCTTTGTGCTTTGTTATCCAGTTGCTGGTAAACATCTGTGTGCTGTTTGGTGTGTTGTGTAAATTATTTTGTTTTCTGATTATTTCCTTCTCAGCACGTATTTTCTATACCTTTGTATGAGATTACTGTGAGTTTAGGTTTTGTTTTTTCCCCCATCTGTTTATTTGTGTGGGATTAATTTCTCCTGGGTGGAGGGAGGAGGGCCACTAAGACCAGGGTTGTTTAGGAGCTAGGGTAAGGAAGGCGGCCCAGACATCATCACCTTCAGACATTCCTTTGGGATCAGGGTCAGCCAGGGATCCCCTAGCCCGAGGGACAGTTTTCTCCTCTATTCCTAGTTATCTCATCACACCCACTCTCTTATTGGCCCACAGCTTTTCTATCCCAAGATTAACACTGCTTAAAGACCTTTGCTGACATTACGGTCATGTGACCTAGATGTCACCAAAGGTCTCTTAACTGCAGGACTCAAGAGATAAAGTGGTGACAGGCTGGTATGTATGTGCAGTCTGTGCATATACAAGTGTATGTGCAGTGTGTGTGTATTTTTGTGTATTTATAAACACACTAGCTTTAGTACCCGGGCGTTGCCCGGGATAGTAACTGTCTCTTTGTCTCTCTCCCAGTCTCTGTCTGTGTCTGTCTGTCTATATCTTTCTGTCTGTGTGTCTGTCTCTGTCTGTGTGTGTGTCTCTTTCCCTGTCTGTGTGTCTGACTCGCCCACCCCAGGGCTATGGGACACCCGGTGCCGGGCCGGACTAGTCCGGTGGTAGTCAGTGGTGGCTGGGCCCGGCTCCGTGGCCCTGGTGGGTGTCAGTTGAATATGTGGCTGATGAGTTGAAGTTAATGTTCGTGACGCCACCTGTGGTATGCGGCTATTAAGCCGCCGCTGCTATGGGAGAACTCCGGGGTGATGTTATGGCAGCTATGATGTTACTGCTCCCCACAGGTGGAGCGATGCCCCGGGATACAGTTGGTGCCCGTGAAAGTCTATGGTGTTGTGTGGCTAACACGGTGCAGGGCCGACAGGCGAGGAAAGAACCAGGCACAAACAACAGTCTCTTTACCTTCTCCTCTTTTACTCTGGGAACAGTCCAGTCCTGGGAGACCGTTACAGGTGGTGATGGGGATCCGGTCGGCCTGGAAGTACTTGGGATGATCTTTCTGGCCAGCTGAGTATGAGGCCTACTCCTGTACTTTGCTTTGTGATGATAGGACCCTGCTTCTCTGAATCCAGCAATGGCCCTCTTTGCTGCTGGGACCGATGGCACGTCCCTTCTTTCTGTAGGTGGCTGCGCAGACCCTCTCTCTGGTGCTTCTCCGCTGGAGTCCACACCGGGCCCTGATGCTGCAGCTGTACCTTGGATGTTTCTGGGCCAGGGGCTTGCAGCTCTCCTGCCCTTCGGACTCGGCTACCAGGGGCGGATTTTATACCCTGGCAACCACAGACTCCGATGTCTGAGTCTCTCTGCTGCCTCTCAGCTATTCCTGCTTCTCTGGGCCAAGCTGCTCCAGCTCTAGGCCCCAGATTCACAGGACAGCTCACTCTGCGTCGGTTCACTTCCACTACTCCCTACAGACTCGCTGCACTTCCTCCCTCTGGTCAGGTAGAGGAAGGCTCCCTGGAATTCCAGGTTCAGAGCTCCCCCTGCTGGCCGGAGGGAGAACTGTGTTGGGTGTTAAACCTGCTGGCCAATGGATCTCCCAATTACCTCCAGGCTCAGCATTAACCCTTTGGGAGGGCAATGCTGCTGTGGCGACCAGGTCCTAGGGCGCCACACTCCCCCTTAGTTAAATTCAGTACTCCCGGACTGTGGAAACAAAACATAACATGTCATACATTTCATCCCAATATGGGAGGCACATTATTTTTAACGTTACAACTTCAGACAGTACTATAAGAGTCCAGTGTGGCTCCCTGCCGGGTGTCCATTACACTGCTCCATGGGGGACCCGCCGCGATCAAACCCCCAACGTAGGCTCTGGGCGTGCGTCAGAGCATTGATGACCCCACTCTATGCACGCCGGACGGGTTTTTCTTCAGGGGTGTTGAGCACACTGGTGCTAACTATAAACAATTTAGGTGTTGGCCACCCATAGTCCAGTGGCCCAATTGTCCATTTTCGCAATCACAAAAAAAAACATTTTGTACACGACATTACAGACTTTTCACATAACTATTTACATTCTAATAAATACTCTTTCTTTATATAGTTGATTCCCTATACCTTAGAGGGGGTTGTCCCCGAGTGCTGCGTTGAGACCTGCGTAGCTCTGGTGTTTGTCCCTGACTACTTAGTGTGTCTCCTATCTCAGCACTACCGGTAGGCCTAACCCCAATAGGTATGCATGATGATTGCCTATGTGGTCTAGGAGTCGCCAAGGGTATGACAGGTTCACCACTGACAGGGGGTTGATCCTCCTGTTCCACTGCTGGCGTGTCACCGCGTGTCGGGGCGGACGGTTCTTTGGGTGGATCCGGAACCTGTTCTGTTTCTGGCTCGACCAACTGTGGGAACGTCAGGACCGGTACCACTACGGCACCATTTATGCGGGTCCAAGTCTTGGGGAATTTGCCGAGGATCGTTTGTATCATCTCTTCCCCTTCTTCTCGAACTTCCTCCACTTCCCTTTGAACTTTGCACCGCTCAGGGCACGTCTTCAGGCGGTCTCTGGATATTGCTTGACAAGTCTTGCCTTCGTCCTTGCTTATGAGGCACACCTTACTGTTGTCAAAGTTGGAGGGGATAATGGTGTAGGGCTCGTTCTCCCACTGATCATCCAATTTATGCGTCCTCCGCTTCTTCTTGAGGACTTGTTCTCCAGGTGCTAAGGGAGTTGCTGGGGCCGTTTGATTGTACTGCTGCTCTTGTCTTGTTCTGGCTTGAGACAGGCTCCTCTCTACGCATTCCTGGACCTTACGGTACTGCTGCTGCCGTTCTGTATCCCAATCCTCTATTTCTTGAACCGCCCCAGGCGACACAGTCCCCATCTCAAAGTCTACAGGCAACCTGCCAGGTCTGGCTCGCATCAGGTAAGCGGGGCTGCAGTTGGTCGAATTTACTGGGATATGGTTGTACAGGTCGACCAGATCTGGCAGCTTCTCTGGCCATTGGTTCCTTTCTTCCAGAGGTAGAGTCTTCAGCATATCAATAACCACATGGTTCATTTTCTCGCACAGTCCATTGGTTTGGGGGTGGTACGGTGTTGTTCTGATTTTCTTACAACCGTACATGTTACAAAACTCTTGGAACACCTCCGCCTCGAACGCAGGGCCTTGATCGGTCAGTACCCTTTCCGGATAACCGTGAGGCCGGCAAAAGGATGCCTGGAACGCTTTAGCTGCTGTTCTGGCTGTCTGGTCCTTCACAGGCACTACTACCAGGAAACGAGAGTAATGGTCCACAATTGTGAGGGCGTACACATAGCCTGACCGGCTTGGTGTTAACTTCACGTGGTCCAGGGCCACCAACTCCAGGGGCTGCTTCGTAACAATTGGCTGTAGGGGAGACCTTTGGCTGGCATCATCCTTCCGCCTCAGGTTACACGGGCCACAGTCTCGGCACCACTTCTCGATCACCTTTCTCATGTGCACCCAATAGAACCGATCACGGAGTAGGGCCTCCAACTTCTTCCACCCAAAGTGGCCTGCGTTATCATGATAAGCTGCTAGGACCATTGGAGCATCCCTCTGCGGAACCACGATCTGCCAGACAAGTTCATTTGTTCGCCAGTTGACGTGTCTCTTGCAGAGCTTGCCTTGGTAGGTGAACAGTCGTCCCCTCTCTTTCCACAACTGCTGGGCTTCTTCTGGAGCATCTGGACCAAGATGAGTCTCAGCTTGTGCTAGCTTTTCTTTGACCAATCGCACCGCCGGGTCACCGTTCTGTGTCTCTTCCCAATTATGGTGGAGTAATGGGTTAACCGGGACCTCGTGTTGGCTCGAGCGCTTCACTCCCACAGCATGCTCACACTGGGAAACGCCCTGATGATGGAAAGCCGGTAACTCTATCTCTTCGAGTTCATCCAGGTCTTCTCCAGATTCGGGTAAGTGAGGCATTCTGGACAGCGCATCAGCATTGTTATTCTTCTTGCCAGCCCGGTACTTGATGGTAAAGTCAAAGTTAGACAGCCGGGCCATCCATCGCTGTTCCAACGCCCCTAACTTGGCTGTTGCCAGGTGTGTCAACGGATTGTTGTCCGTGAAGATGGTGAACTTGGCCGACGCCAGATAGTGTTTGAAGCGTTCAGTCACTGCCCAAACAATAGCGAGGAACTCCAGCTTGAAGGAACTGTAATTTTCTGGATTCCTTTCTGTGGGCCGAAGCTTCCTACTGGCGTACGCTATCACCTTCTCCCTGCCTCCCTGCACCTGGGACAAAACGGCTCCCAGGCCCACGTTGCTGGCGTCTGTATACAGTACAAACGGCTGGCTGTAGTCAGGGTAGGCCAGAATTTCTTCTCCCGTGAGAGCCCCTTTCAGCTGGACAAAGGAGGTTTCTAGTTGGCTGCTCCATTCAAATGGAGGGCTCTGCTTCTTAGCCTGCTTTGGCTGGCCCACCAGGAGATCTTGAAGGGGCGCTGCTATCTTGGTGAAACCATCAATGAACCTTCGGTAGTAGCCCACCAGCCCAAGGAACTGCCGCACCTCCTTTACCGTGGTGGGTCTTGGCCAGTCCTTGATTACGGTGACTTTCTCCGGATCAGGTGCCACACCTTCTGCGCTGACCACATGACCCAGGTACTGTACCTTTGGCTTCAAGAGGTGACATTTGGACGGCTTGATCTTCAGGCCATATTTTGACAAAGACTCGAACACTTCTGCTAAGTGCTTCAGGTGGTCTTCATAAGTCTTGGAGTAGACTATGACGTCATCCAGGTACAACAGCACGGTTTCGAAGTTGTGGTGGCCCAAGCAGCACTCCATCAACCGTTGGAATGTCCCTGGGGCGTTGCAGAGCCCGAATGGCATGCAGTTGAACTCGCAGAGGCCCATCGGCGTCGTGAATGCAGTCTTCTCCTTGTCCGCCTCTGCCACGGGAACCTGCCAATACCCACTGGTGAGATCCAAGGTGGAGAAATAGTTAGCTGACTTTAAGGCTGTTAGTGACTCCTCTATTCTGGGTAGGGGATAAGCATCTTTATGTGTAATGCGGTTAATTTGCCTGTAATCTACACACATTCTCATTGTACCATCCTTTTTCTTTACGAGCACTAGTGGAGCTGCCCAGGGGCTACAACTATCTCTGATAACCCCAGCCTCCTTCATTTCCCGTAACATTTCTTTGGCACGCTGATACTGTGCGGGGGGTACAGGGCGGTATCTCTCTTTAACGGGAGGATGATCACCCGTGGGGATTTGATGTTTAACCCCTTTCACCTGCCCAAAATCTAGGGGGTGTTTGCTGAAGACCCGCTCGTACTCCTGTACCACCCGGTAAACCCCATTCTTTTGGTGTGAGGGGGTGGAGTCGGTGCCCACATGTAAGTTTTGGCACCAGTCTTCCAGCTGCCCCTTGGAGCCCTTGTCTTCCGCCTGGTCGGACGGGATCAAGGGTTCCACTGCTTTGATGGTGTTGTTGCTGACAGTGTACAGTTTTGCTACAGTGGCGTACCGGGGCAATTTGGCTTCCTCCTCCCCACAATTCAGGACACGGATGGGCACTCTCCCCTTGCGGACGTCTGCTACCCCTCTGGCTATCAGGACTCCAGGCCTACTGTCTGAATACACCGGTTCTACCAAGGCATGGTAATCCTGACCCTTGAGGCCTATTGCTGCCCGACACCATATCAACATTTCACTTCTTGGGGGTATTGCAATGGGTAGGGGGTCACTTACCCTCACACTGCCAATTTCTCCTCCGGCCAGCTCCACCTGCTGCCTCCTCATCAGGGCTCTGATCTCCCTCTGTAGGGCACGCTGCTGCCCGGAGCTGGCAGTTTCAGACGCCTGCTGCAACAAAATTATCACTTCGGCAATACAATTTTCTATCACATTTGTACCAATGGTTACCAGCGGGTCAGATTCTTTGCGATCAATATCTACAATTATCATCCCCTGACATGGCAATTCCACCCGCCCCACTTTAATGGTTACTTCTTTATACCCAATTTGAGGTAAGGGCTGACCATTACTGGCCACAATTGTTAAATCATCATCTGGGCCATGGTCAATGTCTGAATCAGCCCAATATCTTTTGTACAGTTTATAGGGGATGGTCGTTACCTGGGACCCAGTATCCAGGAGGGCATTCAAAGGGATCCCATCCAGCACAATAGGAAGGACCGGTCGTCCTCCCACATACTTGCTGCGGCTGGGGGTTGAGCCGGGCTTCCTTACACCTGGGGGTCGGCTCCTGGCCCCAGGCTCGGCCCATTTAAAGGACAGTATCGTGCAATGTGGCCCGCCTGGCTGCAGCGGCGGCAGATCGGTTGTCCCGTTGAATCATACCGGTCTGTGTCTCTGCCTCGGGTCGGCGGAACCCTCCTCTGTCGCATCCATGGGACGTCATCTGGGCTGGAGGCCAACTCGATTTTTGCAGGCGATGGGGTCACTTGTAGGGACTGCACGATCTTGGCAAGGGCAGCTACAGTCTTGGTCAGCTCCTGGAACTGCTGTCTGAGCTCTGCAGTGGGATCCTTATCCAGGGACTGCGCCTCAGCCCCTGCAGTGGCTCGTGTTGCAGGCACCACCCCGGGGTACGTGATAGCAAGAGGCCGGAGGGGCACTGGGTCATTCGGTGTAGATTCTCTCAGTACCCGGATGGCCTGGTCCTTAAACTTTGCAAAGTCCAGAGCAGGGTTCTGCAGGACCATGATACGCAGCTGGGTCCTGTGGGCATCTGACAGGAGCCCCTCTATGAACTGCTCAGTTAGGAGTTTGTGTTCTTCACGTACACTCTCTGGGTCCACTTGTTTAACCGCTTTCAGGGCCTCCTGCAGGTTTAAGGCATAGTCCCTTATGCTGTCTGTGGGCCGCTGCTTGCACCCAAAGAATCTCATCTTTATCTCTGCTGCGGTGCGGGTGTCAAAAGTACTCTTTAGCTTGGCCAGTATCTGGGTTACTGTCCCTTTATCTGTATCAGGCCAGGACTTCACTTCACGCTGGGCTGCGCCGGCTAGCTGTCCCATTAATATGCCCACCTTCTGGCTCTCAGTCAGCGGATACACCCGGAATAAGCTGTGCAGGCTTTCTCTGAAGTCGCTCAAGGTATGGGACTCCCCGGAATACTGCGGCAGCCATTCTGCGCCCGGTATGTACGGCATGGTGATCGGCATTACCGGCGCTACAGCGGGGGATGGGGCGACGGCGACAGGGATCGCTTCGGCGGGCGCTGCGGCGTCTCGGGCTATGGCAGCCACCTGCCCTCCCTCTGCGTCGGACATCTTCCTCCCCCTTAGTGAACCTTACCAGGCTCCGTTCACTTTTCAAATTTCCTTCCGGGTCGCGCGGGGTTAACAGCGCTCTGCTCTGATGGCGCGCTCCCTTCGCGCTCTTTGTCAGGCACGCCCCCCTTCTTCCTGCGCTCAGTGAGGATAATGGCGGCGGCAGTTTTCAAACAGTGAAACACGCAGTAATACAGTCTTTAAAGCGCAATTATTCAGGCGCACAGTACCCGGTGGAACCGGGCACGAAATCCTGTTCGTGACGCCAAATGTTGACTCGCCCACCCCAGGGCTATGGGACACCCGGTGCCGGGCCGGACTAGTCCGGTGGTAGTCAGTGGTGGCTGGGCCCGGCTCCGTGGCCCTGGTGGGTGTCAGTTGAATATGTGGCTGATGAGTTGAAGTTAATGTTCGTGACGCCACCTGTGGTATGCGGCTATTAAGCCGCCGCTGCTATGGGAGAACTCCGGGGTGATGTTATGGCAGCTATGATGTTACTGCTCCCCACAGGTGGAGCGATGCCCCGGGATACAGTTGGTGCCCGTGAAAGTCTATGGTGTTGTGTGGCTAACACGGTGCAGGGCCGACAGGCGAGGAAAGAACCAGGCACAAACAACAGTCTCTTTACCTTCTCCTCTTTTACTCTGGGAACAGTCCAGTCCTGGGAGACCGTTACAGGTGGTGATGGGGATCCGGTCGGCCTGGAAGTACTTGGGATGATCTTTCTGGCCAGCTGAGTATGAGGCCTACTCCTGTACTTTGCTTTGTGATGATAGGACCCTGCTTCTCTGAATCCAGCAATGGCCCTCTTTGCTGCTGGGACCGATGGCACGTCCCTTCTTTCTGTAGGTGGCTGCGCAGACCCTCTCTCTGGTGCTTCTCCGCTGGAGTCCACACCGGGCCCTGATGCTGCAGCTGTACCTTGGATGTTTCTGGGCCAGGGGCTTGCAGCTCTCCTGCCCTTCGGACTCGGCTACCAGGGGCGGATTTTATACCCTGGCAACCACAGACTCCGATGTCTGAGTCTCTCTGCTGCCTCTCAGCTATTCCTGCTTCTCTGGGCCAAGCTGCTCCAGCTCTAGGCCCCAGATTCACAGGACAGCTCACTCTGCGTCGGTTCACTTCCACTACTCCCTACAGACTCGCTGCACTTCCTCCCTCTGGTCAGGTAGAGGAAGGCTCCCTGGAATTCCAGGTTCAGAGCTCCCCCTGCTGGCCGGAGGGAGAACTGTGTTGGGTGTTAAACCTGCTGGCCAATGGATCTCCCAATTACCTCCAGGCTCAGCATTAACCCTTTGGGAGGGCAATGCTGCTGTGGCGACCAGGTCCTAGGGCGCCACATGTCAGTCTCTATCCATGTCTGTCTGTCTCTGTATCAGTCTCTCTGTCTGTCTTTCTATCTCTGTGTCTGTCTGTCTTGTTCCAGGTCTGTCTTTTTTCCCCCACTGTCTCCTTTTCTCCTCTCTGTCTCTTTTCCCCCTCTCTGTCTCTTTTCCCCTTCTTTGTCTCTTTTCCCCTCTGTCTCTTTTCCCCTCTCTCTCTTTTCCCAGTTTGTCTCTTTTCCCAGTCTGTCTTTTTTCCCCCTCTGTCTCTTTTCCCTGTCTGTCTCTTTCCCCATCTTTTTTTGTCTCTTTCCCCATCTGTCTCTTTCCCCGTCTGTCTCTTTCCCCGTCTGTCTCTTTCCCCGTCTGTCTCTTTCCCCAGTCTGTCTCTTTCCCCAGTCTGTCTCTCTCCCAGGTCTGTCTCTTTCCCCGTCTGTCTCCCCATCTCTACACTGAGCTTTATATATTAGATGTGTATGTATGTGTAGTGTATGTATATACATGTGCGTGTGTGTATATATATATATATATATATATATATATATATACACATATACAGACACACACGTAGAGAGAGAGTTGGAGAGTTATGATGATGTTCATTTTTTTTAGAATAAATGTGGATTGTTGTTCATGAAAAGAAATAAGACATCCCCTGAAAATAAGCCCTAGCACATCTTTCAGAGCAAAAAATAATATGTCTTGTGTTTTATTTTTGGAGAAACACGGTATATTGTTGTTTTTTTTTACTATAACCAGAATCTGTCCTGTTTTCTAATATCTGTAATATGTTTGTGCACACCCTCTAAGTTGTAAAGTGCCGTATAATATATTGGTACGTTAGAAAAAAAAAGTATAATAATAATAAAAAAAAATAAAATTTCAGCATTTTAATTCTTCTGTGACACAAAAAATTCACTGTATAGTCAATTAATAATTGTAACCAGAATCTTCCCTTGTCATATTTTATACGCTCTGTCTGTACATTTACTATATGTTATAAAGTGTTGTATAGCATGTGGGTACTTTATAAAAAAAAAAGAATAATTATAATAAAAAGAAGTGATAATAATCCTAGTGTTTTTTTTCTTCTGTGACATAAGAACTGTCTAATACACTGTATTGATATTTTGTAAATAACCATAATAATAATATTCCTTTTGTAATATCTGATATCTGCCTTTATATTTACCCTCTACTGTAAAGTGTTTCATTATATACTGTTGGTTTTGAAATGAAGAATAATCATAGTAATAAGAAATAATCATTTAGGCATTTTTTTTCCATCTGTGACACAAGAATTGCCAAAAATCTGATATAATATCAGTTTCTTTTACCCATTGATTCCAGAAATGAAAAGTTAGAATAAGCTACATTTTTCTAAAATCATTGAGTCTCCTTTTTATTGTCGCAATGGAATTTAGATACTTTCTTAGGAGGGCAGGATTTTTGTAGTTCTAGTACTAATTGGAGCTCAGTTTTTCAGATGCAAAGTTTAACATTCTCTAAATTAACTCTTTGTACGAGTCATGTACATTTCTGTACAGTGAGCTCCCCCTAGTGGCATCTGCAGGTGCTGAGAATAACATCATTTAACACTATGATGAAAGAAGATAATTTGGAGCTCAGTATAAGTAGTTGTTTAAGGGTTTTGTAAAGACAAATACATTAATAAATGGTAGCATTACATCAGAGGCAGGAAGTGGAATGTGTGAGGAGACAGTATTGTGGTGCATAGTGTGATGAGATATTATGGAGGAAGAAAATTGTGAAGGGGCAAAGTAAAGAAACTTGGTTGTTGGAGGGGCTACAGTATAGAGAGTGGGCAACATTGGGGGACAATATGAGGGTTCAGTATGATGAGAAGAGGGAGTGTGAGGAGACAGTATTGAGGGGAATAGTGGGAGAAGACAGTATGGGGAAAGAAGAGTGTGTGGGGTGAAGTAAAGAAACTTGGTAGAGGGAGCGGAACAGTATAGAGAGCGGGCAACATTGGGGGACAATGTGAGGGTTCAGTATGATGAGAAGAGGGAGTGTGAGGAGACTGTATTGAGGGGAATAGTGGGAGAAGAGAGTATTAAGGGGAATAGTGTGAGGAGACTGGAGGGAGAACGTGTGCAGGGGGCAAAGTAAAGAAACTTGGTAGTGGGAGGGGAACAGTATAGAGAGTGGGCAACATTGGGGGACAATGTGAGGGGACAGTATGATGAGAAGAGAGTGTGAGGAGACAGTATTGAGGGAAATAGTGGGAAAAGACAGTATGGGGGAAGAAAAGTGTGTGGGGGTAAAATAAAGAAACTTGGTAGAGGGAGGGGAACAGTATAGAGGGTGGGCAACATTGGGGGACAATGTGAGGGTTCAGTATGAGAAGAGGGAGTGTGAGGAGACAGTATGGGGGAAGAAACGTGTGGGGGGTAAAATAAAGAAACTTGGTAGAGGGAGCGGAACAGTATAGAGGGGAGGGCAACATTGGGGGACAATGTGAGGGTTCAGTTTGATGAGAAGAGGGAGTGTGAGGAGACAGTATTGAGGGGAATAGTATGAGGGGACAGTATTGAGGGGAATAGTGTGAGGAGACTGTATGGAGGGAAAAAAAAGTGTGCAGGGGCAAAGTAAAGAAACTTGGTACCGGGAAGTGAGCCCTGGATCGGCACAAGGGCAGAACAAGTTGTTTGCACGTTTCAGGCTCTTCCTTAACAGACCATACACAGGCTTAGGAAGGGTTGACACTTAGAAGGCCCGGATACACCCAGCAGACACCTGGAATGAGAATGTTTAGATTCCATGACTGTCTCTTCACCAATATTGGTAAATCCGCTCTTTCTGACCTTTATCCATGGTGGTGGGGTAGAGTTTCCAGAATCCCACTGGGTATAAATACTTTACGCTATAGGCATGCACTTATGCTACAATGATCTCCCGCACAAGTCCACAGCTATTAAAGCTGGTCGTCCCTCAACATATAAAAGCCTCAGACGCTTATTATTAGTGGAGAGTCTTACCGCTTCAATAACCATTACCGAAACAGTCTTGCTAAAGTTTTACAAAGCTGGTAAACTCTCACAGGTCATTTGCCAGCGAGATTTAACTTTATAGAAGTGCGAGCCACAAGCAAAGGGGAAAAGACCAGAGACTGGAGCGTTTCCAGACCCTCGGAGTGGAGCCTTCCAGAGGGTCTGCAATCAATTAGGCTCCAAGCAACATTCTCAATAACCCCATTGTAGAGGGAGAAGAAATCTATCACAGTCGTGTAGTCCGGCTGACAAACTCAACCAAACTGACTTCATGCTTGTTACAAGAAGACCTTTAACGGTTCCAGCAATGAACAAACATTGGGTTTTAACCACATTTATAAAAGAAGCCATATATCCGAAGCTTCGAAACATCACCCATCACCTGGAATATAAATATTGGCAGTGATGATACAAGTTTATATTAAGAAACATTCCACAGATCTAAGATTGGTTCTGGGTGGTGAACGGGTTAATATATGTATCCCTGGTGGTCTAGGGTAGGGAAATTATTAATGCCAGCATCCTTGGGAATCCAGGGCACTAAAGTAGTAGTAGGGTTAAGGTAAGTACATCTGATGGTCCGGGCCTGCAAAAGAGATAACGTCAATTTCCCAGGTGGTTTAAGGCAAAGAAGGGGATAACACATGTATTCCTGGTGGTCTGTGGTACTGATGAGATTAATTATTAGTGGGTACAGCCAGTGAATGGTTTAACATAGGAATCCAAAGTGGTCAGGGATAGTTAATGTAATGAGCCCTGGTGGTCTAGGTAAAGTATATGGCTAATTTTAGGGTCCCTGGTGGTCTAGTGGAGTGAAATTGTTAATATTAGGATCCCTTGTATAGGACAATGGAAGGGTTAATGCCACATACCTTGGATCTACTGAGTTACTAACCTTCCAGGCTAAAGTGTTGTTGGTTCTGCCTCCTAAAGAAGGCAGTGGACTGTGCAGTAGCTGTAGTGCTGCACAGTTCTCTCTCTCCCTGATCGCTAAGTGGAGAGCTTATGTAATCTGAATGGGAGCATAAAAATATTAATATTAATTACACAACGCTTTACACACATCAGCAACACTCTCCCCATTGGGGCTCACAATCTACATTCCCTATCTCTATGTCTTTAGAGTGAGAGAGGAAACCCACGCAAACAAGGGGAGAACATACAAACTCTTTGCAGATGTTGTCCTTGGTGGGATTTGAAGCCAAGACCCCAGCGCTGCAAGACTGCAGTGCTAACCACTGAGCCACCACAAGACTGCAGTGCTAACCACTGAGCTACCATACAGTGCAAACCACTGAGCCACTGTGCTGCCCATCAGGTTTATATAGTCAGAGGTATTAGTTACAACACTGAGGAGTGAGCAGAGGTCTATCCCACATGAGAGGGACTCAAAAAAGTTGGCATAGTCAAAAAATAAAGTTCTAATTAATCTAAATTGACCTTTGTAAATTCCAGTCGTCGGGCGGGCTGTCCACGCCAGCTCTGTAGGTGGCAATAGACATCTCGCTGGATCATTCACAAGGCTGGCGTAATACATCCATTACTAGTCTGGGGGGAATCTACAATTCATGAGCTGCTCAGGACGTCAGGAAACATCCTTCAATTCTCGAGTTGCGCTCAATCCAGCCTTATACATGCGGTTATATTGTGGAAGACGTAAAGCTTAAAGGGGTATTCCCATCTCCAAGCTCCTATCCCAGTATGTAGAAACCTGACCCCATATAAGTCGATGGGGACCCAAACTTAAGTGCTATAAATGGGTTAGGGAGCTGTACAAGGAAGCAAAACGGGGTTTACAGCAGTTTATACTTACCGAGCTTCGGCGCAGCTGTGACACTGTTTCAGGGTCCGCTCATTATATCTTATAAATATTCACTACTTCCCCCACCCACCCACTGTGACAGCATCTGTGATTGGTTGCAGTCACTCTGCCCTCACCCTCTGTGCAAGCGTCTGTGACTGGTTACAGTCAGGCCATGCTACCAACCCCTGTGCCTGTGCCAGCGTCTGTGATTGCTTTCCATTACACTAACCTTCTGGAAAAAATGTCGTAGGTTCCCCCGTATTTTGATACCCATCAGAGATAAAGCAGAGTGCTGGAGGCTGCAGCCCCCTGCTGTGTGCTTTATCTTGGCTGTGTATCAAAATATGAGGGACCCCAAGCGGCTTTCTTACTATTATTATTATTATTATTATTATTATTATTATAATTATTAATATTATTTAAATAATTTAAAAACCTGGTGTGGGGTTTCTTCCAAATTTTGATACCCAGACAAAATGGGGGCTAGGGGCTGGTATTCTCAGGCTGGGGAGGCCCATGCTTAATGTGCCCCACCAGCCTAAAAATAGCAGTCACAGCTATTATCTACTCCTGTACAATGAATGGTAACACCTTTTTATACAGTAGATAGCACAGGATCCACCATTCACAATAGGGGATGTCACAGCTCACTTACTTTTCCTTTACAATGACTGATACCTCTATTTACAGTAGATAAAACAGGAGTCACAATTCCTAATAGGTGATGTCACAGCTCACCTCATCTCCCTCCGGTACAATGATTGATAACATCTCTATTTACAGTAGATAACTCAGTATCCACCATTCACAAGATGTGATGTCACAGCTCACCTCTTCCTCCTCCTGTATAATGACTGATACTGTAACTCCTCTACATACAGCAGATAACACAGGATCCACTATTCACAACAACTGACAACACCTCTATATACAGTAGATAACACAGTATCCACCAATAGGTTACATCACAGCTCACCTTCTCCCCCTTCTGTGCTGAAAACTCTATCTCCATGGTGGTTTGTACATTTGACGTGGCCCCTTTCGTTCCTCAAATTAGAGGTGCACACAAGTTAGCACATCGCTTCAGATCTCCAGTAATATAGGATTAGTTATACAGTATATTAGACTTTTTGGCCCACTCAGACCCCGGCTCGTGATCAGTCGGCTCTTCACTTTGAGTTATTGTTCTGCTTTTATTGTTCTTTGAACTTTTATTATGTAATAGATAAAAAAATAAGCATCAGACAATAGCGGCAGTTTACACTACAGACGTAAGAAAGGTCAGAGATCACAAGGGAAGTGTGGAGAGCCCTATCACCAAGAACAGGAAACAGGCTCCTATTAATTTGGGTCAGGAGTCCCCCCACAGGGTCACCATCCTGCCTGAATTCTGACCCTTCCCCATCACCGGACATGCACAAGCATCCACTTCATAGTTGTGTTTTGGCTTCGTAGTAGTAGAAAACATTTCAATTGATAGTATCTGTGTAGTCAACCATTGCCCAGTCTATAGGGGTGTAACTTGCAGTGCAAATTTTATAACAGGCCCCCAAAATTTGAGTCAATAAAAAAATGATGTGCTCAAATAGCAAAGTTGCACCAGGGCCTGTGTGCATTTGCTCCCTCTACACCCCTTTGCAATGGCTTTCTTCCAAAAAAAGCGCCACTTCTGTCCAAAGGTTGTGTCTGCTATTGCATCTCAGTTCCGTTAACATCAATAGGGTGGGGAAACATTACCAAAGTAAAGTCAATAATATCTAAAACCTGGTGGGAGACGCTCACTTTTGGGTGGCCACTTTTAGGCCTAAAAATTACCGAAATTTCCCATAAATTAGAAAAAGTCCTGGCAAATTTGGGACTGTTGTCAGAGGATATAGTATTCTCCTGCATCACCACTAGAGGGAGCTCTCTACACACAGATTATTGAGTACGAGCAGTGAGCTCCCCCTAGTGGTGACAGCAGACAGCCACTATTTTATCCTTTAGATTGGGCAATTCCCACTTATATTTATTATTCTGCCCTAATCATTCATAAATTCTGCAGAACATTCGCAGTCATCACTTTTCTTCTAAGTGACACCAGATGCCAAACCAGGGGCTGAGTAATATAATTACACCCCGGTGGCAAATCTCTAAACTTTATTACTGACTAGAAGCCGCAGTGAATGAAGTGGACGGGATTACAGCGAGCCATTAAGGTTTCCTGCCGGTTTAATCTAAAGCTTTCCTAATAAAAAAAAAAAAAAAGGTCATTTCTAAATTTATCCAGCGCTGCCCGGCTTCATTCAGAAGGTTTACAAATCCGGTAAAAGCTCCGAGGGTAAAAATAGAGGTTTATTTTTGGCTAAGCAAAAAATCCAATCAGTCTGGATTACTATATAAAACTATGAAGCGGCGCCTCATGTATAACTCTGCACCAGTATCATAGCAATGGAGGATCTGCCATGCAGGAGTCTGGGAAAGCTGAGTGCCAACAACTGCATTGCACATAGCGTGTTTTTGCAGTGAAACGTTTTCTAGGAAATTGCCGCAAAACTACGGCATTCAATAGCGATACCTTGTTGAGCCATTGGGGGGGGGGTCCTACGTGCGCCGTTCTGACCATTCACTTGTATGGACGAACCAAAGCAGCAAGAATCCAAGCGCTCATCTCTACTGGTGTCCCCACCATTGGGTGTGGTGCGGGACAGACCGGCTTTTTGACTCTTTATGATCAATGGGGGCCAATTTTGGAGAAAAAGGGGCTAAGGGAACTGTACAAGTGAATGCAGGAGGCTGTAGATCTCTGCAGGGAACAGGTCACAGCAATGAATCAGCTGCATGTCCCCTCCATTCTGACATACCTCCTAACATGGAAAGAGGCAAACATACTGTAGCATGTGTAGACCCCCCACCTCTCCCCCAACATACAGTACCGTCGGACATATCTGCCCCACTGTCCCGGGAGGTCAGGATATGTCCCGACTTCAATTTTATGTGTCTCCTTAGAAATGCAACGATATAGCGGGAAACCATTAGATCCATTCCATTTCAGGACCAGTAAGGAGTGGACCTTCAAGATCAGGTCATTTTAGTAGACAACAGAGGCCTGTTTATTAGCAGAAGACCAGGACACTCAGGCAAGTGGGATACCTGAGTGGGAGCCACTGTGGAGACTTTAAATTGTATGAGGGGGAATGGTGGGATGGTCATACTGTGTGTGATGGTTGTGGGGGCAGTGAGTTATAATGTGTTGGGGGCACTGAAGAGACATCATACTATGTGGGGAAACCGAGGGGGGAATCATAATGTGTGAGGAGCTGTATGGGTGTGATGCCCTCGCGGCATCATACTCTGTGGAAGGGCTATGTGTATATAGTACTGTGTGTGGGTTGCTGTGGGGGCATCATAATGAGGGGAGAGGCTGTGGGGGCACCGGATATTGTGGGGAACACTCTGGGGGCAACAAACTCTGAAGGGCACTGTAGGGACATTATACTATATGGAAGAGCAGTGCAGGTATAATACTGAGTGTGGGGAGCATCAAAATGAAGGGAGACACTGTGGAGGCATTAGATACTGTGGGGGTACTCTGGAGGCATCATTCTGTGTGTGAAGAGTTTTGTGGACATCATACTATTTGGAGGGCCCGTGGTAGCATAATACTGTGGGGGGGGGGCTGTGGGGCATCATAATCTGTGGCGAGGCTGTGGGGGAATTATATATATGGGGGAACACTAGGGGGCATCATATTATGTGTGAGGAGCTGTGTGGGCATCATGCTATGTGGAAAGGATGTGGGCGTAGTACAGGAGGCATCGTATTGTTAGGTGGACTGGGGTTGCATAATAGTGTGTGGGGGGAGCTGTGGGGCATCATAATGTGGGAGGAGGCTGTGGGGAAATTATATACTGTGGGGGCACTCATGGGGCATCGTACTGTGTGTGAGGAGCTGTATGGGCATCATACTATGTGGACAGGCTGTGTGTGGGGCACAATGGAAACACCATACTGTGAGGGGCTCTGTGGGGGCATTATAGTATGTGAACAGGCTGAGAAGGTATAATACTGTGTGGGGGAACTGTGGGGGCTTCATATTGTGGTGGGGCACTGAAGGGGCATGATAAAGTCTGAGGAGGCTGTGGGAGTATAATACTATGTATGAGGGGCACTGTGGGCATCATATTGTGGCGGGGTACTGAAGGGGCATCATAAAGTCTGAGGAGGCTGTGGGAGTATAATACTATGTATGAGGGGCACTGTGGGCATCATATTGTGGCGGGGTACTGAAGGGGCATCATAAAGTCTGAGAAGGTTGTGGGAGTAAAATACTGTGTGAGGGAGCTCCTGAGGTATTATCCTAGGACCTAGGGGGTATTGTGGGGCATCATACTATGTGGAGAGGCTGTGGGGGTTAATACTGTGTGGGGGGAGTTGTGGGAGCATCATATTGTGGCGGGGTACTAAAGGGGCATCATAAAGTCTGGTGAGGCTGTTGGAGTATAATATTGTGTGAGCTCCTGGGCTGTTATCCTAGGGGGGCACTGTGAGGCATTATACTACGATATGTAGAGGGGCTGTGAGGAACATTAATGGGGTACCATACTTTACTACGAGGAGCAATGTGGCTTAGCAAAAAATAAAATTTGGGTGGCGTGTACGCCGTCTGTGCCACTCTTTCCTATCTTTCAAAGCACGGCCGGTTCATGCACAATCAAGTTTTCTATAATATTGCATGTTGTTAAAAATATTGCAAAAATAAAAAAAATCTACAAAAGGCTACCCTTGTGTAATAACATAAGACGGACACTTATTTGACATTAATTCATTAGGATCCAGTCCATGAATGAAATTTCGGTTGAGCCATTCAAGTGTCATTGCTCTGTACATAGGGCGTGATGGCCACCAACTGGTCCATAGTGGTACTGCAGCCTGTAACGTCCCTCACACAAAATGTAAAGTGTTTTTTTATATAGATGCTTTCCAAGTAAAAGATATAAAAACACTTCCAGCTGTAACAACCCTGAAATAA